>NC_004354.4:0-303030 GCF_000001215.4 Drosophila melanogaster | reverse complement strand
ATATGTCAGCCCGACGGCTGCCTTCAACTTAAAACGGACTTGTGTTCTTAATTGGAGTTCATCATTACATGGCGACCGTGACAGTCGTCCAACGCTGGACGAATTGACCAAAGCTGGTGAAAACAAAGGAACAAAGGAACACTGGACTGGAAGAAGACTGGACTAATTAAATGGAACTGCAAAAACCAAGGAAAAATCTGAGTGAGTAGAGTTCTATTGAGTATGGGCAAACACCGTGGCGGTTTGAAAACTAAGCTGAATAAACGTATAGCCCACGTAAGGTGGCTAATATACGGTCAGCAAACGCCACCGGTTTGGTCGAAAGCTCTAAAGCTACATGCAGAGCTAGACCACTTGTTGCAATATCAGCAAGAATTAAAGACCCATAAGCTCGAGAAAACTCACTCAGATAATATTAAAAATATACCCACAATTAATGAAGTTCCAAAATACCAGGCATGTCCAGCACCAGCACCAGCATTAACAAAACCAAAGAAGTCCTGCCCCCCTGGCTGCGAAGGAATCTGGAGTCCCCACTGCCTGGGGACTTGTGAGCGACCATCGACGTCTTCAGCGGCGAAGAAATAGACAGCAGCGAGGGAGTGTCAGCGTGCCACCCCCGGCGACGCCCAGCTGACACCCAACAAATAGACAGCAGCGAGGGAGTGTCAGCGTGCCACCCCCGGCGACGCCCAGCTGACACCTGATGAGCATCATCAACAGCAGAATATAATAATAAATATATATAAATATAAAGTAAATATAAAATATATATAGATAAGAAAAATTGTAAGAAATATTGTAAAACGGAGCATATACTATTATGCCCTGTTAACCCAATATGGCCCGTGAAGCCATAGCTAGAATCAGGCAGGCAACAATGTAAAATACAATTTTTTTTTACTCTTGCGAACATTGAAAGATTTTATAAATAGATAATTCCAAACATAAATGTCTATAGAGACAAATGAAATAAGTAAAACTGAAAATAAAAGTATATACAAAGGAAATTTTCTATTCTATTCTCCAAAATATAAAATTAGTATACCCAAAATGGGTCTAATAGACACTAAAACTGTGGACTCTACAGCCAATGTAATAAATAAAGTAGAAGTCCAAAATGCAGACTTGTTCTGGATAACCATAATACTAATTGTAATTGCATTAATTATGGTATCCAATGCATTAATAAAAATATACAAACTGCATAACAAGTGTCTTAAGAAACGATACCGTAGCACTGCTAACGGTATAGATAATATTTAAGGAAGATCTTTAATAAAGTCAATTATGAATGAAAATATGAGAAAAATTATATGAAAAAAAAAATAATAAATAAAAAAAAAAAATATAAAACGTAATATTGAATTTATCTACATTAAAAAAAAAAAAATATATACAAATGAATAAATTTGAAGTTATGAGTATACCACAGCATGGACTGGGAAAAGCTTGTTGATCAGATAAAAGATCAAAATGAAAATTTCAGAAAATCCTATAAGTGCTTAACGCAAAACAGATCAACACAAGCTGTAACAATCAATAGGAATGCCCAAGTCTTGGTAAATAGTTATAATGAAATCAGAGAGTTGATCCAACAAAATAGAAAGAATTTGGAACGCAAACAGTGTGCTAAGGCTTTGAACCTACTGGTGACATTAAGAGAAAAATTAATATTTATAAAAAATAAATTCAGTCTCCAGATAGAAATTCCAACCATAGTAAACACCCCACTAAGAATAAATTTGAATGAAGACAGCACTAACTCTGACGAGGAAGATAGGACTATAGTCAAGGAAGACATTAAAGAGGAAGATCTTCACGATCTAACTATACCAGCAAAATTAATGCTGAAGAACGACGATAAAACAAATAACGCAGCCGACTCCGAAAATAACTTAACCATGGCAGAAGAAGCAGCTGCCATTAGGTCTTACATTAGGGAAGTCGCCTGCACAGTGCCAGAATTTGATGGGCAAAAGATCCATTTACAAAGATTCATTAAGGCAATCAAATTGGTAGACCTAGCTAAGGGACCATTTGAAGACATTGCAGTTGAGGTCATTAAGTCAAAAATAGTTGGCACAATTTTGAACTCAGTTGACAATGAAACGACAATTCCAGCAATTATAAACAAATTGCAGAAAGTAGTTGTCGGTGAGACATCCAGTAATGTCAAAGCAAAGCTAGCAACAGTTCAGCAGAGAGGTAAAACTGCAACGCAATTTACCGCTGAAGTTGATAGCCTGAGAAAACTTTTAGAAGCTTCCTATATCGATGAGGGTATACCTCTAGAACATGCCACTGGTCTAAGCACCAAAGAGGCAATTGAAACCATGATACATCGTGCTGAGCACGAAAGTATCAAAACAGTACTGGAAGCAGGGACTTGCACCACTATGGATGCAGCGATAAGCGCATACATAAGAACGAGTACAAGAGTTACCGGTGACATCAATAAAGTGATGTACTTTAGAGGTAACAGACCCAATAGAGGATACGGAAATGCCAATAGAGGTAGTAACCGCGGTAGAGGCTTTAATAACAATAGTATTAGAGGCAACTACCATAACGGTTACCAAAATAACGGTTACCAAAATAACGGTTACCAGAATAACGGTTATCAAAACCGCTATAATGGAAATAATAACCGTTATAATGGCTATAACAGAGGCCGTTATAATGGAAACAGAGGCCGTAACAACAGTCAGAACAACTACAACAGAAACAATGCCAATGTACGAGTAATCCAAGAACAGGGAAACTCGCAACAGCCTTTAGGTACTCAGTAGAAGAAGATCGTAGAGTATACACCATCAATTATAATCTCAACATATTTTCTACATTCATTCATGCCAAAACAGGCGTAAAACTAGTTTTTCTACTTGATACAGGTGCAGATATCTCTATTCTCAAAGAGAACTCTGACAAATTTTCTAATATTCAAATAACCAATAAAATAAACATTCAAGGCATAGGCCAACAGAAAATTCAGTCTCGAGGACAGACTTTTATTGAGATACAGACAGGTAAATACGTTATCCCACACGATTTTCATTTAGTAGATAAAAACTTTCCAATACCGTGTGATGGAATAATCGGAATAGATTTCATAAAAAAATATAATTGCCAAATCGATTTAAACCAAGAAGAAGATTGGTTTATAATTAGACCAAACAATTTGAAATTTCCAATATATATTCCCATAGCATACAGCTCTGGTATTAACACAACGTTATTACCAGCAAGATCCCAAGTTGTCCGAAGATTAATAGTATCATCAAAAGATGATAACATTTTAATTCCAAACCAGGAAATTCAAACTGGTATTTATGTTGCAAATACAATCGCAACATCAAGTAATACATTTGTCCGAATTTTAAATACAACCGATTCCGACCAATTAGTCAATATGGACACTCTAAAATATGAGCCACTTTCGAACTACAATGTAGTTCAGGCAAATAGTGAACACAGAAATAAAACTGTCTTATCTCAATTAAAGAAAAATTTCCCCGAATTGTTTAAATCACAATTAGAAAATATATGCAGCGAATATATAGATATATTTGCATTAGAATCAGAACCTATAACAGTTAATAATTTGTATAAACAACAGTTGAGATTAAAAGATGATGAGCCAGTATACACGAAAAATTATAGAAGTCCTCATAGTCAAGTGGAAGAAATACAAGCCCAAGTTCAGAAATTAATAAAAGATAAAATAGTTGAACCATCAGTTTCACAGTACAATAGCCCTTTGCTATTAGTACCCAAAAAGTCAAGCCCGAATTCTGATAAAAAGAAATGGAGATTAGTAATAGACTATCGCCAAATTAATAAGAAACTTTTAGCTGACAAATTTCCACTACCGAGAATAGATGATATTTTGGACCAACTTGGTCGAGCAAAATATTTCTCCTGCCTTGATTTAATGTCAGGTTTTCATCAAATCGAACTGGATGAAGGCTCGAGAGATATAACATCTTTCTCAACCAGCAATGGCTCATATCGTTTCACGCGATTGCCATTTGGCTTAAAAATAGCGCCTAATTCATTCCAAAGAATGATGACTATAGCATTCTCCGGAATAGAACCGTCTCAAGCATTCCTTTATATGGATGACTTAATAGTCATAGGTTGTTCCGAAAAACATATGCTTAAAAACCTCACTGAAGTTTTTGGTAAATGCAGGGAATACAACCTAAAGTTACATCCTGAAAAATGTTCATTTTTCATGCATGAAGTCACATTTTTGGGACACAAATGCACAGACAAAGGAATTTTGCCGGATGACAAAAAATATGATGTCATTCAGAACTACCCAGTTCCACATGATGCGGACAGCGCTAGACGTTTTGTAGCATTTTGCAATTACTACAGACGTTTTATCAAAAATTTCGCCGACTATTCGCGGCACATAACAAGATTATGTAAAAAGAATGTTCCATTCGAGTGGACAGATGAATGTCAAAAAGCATTCATACATTTAAAATCTCAGCTAATTAACCCAACACTCTTGCAGTACCCAGACTTCAGCAAAGAATTTTGCATAACAACAGATGCAAGCAAGCAAGCGTGTGGCGCAGTTTTAACTCAAAACCATAATGGCCACCAACTCCCAGTTGCTTATGCATCCAGAGCTTTTACGAAAGGTGAAAGCAATAAGAGTACAACAGAACAAGAGTTAGCAGCAATTCATTGGGCAATAATACATTTCAGACCATACATTTACGGAAAACATTTCACTGTGAAAACAGACCATAGACCATTGACATATTTATTCTCGATGGTGAACCCCAGCTCTAAATTAACTAGAATAAGGCTTGAACTAGAGGAATATAATTTTACAGTAGAGTATCTAAAGGGCAAGGACAATCATGTAGCAGATGCGTTATCAAGAATAACCATCAAAGAGCTAAAAGATATAACTGGAAATATATTAAAAGTCACTACAAGATTTCAAAGTAGACAAAAATCCTGCGCAGGAAAAGAACAATTGGATTTGCAAAAGCAAACCAAAGAAATAGCTTCAGAGCCCAACGTATACGAAGTCATAACAAATGACGAGGTACGAAAAGTAGTGACATTGCAATTGAATGACTCGATATGTTTATTTAAACATGGAAAGAAAATTATTGCAAGATATGATGTTGGTGATCTTTATACTAATGGAATTCTTGATTTAGATCAATTTCTCCAAAGGCTTGAATTGCAGGCCGGTATATATGATATCAGCCAAATCAAAATGGCACCGTGGAAAAAAATCTTTGAACACGTTTCAATAGATAAATTTAAAAATATGGGCAATAAAATATTAAAGAATTTAAAAGTAGCGCTACTTAACCCGGTGACCCAAATAAATAATGAAAAAGAAAAAGAAGCTATATTGTCTACATTACATGATGATCCAATACAAGGAGGGCATACAGGCATTACAAAAACCTTGGCCAAGGTCAAAAGACATTATTACTGGAAAAATATGAGTAAATACATAAAAGAGTACGTAAGAAAATGTCAAAAATGCCAAAAAGCAAAAACAACAAAGCACACAAAGACTCCAATGACGATAACTGAAACACCAGAACATGCTTTCGATAGAGTTGTTGTGGACACAATTGGTCCACTACCCAAGTCAGAAAATGGTAACGAGTACGCAGTCACTCTCATATGTGATTTAACCAAGTACTTAGTTGCCATACCAATAGCAAATAAAAGCGCAAAAACAGTCGCAAAAGCTATATTTGAATCTTTTATTCTAAAGTACGGTCCAATGAAGACGTTCATAACGGACATGGGAACAGAGTATAAGAATTCAATAATTACTGACCTGTGTAAATATTTGAAAATAAAAAATATAACATCAACAGCTCATCACCACCAGACAGTTGGAGTAGTAGAAAGAAGTCATAGAACTTTAAACGAGTATATACGATCCTACATATCGACGGACAAAACCGATTGGGACGTATGGCTTCAATATTTCGTATACTGCTTCAACACGACCCAATCTATGGTACATAATTATTGTCCATATGAATTAGTTTTCGGTAGAACAAGTAATTTACCAAAACATTTTAATAAACTACATAGCATAGAACCAATATATAACATAGATGATTACGCTAAGGAGAGTAAATATAGGTTAGAGGTAGCATATGCTCGAGCAAGAAAACTTCTTGAAGCACACAAAGAAAAAAATAAAGAAAATTATGACTTAAAAATAAAAGACATAGAATTAGAAGTAGGAGATAAAGTTTTACTAAGAAATGAGGTAGGTCATAAATTAGACTTTAAATATACGGGGCCCTATAAGATAGAAAGCATAGGAGATAATAACAATATTACGCTACTTACTAATAAAAACAAAAAACAAATAGTTCATAAAGATAGATTAAAGAAATTTCATTCATGATTGAATTTAAACTTATATTTTCCTTAATCATTTATACAAATTTTCCATACACTACGTATATTTTTATCTTTGCATTATAAAATCAACTATTGTTGTTCAAACAAAAACACAAACAAAATAAAAATAAAAATAAAATAATTTGCATTTAATAATCAAAATAACTTCACTAGGTTACGTTATTTTTCAAAAGGAGGGAGATGTAGTATGTGCCTATGCAATATTAAGAACAATTAAATAAAATAGCATATTAACTTATGGCAGCACTTTGTTGCTATGTTTATGTTTATGTTTATGCACGCAGTTAGGCCAGGGCGGATGTAACATGATCACCCACTCGAAGGCCACAAAGTATAAGTGCATTGCCCACTCGAAGGCAAAAAGTATAAGTGCATGGTCAGCATTCACACGCCGACCAAATACATATTACATACGTACATACATATCTCGCTCTCCCGATAAGCCTAGATATATAAGATATACATAAGAACGCCGCTCCGCTGCTGGCGTACCCGGCAGCGCAGCTACGCGGATTAGCCTAAGTCCAAATATATTAAAAACTGAAAAATCAGAGAGACTCTGTAGACGTTGAGCTGACAGAACCATTTCTGCCTACTCTAAAATCAAAAGAAGAAATTGAATAAATATATGTCAGCCCGACGGCTGCCTTCAACTTAAAACGGACTTGTGTTCTTAATTGGAGTTCATCATTATATCGACTTTTATGGCCTTTGACCCGCATAGCTGAACAAAGCTGCCATTAGTCTTTTTGAATCATTAAAAACTCACTGGGGGCTTATTATGATTGAACTGTTTCCAGGTGGCATGTGGTACCCGCACGACATTAGTACACATCAGCATATGACTCCGAAGCAAAATAATTGCACCATAGAAAATTGGCACGATGGTAAATTTAATATAAATTTGGTCGTGCAAAAAATAAATAAATGGCGTAGCCTACAAACGTAACGTTATATTACTCTTAAAAGGGCACAGAAGTATGCTTCCATCGACAATATATTGCTTGTTCACTGTTTATGCCTGTTGTCCGCCAAATTTCCAACAGCAGCCGTAACTTTGTGCGGAGAATTTTTTTCGCTGCGGTTTCATTCAATTGTCGTTGTCATTGTCTGTCTCACAATCAATAATATATTCAATATAATATAAATGATTTTGTCATCATTTTCGCATTTTTAACCTGTGGAACCAAAATTTTATGAAAATTATTAAAACAAACATTTAATGCCATTTTCGCAATATTTGAATGTATCTTTTGCCATGTGTATCCCGTAGCGGTTGCATCTACTTAGCTCAAAAAAAAGCTCATTATGAAAAAGCTCAGCATTCAGCTAAAGCTTCGCCATGCTCCTTTGCCCCCTTTCCAACCCGATTTTTTCGCACGACCTCCGGTCAAAGGAATCCTCTTCTTTGGTGGGATGTTGAATTCCCTTATTTCAGCTTTGTTGTGCGTGTGCCTTTTCTTCGTTTTTTGGCATGCACTTGTGGCGCTTTTACACCCAAAAACTTCTTTACTCCTTTTCACCACCCATCGGTTGTCCGCATTCAGCTTCGGGTCGACCTTCGGTACCTGACTTTCAATTCGGGCATGCATCAAGTGTAACACTCGGTGCCCAGTCAGTTTTTCCCGGGAACGCGACGCAGCGTGTTGTTATATCGCATCTGCCCCAAAACAATTTTCATCTCAACAGCTACAAAAACAGAACACTCTTAGCAAGAAATCAAATACCACCCTAGATAAAAAATAAACGGAAAATTTGTTATTTCTTTCGTACATGGTAAAGAATCTTTTTTTACTTGTGTTTCTGTGATTTGAGTGTTTGAAAAATTTAACATACCAATAGTAATTATATTAAAAGTTTCGAAGTGAAAGCCCCTCCGAGAACAGGTACTATAAGAGTCGGTTAAATTTAAGTGGTAAATTATGCATACAATATTTTAAATCTTGGGCAATTATGCCATTTCCATATACAGATGTGTATGTTGCTATTTAGTAGTGCCTCTTCTACCGTATCACAATGCACACATTAAAACTTTAAATAAATATATTAGCTGACTTACTAAAATAAAACCTTTTCATACCGAAACATCTTCAACAATTTAATTTGGCAAACGATAATTTATTTTTATTTTTGATATCGAAATAGATAAAGTTGCCCGGTTTACCAAAAATTATAGTAGCTACTAGCTAACTAGCATTTGCATGTTTATTATACTTTTGCTAATTTTTTAAAAATCCTTTTTTTATTTTTTGCATCAGTGGTCATTATGGCGTTATTTTTCCTAACTGAACCAAAGGACTTGACTATATATTTTCGATGTATGCATTATTTCATTAACTCAGTTACCGTAATCGATAATCAGATAAAATGTTTATTTTACGCACAGATAAACAGCTCTATTGGCATTGAACGCAATCATTGTCATGGCCAGTGCCGATTATTACTCATATTACTCATCAATGCCAGGGTTCTATCTCATATTATCCCGATCGTTTTATCCCCTTTTCATTGAAAATTGCCAGCTTTACGACCTATAGATATTACGGCTTATATCACTTAAAGTTATATATATTTTGCTGTAGGTGATTGATGTGATTGTTACACCACTATTTCGTTTATGGCAAATAAAGTTATTCATTGACACCCCAATTCTGAATCTAATTGCTTTTGATCTCTAGTACTCAACATAAAACACCAATTAAAACAAGAACAATTGGAAACCCAAGCCTTGCGAAATCCGCTGGGAGTGAGGGAGAGTAAGAAGTCAATTATTTGAAAAAATTAAAGTTGTTCAACTATTGTCGTTGTTTTTTGTAGTTCGTTGTATTTTTGAGCTTTTTTAAAAAACGTTTAAAGACCGGCGTACTGACCGCTTAGGTAACGGGAAAGTGGAGCGACAACTTTTACGTTAGCAAAAGAAAATTGTTTCGCAACTGTGTCCCTAAGCAACCGAAAACATAGCTTCGAATGATGGGAACTTAAATTAAGAGATTTTAATTCCAATGAACAGTGCAATGCATAATATTCTTAATACGGCTTTTTTAATTCGTTATTTTATTGTATTTTTCAAAAACATTAGAATAAGTTTAGGGGCTGTTATATATGTTATAATTATTAATTACGAAGGCTCTTACCTAATCCATTATGATATTGATCAGTGAACAGCAAAAGTTTTTAGTGAGACTTTAAGAACCATTTAACAAAAATTTTATATATGCCCCACTGTGGCAAGCTAAAAACAGCTCTTTTATACTACACACATGGCCCATGGCTGATAAGAAACTCTTGTGTACCAGCATGTCATTTGATTGTTGACTCACAGACTTTTGTTGCCTGCACATAAAGAGAAATGTTTGTGATAATCTATTAAAAGTAATTAATAATTAATAAATCACTGTTCAGAAGGCAAATACACGCGTTGGTCACCTCCTTGTAACCAGTGACATTTTAAGTTTTATTTACATGTTTGTGAACTCGGATGTTGCCAGATTCATGTTACCAATAATACAGTTAATTTTAATTAATTTTACTTAATTCTGTATTGGGGAATTCGAAGAAATGGGAAGCTAAACGAGCGGTACAGTTTTGTATTTCATGTAATATAAGCAACTCCAACATTGAAATATTCCAGAGATACCAGTCTATGACGCTAAGAACAATCACAGGTGCTCCATGGTATATGACTAATCATGACATCCACAAAGACATGGAACTTCCCCTTGTTAAAGACAAAATAAAGTCAAATGTAGAGCGACACATAAGTAAACTACACGACTATGATAATGTCCTAGCACTAGGCCTACTAGATATCACCAGCAACCGAAGTCGACTAAAAAGGTTTCATGTACTGGACCTGCCATATAGATTTACAAATAGATAAAAATATGTAAATATGTATATATATGGACCTCATATGGATATGACCTCACTGGAGCTTAATTCATCCGGTGATTTAATTATTTAACGCTACAAAATTGGTTTATTGTCTACCAAGACAAAAATAAAAGCAAAAAAAAATGTAATATAAGCTATCAACAGATCTTCCCTTTTCCTTAGTCAAGTGACTCGATTATAAAATTTGTACGCACTGTTTCTTATAATTTTTAATTTTTTTCCTAAGTGTTTGTAAGGGTCGTATTGCAATTCGGTGAACCATTTTTGTGTTTATAAATGTGTGGGTTTATTTCAATTGCCTTTTTCATGTCATTCATTAGGCAGACACCAAGTCGCGCCTACATTACTGCTACCTATGCATGTTCCACTGACCCCACTAACGCAGTCACCCAAAAATCGTTCTTATCTCTTCATGGCGCACCCTGGGATGTATAATTACATGAGCCCTCGTTTAAAGCCCTAAAAACAACCTGCCGAATACTCTATAACACTTTTAGAAATACTTAAACAAGCATATGTATGGTGACTTTCTGTGTCGATAGACCCAAGACCTTTTATAATTATTTAAATCAGCAATTACTCAGTGGGAAATAAAACTTTTAAACTTTACTTTCAACTTTCAAGGCATTGTTATCGAAAAATAACTTGATGTTCAGTTCTTCAATTTCGTTATTATTTTGTCTAATGTTGTTCACCCTCATTCATTTTTTGTGACACTTAATTTAGCTCAACTTGTCCTTGTTCTGATTGTTTGTGTTTTATCAGACATTCCCTGCCTTCATTCCATGTGAATGGCCCTCCACCCCAATTCATTAGTATTCTTCACCGAACGTGAGCCCAAAAATCAAAAGGAAAATTTACCAAGGGGAGCCCTGAGAAGTATCTTTGTGTGTTTTTGTTTGTTGTGACCATTGTTTCTTCCGTCTGTTGCTTTGCCAGTTCTTAACGTAATTTCTTGTATTCCATTGCGTTCCGATTTAAACCTTAAGATATGTTACCCTTACTATGTTTTGAGAAAGGCATTTTATTTATATTACTTAAGCACAATATACGCTATAGCTAACTGCATTAGTACAGAGACCTCGGCCAGAACGGCACAGCCCTGGGCCAGTGGTTGAACAAATCTAAAGGGATCTTGAAAGTAACCCCCGAAAGTGTGTATATCCTAGCGATTTAAAGCATATTTCTAAATTTCATTTAGATTTTGATATATTGTACAGAAGTAGCAAGACTACAGAAATGGGATATTTAAAAGTCCAGCAAAATAGTTTCCGCGATGATAAAATACTTTTAGGATCATTTATTGAAATACATTTCCCACTTATTACGCGATACGATATACCACGTTCAGCAGAATAGTTTTATTAATTATTTATTTAGCTTTTATTATTTAATATGTGCTACAATATATATTCGCTAATACGTTACAAGGTTCTCCGTGTCTGTGTTAAAATCTTCACTTTTCACCCATTGCATTAACAGTTTTTTTGACTACACTAGACTTTATAAAATCGCATTGTTTAAGAACAATTGAAAAGCAGCATTTTCTTCTCCTGACTAAAGACTTTGTGTCAGAGTGGCAAGGAAAGTCCGCCCCTTTAATCATTTTTTAAGCCAAGCCCACACTTTTGAAAAATGTTTTGATATTGTTTCATAATTTTTATTAGTTTTGTAAATTTATATTGATTTGCCAAAAACTATTTGTCACTCTTACGCCGACAAACCGCCCGCACCTTTGAAAAATTTTTCAATTTTTTATCATTTTATTTACCAATATTTATTGATATTCCAGACAGTTTATGAAATTTCGCGTTCCTATTTCCACTAGCTGAGTAAGGGTTATCTGACGGTCGGGAAAGTCGACTATAGCATTCTCTCTCTTTTTATAATTGTAAAAGATTAAAAAAATAGACTCTGAAATTAATTAAATATATTATTTCCATCATATTTTTTATGCCACTTAGTTTTTAATATATATTTTTTAACATGGTTTTTAAATCTTTAATAGATTCTTGGGGTCAATTTTTGGCAATACTTTTTTCCAGCAGCAGAAAACTAGAAAAAAAAACTATTGTTCTGCCTCTGATCCACAACCCCTTCATTTGCAGGTGAACACAGGAATACAACGCGAAGATTAGCATTTTTAATATTCTGGTGGAAAGACGAACCGCAAAGGGAAAAACGCTAAAGAATAAGCAAAGTACGATGGACTAACAGTTTGCCAGTGAGCGCTACATTTTCAGCTAAGCTGCAAATATAAAACGGCATACGAAGCATGAGCATTAAATCTTAGGCGAGGGTCGTTGACTTATCAGTAGCCTCAATAATCAGGGAGACCACTCAGGTATTCCAAGGATTACAATATGCGTGGCCGCCACTTACGCCGCCGATTCAGCCTGCAGCCCTCGTTTATGAAGGACGACAATGCCGAGGATAAGCCAAAGCGTGATAAGTAAGTCATTACAGCAGATATTCGTTAAAAAATAATATTCGAATCGTTGATGGTCTCGGTGACTTGAATTTCTATCGAAATATAGAAACATATGCCATTATAAATGATACAGCGAAGTTTTAACTATACCAATACTAACATATTTATAAGAGCGGAAGCAGAGAATATCATAACAAAAATGTAATAACTTTGCAAATTACTTTTTTCATAAAATAAGAAAGGAGAAAACAACTTAAAATGATTTGGCGAAAATTGTCCCGAATATATGTAAAATTCTCATTTTACTTAAACTGGCAATTTTTTTTTCAGTACCAAGGCAGCATTCTTATTTGACTGGGTTCAAAAGACGACATAAAAGGGAAAGAAAAACGCAGTCACCAATGTTCGTACTTTGCATACTTTTCATTTGTTTCGCCTGTCAGGACTAAAATTTCAAGTTCTAACCGCTTCTGATTACATTTTTCCTTATGTTTTCTTGCTTTTTCCCTTTAAAAAAACAAATATTATTGAAATACCTAAGGTACTAAAAAAGCAGAGTAATATAAAATAGTACGTAGTATTGGCGATGGTAATCAGTAGTTGGTTAGCCTTAACCATTGGACAAGTATATAACTCTTGCTCTTTCGATGCTTTCCTTTATCCATTTAGATGTTCTTGATTTGTAATTATTCGGGACTAAGCTGTCATCATGCATTGTACGTACTTGTGGTTATTGTCCAACCAAATTTGGCACTTGGATTGAACCGTGGACTTACAGAGTTCTTGTTACAGAGTATTCCCTGTTCTTGTTCTTCGCTGTCGAACAGCGATAAACTTGCAAACTAGCTGCCTATGGCATATTTCTTCAGCCCTGCGTTGCAAAGTTTTAACTATGAAGTAATGAAGAGCAAAGCCTTGCATAATGCTATGCACTAACTAAATGTTTCATGTTCGTCTTTCTTAACCTACCTCAATGTCAACCGAAAATCTCGCATTCGCAGGGTTGGTAGAAACAACGCGGTAGATGATGCCATTGGACCGGCCAACGCACGCCACAAAATCGTCGTCATGGGCTCTGCAAAAGTGGGAAAAACGTCAATAATCACCCAGTTTCTGTACAATACATTTAGCACCAAGTACAAGCGGACCATTGAGGAAATGCACCAAGGCAACTTTTCCATCGCCGGCGTGAGCCTTACCCTTGATATTTTGGACACTGCCGGCTCATACGAGGTGAGCAAAAACTACGCCACGTATTTAACGTTTCTCTTGATGGCGCAAGTGGCGCAAGGGTTTCTTGAATTTGTTGTTGTTGTTTTTATTATTAACGGTTATAAAATCACTTATAGTCATTAAAAATGAACTTGATTGCATTGAACTTACAGTTACTGGTATGAGGGGTATCCCTAGTACATCCAGAGTCACGCTACATATATATTGCATGTGGTCAGCCGGAAGGGTCAGAAGCTGGTATACATGTTTGACTTATCCTGTGCCAGAAAATTTGGTAGTTCTACTAAAGTCCGCGTAATTCCTTTTAAATACTATAAAAGGGCTGCTACCGGTCCCAGCAGCATTGATTTAGTTTCTGTTTAATACAATAATTTCGTAGAGCGATATTTGATCTTTTGGCCTGGATTCAGATTTCCGAATCCGGTTCTTTAATACATATCGTCTGATTTTACAGAAACGTCTCCCATCTGCGTCATTATTATCCCCGTTCAACAGGCTGCGCTAAAATTACAACCTTGTATTATATTATTATTTAAAGACAAACAAAAGAGAATGTTATAGTCGACATCCCCGACTATCAGATACCCGTTACTCAGCTCGTACTAGCTGTGAATGCGAAATTTCATAATTTTTCTAGGCTGTCGATAGATATTGGGGAATAAAATGAGCGGTTTGGCTGCTTGAGGGCGTAAAAGTGGGCGTGACAAAAATTTGTTGGCAATTCGATAGAAATTTACACGACTAATAAAATTATGAAAAAATATCCAACTATTTTTATAGTGGGCAACACGAATGCATATACATTACGTGGTAGAAAACGCTTTCTTCTGCCTGTAACATACTTTTATTTATACCCATTTACTCTACGAGTAACGGGTATATTTATTGCTGTTTAGGGTATGTAAAGAAATATGGTAAAGTTGGAGTTACAAGATTTGCATTTGGTGTTTAGTACTTAATGGCTATATTTATCTTTAATTAAAAAATCGAAATAACTTAATTAAAATCGTACACATATATGCATATATGAGATTCTTGTGTTTTAAAAAAAGCATAATTCTTTACATTCTTTATCAGTGCTGTGATTTCCATAATCATAAGTTACACACATGGGAAACTGATTGTTTTCGGTTGGGTATTCTGCCACAATTGTAAACATGCTTCAGGGTTAATGCAAAGGGGCACATATCAGAGATGAAGATCAGTTCTACGGAGCCACCAACTACCTCTAATTAGACCAGAGACACACAGGGGAGTACTTTTGTGTAAATATTATTTAAGGAATTGGCAAAGTACGATAGCTGTATGGTAAGTGACAAAACGGATCATTAATATTCAAATGTATTTTTTTAAACAGTAAAAAAATTACTGTTAAAGTAATCCTCACTTGCATCTTTTCCAAAAACTTATTTCCTTACATTAAAAATAAAAGGAAATGATTGTAAAATTTTAAAATATTAAACATTATTGACGCGTCTAAATAAAATCAACATTATTATGTTCCTTTTCTTCAGTTTCCGGCGATGCGAGCTCTTTCCATATCCTCGGCGGATGCTTTTATTCTGGTCTACGACGTAACCGATGCCACCACTTTCGAGGAGGTGCGCACAATTCGCGATCAGATCCACGAGACTAAGGCCACTACCGCTGTTCCAATTGTAGTTGTCGGGAACAAGATCGATCTCTTAGCAGATGGAGAAACTGAGCGAGAGGTGCGTTCTAATTTTAAATTCTTATTTTCATTATACCGAGCCTAAATTAATTTCCTGTTAAATGAAACCGCGTATTGATTGATCTCGACTTGCCATTTGGCACGTCCCTTCATCTTATTAATGTTGTTTTTTTTGGCAAAGAAAACTCGACAATTATGTAAAACTCTTCAAACAAGAATTTAAGCGAAATCAAAGTAGTCGTTTGCAGTTAACAAACAATCACAAAAACACTATAGCAAAAGCAATTAATTGCTTTCCCCATTAAATGTTAATTTGCCTTTTCGTAGGTTGAGTACGCCACCACAGAATCGGTTGTTACTGTGGACTGGGAGAACGGATTTGTAGAGGCTTCAGCTTCCAGTAATGAAAACATTACCCAGGTGAGTCCAATCATTTTTCAACCCAACCTAGCGATTATATAATGCCTTCAACCCTAGGTGTTCAAGGAACTGCTAGCCCAGGCAAAAATAACTTACAATCTGAGTCCGGCCCTCCGTCGTCGTCGACAGTCGTTGCCGCAGCAGATTGGTAACAATGGACCCAGCACCCCGTTACACCACCACCAGCACACCCAGCACCACAATTCCGGAGGTGGTACCTCCGCTTCTACCTCTTCGGCAGCTGCAGCTGCGTCATCTTCCGGGGGATCCGGATCCCATGCTCCTACACCTGCCCAGCTGCAGCACCTCCAAAGAATCCAGGAGCGAAGCTTGGGCGCCAAACGCAACTCGTGCATCATTTCCTAAACAGGCCAAACTGAAAGAGGTCTAATATATAATGGTTTTCAAAACCTTTTCAATAGTCTATAATAACATGGGGCGTTTTTCTAAACTCAAACAACAGAACTAATATTAACAGAAGAGGCAGATTAATTCTATTAACATGAGAGTCTTGTAAGGGAAGACAACATTCTGGGTGAGCTAAAAAACATTTTCTTAAAAACACTACATATGTCGTATAATTCAGATTTTTTTTTATCGCAAAGGATATTAAAACGTTTTAAATTTTTAAAAATAGGTTCTGCAACGTGTTATATTCGCTTGATATCTAAAGGTAGATATTAATATATTTTTGTCCACAAGCTTGACGTTATAATTTTCAATGACGCAAAAGTATTTCGAAATCCATTTAGGCAGATTTACCACTCTAATATTGTATTTTGCAAGTATACAAAAACGCAGGATCATATAACTAAGCGGTATATTTTTAATGTTGTCTCTGGGATTTCCAATTTTATCAATCTAAACAAATGAAATCCTCAATATTGTAGAGCAATCTCTACTCAAATGTACCTCTATCTTGCTATTATTGCTCTAATAACGTAAGTACCTACATCACAAGCCTCTGGTTTCCTAAACTCAGCTTTTAAAATATGTGTGTGACCGAAAATTAAATCGTTAAAAAAATATACAACTTACTCAGATAAACATAGACAACATCCCTAGACAAATTAATTTTTAAAAGTACTTAGCTTGTGTATTTGTCACACTGTAAACAATGTTTTTTTTTTGCATAAATGTGCTTGCTACAAGTTTCTGGTTTCGAATTTTTTTTAACGTAACAATATTTTAACTTACAAAACGCAAATGTTTAATAAACAAAGTGTTTGCATTTTGTTAAACTCTGAGATGCAATTTGAAATCAAACATTTTTTAAAGGAAAGACTTAAAGATTATTTATAACCTGTATATATAACTTTTTCTTACTTTGGCAAGTGGTGTCATTATATCGATTTTGGAAAGAGTGATTTATTTTAAATACTTTTCAAAATTTGTTGGTACTCGTAGACTTAAAGGTCCGTAGGTCTGTTGAAATGTATTTAAGAGGTACAAGTAATCATTTGCTACCCTAGTTTTAATCTGTCTGTTTGTCCGTCCGTTTTAACGCTACGATTTTTGGTCAGTGTCACTAGTCGATGATCGGTAAGATCGGCCATGTAAGTCTGTCCGAGTAAAACCTGTGATCTTAGAAAGTTAAGATTAGTAATGCAGATTTTATATACGTAGACGCAGCTTAAGTTTATTTAGAAGATACGACTTTTCTAACTCCGCCCAAAATTTTCACGCACTCCAACTTCCATCGATATGGCAAAAGAATTTTTACATTTCTCCCTCGCACTGAGTTACGGGTATCCGATAGTCGATAGACTCGACTATAGCATTCTCTTTTGTTTCATATTGTGTAGTGATTAGTGATTAGAGTCTTAAACTACACTGAGTTATTTATTATTATCAAAAAAAATTGTTAAATTTCCCAAAATTATATTAATGGGACACAACCATTGTAGATGATTACTATGAACAAATTCCAAATATGGTCACGCAAGTGGAGAAAATGCAAGGATGGCAAAAAAAGACTGTATTAAATAATTAAATGACAAAAAATGCACTTGCATGTTGTCGGCGGTAAAAAATGGCCATAAATAGGATTGTTTTCGGACTCGTACTTCAACTACTCTTTGTGTAACTAGATTCGGAATGTGTGCATCGTGACTAACCAAATCTGTTGGATCCCGCCAATTTTATTTATTAATAATCCTATTTTTCAACACAGTGTTATACCACACACAAAACTATAAAGAAATGCTTATAAGATTGATAAAAAGAACTACAATAGTAATAATTTTATACTAACTGAATGTCGAACAAACTAAGATTTATACTGCAAGGTTATAAAATATCTACACATGAGGTAATGGCCTGGTCAATGCAATTCACATTTTATACTGTTGCGCGTAATGCCAATACTACATATTATTAGATTAATACAAATTTATGTTCGATTTTCATCCTATCTTAGTATAAATTATTATGTTCTGCGTAATACGGAGAATAGGCCGATTGGACGGGATTTTCCTTAGGCGTCAAATGACCCCTTTATCAATGGTGGGAAATTCAGTGTTGAAAAGCGAATGTGGAAGTTAAGACAGAAACCAAAAGCAAATGCGTAGTTAAAAAAGTAGCTTTAATTGGCAAGAGAAATCCAATACCTATCTTTAGAACACTCATCTTTAGAAATGAGTGTGCATTTGACTTTTATTTCTCACTTAACGGCTAGGTATTGTATTGGTCGAAGTAGAAGATTGAAACAAATGGTTAAGATTGAAAACGAAATGGAAACACCAAGAATATGACAAGGACAAAAGCAATTGCAAATTATAAATACGTGTATAAATTCGTAAAAATATATATGATAATCTAATGGTATGATATATAATAGCCGTGAATTAGAATTACTTTTGAGATGTGAAATACAACTAAGATTAACCGTAATTTGGTTTTTCAACAATAAAATATATACACACATATATATACCCGCATTGGAATCACAGAAAATCAAAAACATAAACAGAGCGATATATTTATACAATACATATTTGTAAATGCTTATATACCGAATCGTTCTGTAAGAATAAGAATTACGGAAATTTTGAGAACGTACCAATATGGAGGTGTAACTCAAACTTCGAAAATGTATTTCATTATTTATATACAGCAAATTAAAAAATATCAATTTAACTTACATAAATCTGTGTATATATAAATCGGTGTATCGCAGTGGTTGTTTAATATATAATACAAGCCAGCTCTTTGGCTGTCCAAAGTTGCTAAAATTTATAAATTTGTTTATTTACAGTTGCGTTTCTGGTTGTCTATATGTTTAGTACCGATAGTTTCATTGTTTAAGTAGAATCTAATTAGTCAAATAAAGAGTATCTAAGTGAGTTGACATTTCATAATGATACCAAGGAATACGGGTACAAGTGTGAGCATTGCGTATACTAATTCGGGTTAATACTGATTCCTTAAGTAATAAATTTAAACAAAATGTGGAATCATAATCGGGACCCTTTTAATGATCCTATATTAATTCCTATTCCCCACTGTTCCATTTAAACATAAAGCAAATGCATAGTTCCCTAAACATTTTTTAAACTGTTTTATAAATTGTTTTGGTTCCTGGTCCACAACCTCTCCATTTGAATATCTCACAAATAAATATATATTATTATCAATATTTACATACGGAAATACATATATCCATATAGTATATAAATACATATATATACATGGTGTATAATTAATTATAAATGTAATTGATAAATACAAAAAAAAAACCAAAACTGGAAATAAATGCAAGGGCGATAAATTTTTGTTCTTAAAATGTTCTATGTATAGTGTTTTTCACCTAACGAAAGTTTGACACATCATGAGCTTAAAGCTCCTATTGGAACTGCTACCAACCGAATTTTTGGCCTTGTAATGTTTACAGGCCAAAACCCTGTACAATTTAATAATTGACTAGTGGGTTGACAAGGGGGGGGGGGGGGGCTGATGACGCGAATAATCAATAGTGTCTACAATAGAATTTTCATTCAAAGCCAAACAATTAATCGTACTATATGCAAGTTTATAGTTTTCATTGAAACCTAATAAAAGTGGATTTTTGTGTTATCCCTGAATATAGCGATGATATGTTAAAGGTAAGCACTATTATTTAAAATGTATTAAAAACGTAATACAAAATTGCAAACACAAATTAATATTAATAATTATTTATTGAAGTAAACAGCACTAAAAAATTATTAGAGAAGTATTTTTCATGCATTCAAAACATTCAGCTAATTACATTCAAATAATAAAAAAGATTAATTCGTAATTGAATTCCACGAAATTTGTGTTCATGTGATTCACGAGCCATATGTGATGACAAAACTTCAAGAAATGTGGACTTAATCATCCAAAACTTGCAACGCTGACAGTGTTATTATGCCCATTTATTTTTTACCCGTAGAGTGTATATATTCCAACTATATAAAGTATATATATTATTGATCAAGATCAATAGCCAAGTCGATCTAGCCATGTTCGTATGAACGAGATCTTCGGAACTACAAAAGCTAGAAGGTTGAGATTCAGCATGCAGATTTTAGAGACAAAGACGCAGCGCAAGTTTGTTGCCACGCCCGCATTTTTGAAAAATTGTTTGATATTATGCCATAATTTTATTACTCGTGTAAATTTCTATCGATTTACCAAAAAACTTCTTGCCATGCCCACTCCAAACTCCTAAAGACGCCAAACCGATCACGCCCACACTTTTGAACAATTCTTAAATTTTTTCTTATTTCATTCCCCAATATTTATTGATACCACAGAATAATTTTAAATTTCGCGTTCGCATTCACACTAGTTGATGAACGGGTATCTGATAAGCGGGGAACTCGACTATAGCATTCTCTCTTGTTTTTTATATCAAAACAGACGCAGGCGCACTCGGGTCCACGTGGGGTATTCGCCATATGAACAGCAAACAGTAGACATCATAATAGGATGTTGTCTGTGTGAGCCGTGTACTACCGTACTATCAGTATTTTAAATGTAGGTTTTTCCCATTTAACTCAAGCTTTTCCTCCTTGCGGTGGTTCTGTAGGTGGTGGATCAATGGGTTGTGTGTTAGTGGGTTTTGTGGATGACAGCTTGAAGGTTTAATTGACGGCAAACGTCGCCGACATTTGACTGGCAGTGACACACGGCAATCCCACCAGCACCAACAAAACACAGGCTCACCCAAGCATTCTGCCCACCGGCCGGCGTTCTCACAAAACATTCGGATAATCCTATTTGCCCACAGCCTATTGCAAAAACAACTAAACCTTGGAAACTACGTTAGGGACCTTAATCTAGTTTTCCACTGTCACACAGTATATGGAACTCGTGACCTTCGTTTCACTCGGTGGCGGCTATTAGCATCAGAGGACCTTCAACATAACATATTGATGTGAAAGCAATGAATTGCAACATAAATTATTTCGTGAATATTTATTTGTTTCTTTTAAATAATAGTTGTAAAGTAAAAACAATTAATTTGTCTTATGCTACTCAAAAATTTCCAGTGGTCAATTTCATAATGATATAGAAGAATATTATTGCCAATTGTGAAATAAACGGAAATAGTACACGCCTCGACCCCTTTGACCCAATTCAGTTTTAAGTTGCCAAGCTGGATTAAATACTGAATTCAAGATCACTGCCAGTTTCGATTATGCAGAACCGATAAGGCCAGTTCGTGTAGAATTCCGGAAGAATTGCCGATAAGGAATAAGTAGGGCCAAGTTTCAGATAAATCCAAAGCCACTATGGGGAATTTGATTCGTTTTTTGGCATAAATGTGTTTTTAAAAATGTTTCAATTGTTGAACACTTTTTTCTTAACGGATTAAGATCAAGGCTTAAGTTATGTAACGCAAATGTAAATTAATCAATGTTAAAAACCACGTGCCATCGATGACCTTCTTTTTTAGTGCTTACGAAAATTAATTGAGTTTCAAAAAATTTTTGATATGTGTGTTAGTCAATGTTTTAGAGTGATTAATTACCTACTTAGAACACATACGGTTAACGCGACTTTTGCGAATGCTACTTATTGTGACTTTTCGCGAAGATTACATTTTTAGGTAGCAATCAGCAATGCGGCCCTGATAGAAGTGTACGAAATGCGACTCTGAAAGATTTTTTTATCAATAAAAATGTTAAGAGACTTAAGTTTGTACCGATTGTGGACAATCTAAAACATGGTGTAACTCCAATACATTGGTGGATTAGATAGAATATATTGATTTAAAAAAAAAATTTTATGGGAGTGGGCGGGGCACCCACTTTGCCAAAATAATTCTAAATTCATCGTATCTTAAATAGTTTACGAGATATTAATTTATGCCAATAAAACATGTTAAATTCCCCATAGTGCAAGCGCACTACCAGCCTCATTTCACAGCGATAAGCAACTTGTGGTTTCTTTTTATATAATATGAATTCTTTGGTTTTTACATACGGGCAATCTGTGTTAAAAAAAAACAATTCCTTTTATCACTATATACATCCTAATAATGAATTTTATTGTGTGAGTGCCGACGACGGACATAAAAACCCAACATTTTTGGTGGCAAGCAGTTAGTCGTCTTCGGTCGTTCTAGTTTACCAATCCTTCAGGATTTCATATCCCTAAACTATTTTTTTGTTTTTTATTTTTTGTTAAATTTCCCGCGTGTGAAATACGAAGTTGATTGTATGTCAGTTTTTCATTTGGCCTGGCTAGCTTACTCCTTTTTAAATATTGCTAGCTGCCTTGTGAAGGGCTTACGTGTAATTGCAGTTCGACTCCCGAATAATAAATTTTTCGACTGTTTAAAATTTACCATTATTTTGGGGTATCCTAAAAGTTTTGTTACATTAATAACTACATCTGATTAATTCGTGGATCAAATGTTGTATATTCTTTGTAGCGTTCATAATATAAACCTTTAAAAAAAGCTACTAATAAACTGTCTCTTATCAGATACGGAGATGGTGGAGTGCTAGAGAGAAATTTAAAAACTCTTCTAAAAAATAACAAACTAAATAAATATGAAACTATTATAAATATGTGAGTGTAATAGAGGACGTGGCAAGCCCAGGGAACAAATTTTCCCTGCATAGAAAGACTAAAATCTTTTTGGCACCAGAAAACTTAAATTTCTTATATCAAAAATTATTATTATATTATTATATTTATGGATTATTATATGCTTACTCAAAAATATACAATCAATTTTTCAACTAATATAAGTCCGCTAGGGGGACTTGAATTTAAACTTAAATAGCACAATTAGTGGGACCGCCAATCCTCGTTTCTCCTATGCATTTTAGAGTGACCGCTTTCCTTCGACTGCGATATGTATTGCGTGTACATTATCGACGTCTGAAAAAATCACGCGTGCTGTATATCGATATTTGTCATGTACTAAATACCATTCCTCGGCTAAATTAAATCGCAAAATTGCGTCGAAACTTGGGGAAAAGTGCTGGGACAGGCAGCTGAAAACTAAGCTAACGGAAAAGCATCGTGAGGGAAAACAGCGAAACTTTGCGAGCGGGAAATTTTGGAGCTACAACCTAGAAACGGCAGTGCGCAAATGTAAAATGCACGGAATATTCGCATGTGCAGTGTGATAATAAATAAACGCCAAAGAAAATTTTCGGCGCAGGGGCAAACACACCAATGCACAATAGCGGCGGCGCGTTCGTGTGCGTGCGCCTTTTTTTTCTTTGTGAGTGTGTATGTGTGTTATCATAAAGGAGCTGGAAAAACAACAAAAATACACAGGTGCGTATGTGGGTGTAAACTAGTGGTAGGGGTCAACAAATTTTCCGATTTTCCACTGTGACAGTCTATAATTTATATGTGTATATAGAGATTTGTAGTGGCATAAGTGAATGCCCAAAAGTTTCGGAGTTTCTGAGCTAACGGTTCTTGCTGGCTTGTGTGTGTGTATTAGGTTATCATATATGTGTGCTGGTGTATTTAGCTTGTGTTACCGTTACATCGGCGCCGTAAATGAAAATCCAACTGCGAGTGTCCGTAACTTAACCATGCGCCTCAGCTAAAAGTTAAAACAAAGACAGGAAACTCCGATAGGAAGGATGATGTGTAAAGTAGGGTTGTAGAATAGAAACGCCAAACAGGTATCACTTCCAATTGTGTGCACGACAGCACACGCATTTCCCATTTGCATTGGAAGGTATGCGTGTTTTTGATGCATCTGTGTCTGTGTGATTCTGACGTTTTTGGGGTTGCGAAAAACACCCAAACCACCCCCTAGAGACGAAAAATTTGTAGATACACACATGGATAAACAGAGCGGGATGGCTAGCTCACAGCAACCTTCATTGGGTTTTTCCAGTTCCAATAGTGAAGGACGCCACTGTTATAGGTTGTATTGGGGTGGGCTATAAAAGTACAGTTCCAATTGGAACAGGGCAACGGCCAGCCTACAATTACAGATTATATTTGTTACATCTTTTAAATCTAAGGAATAAGAGTATTTTATTTATTTTATGGCCGATTTAAACACATGCCTAACAAAAATAGTTTCTACTCGAGATGAGTTTAAGATAGTCAAGAACATTTAATAGCTCAAACAAATATAAAAATTTAGACATAACAAGAAGATTACATTTTTGCTGGTATTTTCCTGTTTCCCCGACTATAAACTCCTACGAACTCTTACTGTTGGTTGTATATGTACATACATATGTATATTTCTGTCACTGCATTGCTATGAACAGTGGTGGTCTTTGCGCCGACTCCACTGCCGCGACAACCTTCGCATGCGTAACTTGCCTCTCGTTTGTATTTTCGCTGTTATCATTTCATTTTTGTAGAGCTGTGCTGTCCAGCACAGAAAAAAGAGTATGGTGGGAAATTAAGAGAGGGAGAGAGAGAAACAGCAGTACCAAGAAAATTCGATTGTGGGAAAGGGAAAGTAAAAAAACACGGTGGGGTCAATTCTTTGCAGAACATAACAAATTGTCTTATCATAATTTGGTAATTATTGCGGCTGTTAGTCTTGCATGCTTAAAATTATAAAAAAGTGTCTTAAGGTATTTTTAATTTTCCTATATATGTATAGATAGAATAAACGATACTTCGATGTAAACGGCAGTAACTTTTTGGAGTTTACGGAAGCTGGGGTTAAAGAATTTAAATATTCAAAAATAATGAAATATTCACGAATACTAAAAATTGCCTTAAGAATACATATAAAACGCGAAAGCACACATACGCTTACATTAAATAGTAAATTGAGAAAACACCGAATAAGAAGAATTTATGATCGGATACAACAAGAGTATAATTTCTTTTCTAATATTTTGATCAAATTGAAACCGAAATTATGATGTCAAAAACGGCTTTTACGAGTATACGCTTTGTGCGAAATATAAAAACAAACTAGGATTCTTTTTCCTCAATTTCCCTGTGACTTTTCGACTTCTCGATGCAATTACAACCGAAATATATTGAAGTGTATATATGTATATATATATATATATACTTATGTATATATATGTACAGATGTTAAAACAACGATGCTACACTTTTTTAAATTATTTTTTTTTTTATTATTCCGTACCGAATAATATACCATGTGCAAGACAAAGAATACTCTTGGAAAAGGTGCAAGCATATAACATTAAAACTAAGAGAATAATTTTCGTAGACACGTATAGACGGACGTGGCTTTGTCGCCTGTGGTGTTGACACTGATCAAGAATAGTATACATCGCAAATGCCTTCTTTACAGTGTTGCTAACTTCCGACACAAAGTTTAGTTGCGCTTACTGCAACCTGTGGGCATCACTGTGTAGGCCTTAAATCTTAAAGGACTCTAAAATGGCCTACTTCTATAATTAGAAAGAAAACCTGAAGACTACATCCAACAAACGCAGAGCTTTTTAATTTGGCAATACTTTAGGTTCCTTCACACAATTTCATCACCCACCTTTTTCAGAATCCGGATAAGAATGTATATATGTATGTGTCTTAGGGGGTGAACATATACTCTCTCTACTCTTTTCCCCTTTCTCTCATCATCAGATGCCTATTTTGATTACAATCAAGGTTTAGAAGTGTGCTCACTTTTGCTGGGCCACTTTTCTCGATATATGTGTGGCACGCGCAAGTGGGTCGTGCTCACATCCCCTATAAGGACGTGGGAGTTGGTGGTGTTCCCACTGCATTGTTTCGCGGGGGTGATTGGGTAGTTCGAGTAGTGCATGCGTGGTAGTTTAAAAAAGATCCAAGGAAAATAAATAAAAACACTGCATAAGATAGTTTCATCGTGAGGTGCACCTCGAGCTGGGCGAGTTTGCGTGTGTATTCAGTGCGGTGAAAGGTGTGGGATTTAAGGGGTTGGTTTTTTCGGAGCCCGAATCTCTCCTTATACATTCCTATTAGGGGTGTTGATAACAGCTCATATATCTGAGCTCTTCTGGTTTAAAGTAAGGGAGCTTTAATGGAGACACAGTAGTGCACGTTTAACCGAAGTTATAAGAACATTCAAGTAATAACATTCATAACACATAAATAAAGTGGTATTTTTAATAAAGCCCCTGGACAGAGAAAGACGGCGAGAATTCCATATACCCATTTCAAGCAGCAATATTGACGCATGGGCGCCGTATTGATTTTTTACTGCGTCGACGTCGGAATCACTCCATGGGGTGGTTTGTCGTTCTTTCTCTTTTCTGCCAGATAGTGCCTTCTCTTGCTATCAGCTAGCACCCTCTCTTTCTGCCGCCGCGTTGCCGTCGTTGGATTTTGAGTTTCTGAGCAAACGCAAATAGAACTTGAGCACAGAGAGCGACTAAAAGCAGTGTTGTGCGGTTCGTTAGCGGCCCTTATCTCGTTCCAAAAATTACTCATTTTATTTTTTGTACTACAAAAAGTGTGTGCCAAAAGTTAAGAGTTGACTTAGGATATAAAAATAACCAAAATTGAACAGAAAATTAACTAGAGAAACTACCTAAAAAATAGTTGCCAAATCAACCAAAACAAATTCCCGATTGCATTGCCCTCAACAACACATCAATCTAAAATACCTGAGGCAAGCAAAAAAATAAACGAACATTTTTTATGGTTACTGTTCAACCCAAGCAGCAACCAATTTTCGAGCTCTATAACAGTGCGCACGTGCAACGGTCCCCAAAAAAGCGAACGAGAACGATATACTTGAAGAGATAGAAGATTTAGATTACAAACCTGAGCGGGAGCATATGCTTGGGGATTCTGCGCAGTGAAAAATACACCTAAAAACTGGGAGAATGAAAAAATTAAAGAACAAGATTAGTGACTGGTAACAATGAATAAAAAAGTAATATTAAAGAAGAAGGGATATTCAAATAAATAGAAATTTTGTATAGAAAATACAATTCCAGAATACCAATATTAGAAATTATAAACAAAGCTACCATAGAAGAAATAAGAGTCCGAGTCAAAATCGTCCTGATTGTTTCCAATTTCTTAGGGTGGCCTGCCTGTGTCATATAGACCTTATGCTTAGTGTATCTTTATATTTATTTGCAAATAGTACAAGTACCCAAGTCCCGCCGTTTCTTAACTTTCAAACAAAACCAATACGATCTTAGGATAGTACTTAGGTACTTAAACATACGAAAAAACAAGAGAAAATGCTATAGTCGAGTTCCCCGACTATCAGATACCCGTTACTCAGTTAATGCGAATGCGAACGAAAAAATTTAAAAATTGCTCGAAGGTGTGAGCGTGACCGGTTCGGCGGCTTTAGGGCGTGGCAAAAAGTTTTTCCAAATCGATACAAATTTATACAACTAATAAAATTATAAAAAAATATCTAACAATTTTTCAAAAATGTGATCGTTGCAGTTTTGGGCGGTTTTAGGGCGTCAGAGTGGGTGTGGCAAAAAGCTTTTTTAACAAATGGATAGAAATTTATAAGACTAATAAAAATGTGAAAAAATATCAACCCACTTTTGGGCGTGGCAACATTGGTCAACTTGCGCTGCGTCTTTGTGTCCAGAATCTATATGCTGAATCTCAACCTTCTAGCTTTTATAGTTCGTGAGATATTGACGTTTATACGCCCAAACGGACATGTATTGTTGCCGCTGCGTTTGTTGTCGAATTATTCTGATTTGGGGTGTTGCGCAGCTCTGCTACTTCTGCTTCTTCACTATTAAGCAAACAAACAACGAACGAGCGTGGACAAATTGTTGTGTTGTATACCTCTTTTTAATCTATGAGTAACATGTATAAACATTGTTGATCTGTATTCTAATCAACCCTGTGAAAGCTACTATGGTCTTGGGTTTGAAAAATAGGTGCATACTGAGTAATTTTACATTTCGACCACACCGTTCTTTTCGCTGTATGCCTTGCATAATTTACCGTATTAAATACCTTAACACTCTCTTAAGACATTCCCGGCTTTGTTTTTCCGAACAGTTTTATCACACTGTGCATGCGAGTAAGACCGTTCTCAATCCAGTGAGTAAGGCTTGAGGAAAGAAGAGGATCGGAAGCAGAAAGGTTCAAAAGGGAATCCCCACCGCCAAACTGGCCACCACAAGCTATCGGCTAGTCGTGGCGCCGGCGGGCAGCCAAAGGAGTTCGACTGGAAATGTGGTTGTCACCACCACCTCCTCGGGTAGTCACTCCTCGAATGGGGCTAACGGAGGTACAGGAGGAACTTCTGCCGGGAGCAGCACTTTGGGAAGCGGCCTCAACGTGACTACAATAACAGCAACCAGCGGCGGCCAGCTGCAAAGTGCCGGCAACACTTCCCAGAGCAACGGAACCACCTACAAGATCGAAATGCTGGAAGAGGATATCCAGAGCTTGGGCTCCGACGATGACGACGAGGATCTAATCAGCAGTGATGGCAGTTTATACGAGGGAGATCTGGGTTCCATGCCAGTGAATGATGATGTGGCCCACCAACTAGCGGCCGCAGGACCAGTAGGCGTGGCAGCAGCGGCAGCAATAGCGAGTTCTAAAAAGCGAAAGAGACCCCATTGTTTCGAAACGAATCCCTCGGTTAGAAAAAGGCAACAAAATCGATTGTTGCGCAAGCTGAGAGCTATTATCTATGAGTTTACGGGCAGAGTGGGCAAACAAGCGGTAGTTTTGGTGGCAACACCGGGTAAACCCAACACAAGCTATAAGGTTTTTGGAGCCAAACCCCTGGAAGATGTGTTGCGCAACCTAAAAAACATTGTAATGGATGAACTGGACAATGCACTGGCCCAGCAAGCTCCCCCTCCGCCCCAAGATGATCCATCGCTCTTCGAACTTCCTGGCTTGGTAATCGATGGTATTCCCACTCCCGTAGAAAAGATGACCCAAGCGCAGCTAAGAGCCTTTATTCCGCTGATGCTCAAGTATTCTACGGGACGAGGGAAGCCAGGATGGGGCAGGGAGTCTACCAGACCGCCCTGGTGGCCAAAGGAGCTACCCTGGGCCAATGTGAGGATGGATGCCCGTTCAGAGGATGACAAACAGAAGGTGGGTGGGGTGGGTGTTCCAACAGCCGCCCCCGATCTCCTTTGAATCCTATTAACTGTATGAGTCTCCCTCTTCAGATCAGCTGGACACATGCTCTACGCAAGATTGTGATCAACTGCTACAAGTACCATGGAAGGGAGGATCTGCTGCCCACCTTTGCCGATGACGAGGATAAGGTTAACGCGTTGATTTCGCAATCGGGCGACGAAGACGAGGACATGGAGCTTTCAAATCCTCCTACCATCCACACGGTGACGACAATGACGCCGCCGACGGGCAACAGCAATGTAAGTATAGCACAGGTTCCATTAAAAGGTTATGGTTTCAGCTTTTATTTATGTTCTCGGATATAACCGTGTTGGGTTAAATACAAAAAAAAAAAACACTTTTATTTAACCTAAAGTGTTTTCACATTTTTGGGTTTTAAATAAATGTTAAATGGTTAGGCTACCCTATTTTACACGAACATAATTTGCAGTAGTCGAATGCGACTCCCCTGTGATAAGTCATGTCCATTATTTATCCGCAACCGGCATATATCGTATTACTAATCCATCAACCAATCCACATCGAATCATCATCACAGCAACCGCAGCAGGTGAATGTTGTGAAAATCAATAGTGCTGGAACAGTGATCACCACCCACACGGCCCAAAGCAACACTCCTGCTCCGACAATCATCCAGAGTACCAATAACCAGCATGTGACCACGACGGCTACGCTGCCCGCCTCTACAAAGATTGAGATTTGCCAGGCGCCGGCTCAGAATCAGCAGCACCATCAGCACCACCAGACGCACTTGCCCAACGCTGTTCATATTCAGCCAGTGGCCGGAGGACAGCCGCAAACAATCCAGTTGACCACTGCCAGTGGAACGGCGACCGCCACAGCGGTTCAGACGACAGCCGCCGCCGTAAGTGCGGCACAGGCTCACGCGCATTCGCAGTCCCAGGCTCACTCCCAGTCGAGTGCTAACCAGACGGTCACTGCCCAGCAGATCGCCAATGCTCAAGTCTGCATCGAGCCAATTACGCTCAGCGATGTTGATGTTCGTACTAATCCGGATGAAATGCCCTTTAAATTGCTGTTGTGCTTCCCAACCGAGCCGGGACTAGGGTCGGGATTTGTCAGACTATGCACATTAGGATAGCAAGATACCTTTTATTTAAATATCTATGTAGCTTTAAACGCTTACTGTAATGGTTAAATGGTTTCTATGACAAAGTATGTTGAGATTAGGTTTCATTAGACGAATTGACGTAACGCAGATTATAAAAAAATTAGTAATCTTATTTTAATTGCATACAGATACAACGTTTTAAATTAACCAAGCCAATTCTAACTAAATTGAAACTAAGGGTTTTTATGTATCTACATAATAGCAGATTTGAAACTTTTGTGCATACCTTACAAGCCCCACTCCCTTTTCCTGAAACTTGCATTAACTGATTGATGTTTGGCTCAGTATTGCGTTTTTATTGATATTACTCTTCGTTAATGCTTAATTTTGTTGGTCCCGATTTTCCTCTTATTTTATTTAAGTCAACCTAATATTACCTGATTTTTTGTTTCGTCTGCTTGTGTTCTGTTGCAGCTGATTGTTATCGAGTTATTGGTTATTTCCATCATTATTTGCATCCGCCACAAACTGAAAAAACACACCCACATGTAAATACGACTTCCGTCACTCTAAAAACACAGAATCAAACATTTTTATTTTAAGAGTTATTAGTACTGCTTGCTAAAATTGCCTTTCAGTAGTTTTTTTTTATACTTAAACTCAATTACGGCGTTTTGGCTTAGACATATGAACCTTTAATAAGTTAATAACTACTGTAATTAACTTTAATACACAGTACACCACGCAAACGGTCCTCTCACAGAACGCCGATGGTACCGTATCGCTAATCCAGGTAGACCCAAATAATCCAATTATCACACTGCCGGATGGTACAACTGCCCAGGTTCAAGGTGTTGCCACGGTAAGTACATTTAGCGATTACTACAAACGCATTCGAGTCCTTACTTGCAACTTCTTTTTCAGCTCCACCAAGGTGAAGGCGGTGCTACCATTCAAACCGTTCAGAGTCTCACTGATGTAAATGGTCATGAGAACATGACCGTAGATCTCACCGAGACACAGGATGGGCAAATATATATTACAACGGAGGATGGCCAAGGTATTTATTGTCGTTGTGTACTTCGAGTGCACGACACCTTTATCGTTGCTATACGCACTTACCGAACTCGCATTTTTTAGGATATCCCGTTTCGGTGAGCAATGTGATCTCAGTTCCCGTCTCTATGTACCAGTCGGTAATGGCCAACGTGCAGCAGATCCAGACGAACAGCGATGGAACAGTGTGCCTCGCGCCGATGCAGGTAGATACAAGTATCAATCGCTCCACCAGTACCGCCGCCAGTTCCTCATCCTCTTTGGGAAATGGCGGCGTTCAGTGCTATTCGCTGATCTCAGCGGGATCGTCAGTCCTAAGCCGGCGCAGTGGTGGGGTGATTGGGCATCAGGTCACTCCTGGCGAACGTTACTATCTAGCCACAACCACCTCCAGCAGTTTAGGGCTCAACAACAACAATAATTGCACCCTAGCAAATAACAATAATAGTGTAAAGATGCCCATAGTCTTGGCCACTCCCAGCATTCCGCAGGTGGCCAACAAGAGATCCACCGGGAAAAGGTCCACCGGGGTTAGTGGGGGAGATGATGTAATGGTTCAGAAGCGTGGGAGACCCAATTCCTCTTCAAGAAGCAAATCCCAGCTAAATGCTAATGAAAATGCCCACTCCTCCGGTACTTCCTCTTCCATCCGTTGTGTGGACAGTGCCAGTTTAACCAACGTGCAGCTTCAACTGCCGGCCATTAAACTGGAGCACTTGGGGTAGAGTTTCCCATTTAATAATTCATATTATCTCGAATCTAGTCAATTACGGCTTTCCTCAAATAGAAAAATAAAAAAAATGAAAAAATGCACTTGCCATTTAAACTTAGACGCGCACATTGTGAATGCCAAAAAATCTAAATAGTTATAGCCAAAGGAAATCCCTCAGTTACTAACTATACAAATTGAATTTAGTGCCGGGAATAGAAAACCAAAAATTTTTTTGAAAATTTAAACCAAAAATCAATTCTAAATTAAAAACTAAAGTTGTTCCTAGTTTCCAGAACTACAAAACATAATATAGTTTTAGCCATTTGTTTAGTTGTTAAAGTGTGGAGTACATATATTTATGCACGTAAACTTACTAAGAGCGCGAATCAAACCAAATATTAACAAATTTAAGTTGTACAATTACGATAGTTTTAGCCTGTAGGTATTAAAAAAAACAGGGATCAGCCAGCCTACAGTTAGACGTACCTGTAACCCCGTGAGTTCTCGCTCCATACCACTTTTTTAGCCACCATGTAATCTTTTAATGTAGTCATTCGCATAAAAAATGCACAAACGCGGAGAAATGAGTTTACGAGATATAAATGTGCTATATATGTGGAGGGATATTTAATATATTCTCCTGAAAGTGGATCCAAATTTTATTTTATGTTGATCTATTACTATTTTCTTTATTGTTCTTGTGTTTCAATGAAATCAATATTGATTTTACCGTTATTATTGTGTTTACATGTTTGATTTTCATATCGCATTATCGCAATTTGAATTGTTTTAGCCCAAATTTTAATTTAATCAAGCCAAGTCAATTGCAAAAGAGGGAGAATGAAAAAGCAACAAATTTTATTTAAAAAAAAGCGATTGTTGTGATTTTAATATAATTTTACCTTAAAATATTTGCTTGTACATTTTGTAAACTGAAATGCTAAATAAAGCCAACAATTTAACTTCAAATTAATTTTTATTTTTAATTATTGTTGGTCTCAGAATATACATTTTTTGCTTGTCCTCATTTTATATTGAGTTTATGTAAGTATATTTTGCTATTATACATTTTATCTTATAATTTTATACTTTATGTTCTTTTCTTTTAACCAGATAGGAAAACTGGAGAATTTTCGAGGACCCCTTGATCTGTAAAGAAATGCTATAAATTTGCTCTTGTACTAACTAGCTGACCATTTTTTTATCTCCTGAAAGGTGGAGAATGGCGACCAGCTGGAGACCATCACCATGTCGCCTGGAATGCACCAGATGATGATCCAAGGAGGTCCTGGCCAAGAGCCGCAGCTGGTCCAGGTGGTCAGCTTAAAGGATGCCACTCTGCTAAGCAAGGCTATGGAGGCCATTAATTCCGGCAACGTAAAGTCCGAAGACACGATTATTATGGAACAATAGCTGGAGCCCATAGAAGGCATGATTTCGCCTGGATTAAGCGATTGACGTGCCATGTTTTCTGGGCATCGTAGCTCTCCTGACTGACTACCCGTCTATAACTTAGGGTTCCTTTTGCCCCACAAAAAAAATGTTTTCCAAGTACCTGAAAGGTGTTGCTAACGGAGACAGAAGCAATAGGAACCCCATGGTCCCGTCTACCCAAATATAAACCATCTAGTCATCGCATGTATAGTTAAGAGTGCTTTCCACCAGGAAAGGACTTTAGACTTTGCATATATAAATATCTTTAACTACTCGTAAAACCCTAATTCCTACTATTTTTTGTGAGTTTTTTTTTGCTCTAAAATAATATAAATCTAAATTTTATTAGCTATAAAATTGTAACAAACGTATGCCGAGGTGTAAACATTATAAGCGTTACTTGTAGGTGGGACTTTACATATATGGTAAACTTGTGCAACATTCGCTATGTCTAACCAACTGAATAAAAAATTAAGAGAAAGATAAGAGTTTATAACTTATACAATTAACTTAGGACAACTCATAAAGAACGCAATGCAATGTAACCAGAGAGCATCACATTAAACATAACGTATTATATAATAGCTAACGATTATCGTTACTACTCATAATTATTAAATAAACAAAAGAGTGTACAACAAGTCAGTCACTTTTTCGTAAAAAACATTGATATATAGGGGGATGGATGCGATCAATGTTTTTAAACCTTGGTCAGGATATGCGACTTTTGAGCTTACAGCTATATTAATCTATGACAGCTATAGTATATTGACGTAAGAGCTCGGAAATCGCTGAAAGTTTGCCCGCCGAACCCACGTCTCTTGATTAATTCACTGATTGCTTTTGTCTTGCTGACTAAACCCTAGCTTGAACAAAATTGTGGACTAGGGGGAGAAGTGGTCACACATGCCAAAAGTATTATAGGTTCATGGAGGCAGCAAACACGTTTTCTTTGCACTGCATTGTAGCTTAAACTGAGCGAGCCCACGGGACGTTGACCCGCTGATCTACTACACTGCAGATGATGCCGGCTCTGGTGGATTGACCGAAATGAAATGTAACTGCAGCCTGCCTGGTGGGGAATGATACAATACAATACTAAAAGTGAAATTCATATTTAAAGGTTTGTAGTTCTTAAATATGTAGTTTAAGATAATAATAACCACACAAAAATAACTTTATGAAATCCTTTTTTTGTCTGCAAGAAATTAAGTCACGTAATCAATCAAATCTTTATGTATTAATCAAATGATTAATTTATATATTAAATAGGAAATCTTATGCTAAAGCAATATGATGCTTATGAAAGGCCCTTTTCGTTCTCAAATCATCTTAATTTTTGTAATTTGTTGGTATTTCTCGATTTGTGGATGCATCAATTGCGCGACCACGGCCGAAATATTTATTCGAATAGTAATCGTGATTACCTCTGAGCGATTTTGTCAAAGTTTTTGACCAAATTGCCATCGATACACCTAGATGCAAATTAAATAATAGCATCGCACAAAGTCACAAGTTGCAAGTTGGTCTGAAGTTGCTATTGTGACTGGCAATGGTGCAAATTATGTAATGGGAAAGGTGCGCCATCAACTTGTCTGTTGGGAGATGTGCATTTACTATACAAACAAATCTTTGGCTGCCTAAAAAACTATTGCAGATGCAGCAATCGGATGGAGTTGCAGTTATGAGTTGTCTGTAGCTTTCGCCTGCTGTTTTTTTTTTCTCCGTCCATTGGGATTTGAAAACTAATGTCCATTGTTGAATCCTCCCCCTGACGATGATGCGGCATCATTTGGCCCATATTACGACAATAACACAGAAAAAAAAAACAATGGTATTTCTCAAAATTCGTATATTGTAGTTATTTAGGATAAAACAATTGAATTTTTTATGTCGAATTTGCTTATGGCAATAAACCTATATGTTTTTTAAAGTATCTTTGATCATAATATATACATTTTTTTCATACCAGTGCCTCGGCAACACTTCCAACATCTGCCAACCACGCAGTTAGCGTTAAAAAATGTTTTTCCTTTTGCCAACTGGCAGAGCCAAGCTTTTCCGGTTAAAGTTATGTTGCACCTGGTTTGGTATAAAAACTCTCGCTGCCATCTGCAGTCGTGTCAGTTGTGGATTTGCGCTTAACTCACTAGTTAACCCAAACGGAGTGTTTCAAGCTATGAAAGTACGGTTCGTTGTAAGCCAGGATAACTATTAAATTATCCTGCATAATCCAAAACTATTTTGCAGGCAGCCTTGCTGGACATTTTTTTTAAAGTGATTGTAATAAAGTTTATGCTTTTCAGGCCTTTGTGTGTCTTATGCTCATTGGAGCGGCCAGTGTGACGGCTAACCCTAAGCCCGGCGGAGGAAGTAGCTGGTCCTCTGGAGGAAGTGGAGGCGGTTGGTCATCGGGAGGTGGTGGCGGTGGTGGCCATGGCGGCGGAGGAGACGTACAAATTATTAAAGTTATTACCGAGAGTGGGTCATCTGGTGGCGGCGGGGGAGGAGGTGGATGGTCCTCTGGAGGCGGCGGAGGAGGAGGTGGATGGTCTTCTGGCGGCGGCGGGGGAGGAGGTGGATGGTCTTCTGGAGGTGGCGGGGGTGGCTGGTCCTCAGGGGGAGGCGGCGGAAGCGGCAGCGATGTAAAACTCATCAAAATCATTAGTCTCGGAGGCGGTGGAGGAGGACATAGTGGTGGTGGAGGAGGCTGGTCTTCAGGAGGAGGAGGCGGAGGTTGGTCATCAGGTGGTAGTGGTGGCCACGGAAGTAGCGGAGGTGGCGACACCAAGGTCATCAAAATCATCAAACTGAGCTCTGGAGGCCATGGAGGTGCCGGCGGCGGTGGCGGCCACGGAGGCGGCGGTGGTGGCGGTTGGCAACCCGCTGGAGGTTGGGCCTAATCCTAGTCCAATCCTAGAAAGCCGTCAAATCAATCTTCAACCACTTTTGTAAATACTGTATATATGCATCCAAGATAAATTTTTTTTGTTATTGTTATATAAATTATGTAGCAAAAGGTACTTGCTTGTAAAAACCAATTTGTTTAATTAATAAATGTACCCCAGTACACACAATATAGGCGAGAAAAAATGGAAATTGGATTAGTACTTAGTACTTAATTTTTATTTTGAAAGTCCCAAGAGTAGACGTTTCAAAAAGGGAACAAAAAACATAGCGAAGACCACCTAGAAACTAAAAGCGAACTCAAAAACAGTTGCCTACTTTTGGGGAGCGCATTCAAACACCAGGTGAACGAAAATATAAAAATAAAACATTACGTTCTGGAACTCCTGTTCGCCTGGTAATTTAAACCGAAATTAAATTTTTATGGCACAAAATCGCCTGAATGAGTAATGAAATTGTATTTTTTGGCAAAACTTTTGAAAACAACATAGAGGAGAAATTGTAAGTTTTTCATTCTGTACATTCTGTATGGAAACATTTTCTGTTGAATACAGGTGAATAGTGAATTTACTATAAAATTAAGCAAGTTATGTATTCAAATGTTAGACAACTATTTTTATAGATTTATCAGGGGTTAGTTCATAACATGGCCAAAACAGATATCACCGCTAATATGCAGTCTGTTTCGTACTGCCAATAAACATAGCTAACTATCCCTATCACTATTTTCATTATTATTATATTATTAAACTCTTGGACAGCTATTATAAGATATAACCGCTTAAATAAATACTATTTCGTACTGCCAATAAACATAGCTAACTATCCCTATCATTAAAATTTGCGAAAAATGGGAAAAAAAAAATTAATTTTTATTTCTTCATACAGGACGATAGGGAATTTTGCTACGAATTCAATGAGGTTGACATTTAACTCTTTGACAGCTGTTTTTAATGCTATTGAGAAAATACTGATTACTTTTTACCAAAAATAAACAAAATAAAAATTGCCAAAAATAAACAAAATAAAAATTTGCAAAAATCGGATATTTACAAACGGGTTTTTTTTTCATAACTTGGCCAAAAAAGATTCACCGGCAAAATTAGGACTACAGATTGTTGTTTGCCAAAAAAAAAGAGCAAGATAAAAATGTTGTCTCCATAGCTGCGACAAAAAATTGTATCACAGGTATTTTGAAGACTGCTGTTTATAAAACTAGCTAACTGTCCCCATACCTATTTTATGTTTTTCGAATACAAACTAAGATCTGTGAAAAATAGAAACTACCAAAGGATGACATTCCAAAACAGGTGCCAAGCTAACGGGTGTCGAGAAACGCGTAAAGCAAGTAAAGCCTTTTTAATTTAAAAAGTGGATAGGCTAAACTTTATATAATTTTTGACACTTTGTCTTTAAGCGAACGGCGGCAGAAGAGCCAGATTCCACCGACTTCTACTGGAAAAACTCGTTTCGCGTTTTTTCTTAAGCGTTGAACCAATATGGTAACTCCTTTTACTGACCAAAATTTCAGAGAGAAATTCACTAAACGCACCGAATGTTTACCTTTTCATCAACAAAATAATATTGGCTGCCTCAATTTTCGCTTCTTGTACATGTTCTGTATAGGCTTTAATTGATATTTCTCTTAAACCATCAACAGGTTTTCGGTCGACTTGGCCAATTGCAGTTGGAACCAAACCGCTTCTTACCCCCTTTTCTTTCAAGCTGGCAATTTTTCTTGTGTTTCAGGTTTTCCTTAGTGCAAAATTGAGCGGAAAAACTCGGCCGATTTTGCTTCCAGTCTATATTCATATATCCAGCTCAACCATTTGGCACTTAACACTGCAATTACCAGCGAAATTTCAATATTTCCACAAGGGACTTAATCGCCGGAATCATGATACTCTTACATTCGTAAAAGTTATTGTGCGCTAAAAAAGGCACCCATATTTGTCAGGCACTGGACAGGTTGTGAGCCTTCAAAATGTGGTATGTAATATAGTGGTTCGGGAAGATTATTCATATTCATGTCTCCGGACCCCAAAAACTTTAAAACCAGTTAAGGATCACCAGCTATCGCTTGACATTTGTTCACCTAACACACGATCACAAAGCGAGTTTTAAAGAAGGCCTTTACAAAAGGTGGGGGGCACGACTCTACGTGATGGGGCCGAAAGACTTCGTCTACGACGCCTGGTCTTCGGCTATTTTTGTTCGGTTAAGCAAACCCGAAATTCAAGCCACCAGTCTTCAGTTCAAACTCAGTCAATAAAGTCGCAGTGCGGAAAAATATCGCAGACTCGAGAGTTGAAAACAACAAATAATAAGTAGCATAACTCTCTCTCTGTCGCACTCAATCAGGCCTGGGCCTGGCAGACTGTGTGTAAAATAAATAAATCAAAAAACAAAATTCAAGACATTATAGTGAATTTAAAGTGAATTATCAAGTATATATTCGCGTCGCGTTGGAAAATATACTTTTTTTTTTTTTTTTGTTTCTATAATAAAGTTTTGTCTAAGTGTAATTCTTTTAGCCAACCAGGTTTTAACTTTAATTAGACACATTCCAAAAGGTGAGCTCCAAACGTGTCTTAGGGCCAAAAGCTGGGCCTTCGAATGACGACGGCACGATCCCCCACATTCCCCGCTTTGTATTCCGATTTTATCTTGGCTTCAACTGCAGATTTTTCCACACTAGCTAAAGCGTGTTTAGCTTTGCATTCCGATTTTATCTTGGCAACAGAAACAATAATGCGCCAGATATAATTATTAAATCATGGCAAGCAATGGCTTGAATGCAAAAAGCAACAAGTTCTGATATGGGGAAACCGGTTCTGGAATAGCTCTTCCACAAGCTCGCACACAAGATTGTTGATCCTGTTGCTCAAATCATTTAAGATTCAGACAGGTTCACTTTTAAATTTGGATGCATTTATTAACTGAGTACCGAAAAAAATTAACCGTTGCTACGCTTTTTGAGAATGTGTTTCTTTGGTTCAGAGCCCGTTTTCTTAAGTATTTTTAACTCTATTTCAGAGCTTGTTTTTAAACAGATTTAACAGTACAGATATGATAAAGGTAAACCATTAACTAAATTCGACCAAAATTATGTTCAACACCACACTCTTCTGACATAAAAAAAAAAAAAAATGAAAACACAGGCTATAGACGAGTGCCATGACTGCAAAGCAAATGCAGATATATTTCTATATAATAAAAATATTTTTCGAAAGTGTATAGATATTTCGTTGTGGATTCTTTGTCAGTTGCATGGAAACGGCGTATACGCAACAAAAAATTATTAGGCATGTCCAAACAGAGACATATGATTAAAATTCCCGAAGCATACGCAGATCAACCATCAAAAAACCTCAATTATAAAGTGGAAACACTAGGAAAGGAAAGTTTGATGACAACGTCCTAAATGTTCGCGATTACACTGAACTTTTTTTTTATTTTTTCGAATTGACTGCCACTGATGGTTAAGTCAGCAGAATTTGTTAATCTGTCTGTCTCTATTTTATTATCGTTTCCAACCGTTCTGTGCCTATCCATTTGATGTAAGATATCCTTGACTTTTGGGGCCTTCCCGCAGAAACAAAGATGTTTACAGTTATATACGTGTAAGCCCTTAAGCATCAATTGATTAAGTCCCATCTGATTTCGTGTATGTTTCCAACAAGAAAAAAGCTTAAAAGTGCATAGAAGGCATTCCAAATGGTTGCAAATAGAAAATAAGAAATAATAAAAAAAAAAAACATTTCAGAGAAGCAATTGACTTTGTTGAAATAGAAATAGCTTTGAAAGTGGCACAAAGCAATTTTAATGCTGAATGGAGCGTGAAGTTGTTCAGCTGCAACGCAAAGCATTTTTTAAGATTTTATTTTCGATTTTTGGGCCAACAAGAGTAGACATCTAAATTTAAAATAAAGTGCAATTATACATGACACACACACGATATCCGAATTTGCTTATGAATCAATAATTGGTTTGCAAACAAAAATACAAAGGTTTTATACATCGAAACAACTTTTTACACAACCTCGTCGTAGCAAGATATAAATATTTGCAAGATATAAAAATGAAATATCTTTAAAAAGAAAGACTTATACACAAAGCTATATAAACTGGAATTGTCATGCTAACAAAAATTATCTATACATACTTTATACGTTATCATCAAATACTTTCTTCCTTGCATAGAAACCCTTTGATTGAACTCATTTTATCCTAGCCAAGGGAACAATTCGGTCGAAAGCGATGGTAGATTATCATTTATAGGTTTCCTTTTACTACTCCCACGAAATGTAACCACATATTGATGGGTCGCAATAATGATGTCATCCGATCCCAAATTCTCGGAGTAAAGTGCCATCACGCCCGTGCTTAGCTCACTTGACTGGAAGCCGATGATCTAATCTTAATGGGGAATAGCAACATCAACAATCGCCACTATCTTACATCTGAACTTGAAAACAAGCGGAATATAATAAAAAAGTGCTGGTTGTGAACTTCAATAGAATGGCAACGCCGTAAACTTAATCAAAAACAAAGAACTAAAAAGAAAAGTCTTGCAAAGATTTTTAATTCATTGCAGTGGGTATGTTAAATCGTGGCCAAACACGATAGATTCATACAATATGTATATAGAACAATGAAAGTAATGTACTTCACATCTTAGCTCAGATACGAAATCTTGTAAATATAATTCTTAACTAAAAATTAAATAAATTAAATTCGTTAAATCTTCTCACTAAGTTTTTCCAATTTCCTCGTATTGTTTGATTGCCATAATGCTTTTGTTTTTTAAGCCGTTTGTTTGTTTTATTACCTAGCCGGTTGCGGTTGCAGTATCACTGTATCGGTAGTTTGACCAAAATCAGCGTACATTACGTTTATCCTACACATAAATTCCGCGAGTAAGCCCGAAATGCTGCAGATATGGCAAGCCCATTTCCGAGCGTCAACAAATTTCTTTCAGCTTAACAATGAAGGAAAACGGTGAAGCAGTCAGAGTATGTAAATTTAACAGCTAGTTCAAGCAAAAGATAAAACTGTCATTATGCCTTTAATTTTCATAATTTACCTCGAAGAATTATTTGATCACCAATAAATTTTTTTTAATAATGATCAAAAATCAAATATCAAAACTTCAAGCGGCGTAAACTGATACCGACTGGAACTATTTATTTGCTGTGTAATTGGGTTAAAAAGACTTGTCATAGCTCTTCAACTAGAGTAGTATGGGCACAAACTCTCAGTTCGGTTCATCCCCTGTCTGTAAAACGCACATACCAGACCCCATCCTTCCTTCATTTTCCTCATCAGAAGTGGAAAGTCGAGAAAACGTAGTCATAGCTTACTTCCAAATGGTTGGGTACGCCTCGCTGGACACGTTCGTTTGACGTGTCCATGGATCCAAAAATACTTGGATAGCTATGTATCTATATGCCGTTACCCCACTTGGAACATTTTCGATTTCTTCAAGAGATCGGCCGAATTTTTGTACACGCGTTGAAAAATGTGCAATAATTAAATAATTACAAATAAAAAGAGAGGAAATAGTGCAAGACAAGCGTAAAGTTGTTATTTGAGGCTCAAGAGTCAGACTGAGATGTACATGCATATGTATACGTGTATGTATATCCACTTCATATACTGCAAGTGCAATCTCAGGTTACCCAACTCTAGAGGGTGATTAAACTCCTCGTTTGGAAGAGAAAGTGTCCAATAAAGTAAATATATACGTGTTACACACATTTTCGTTATCAAACCTTTATAAACTTCTTGATGTTTAATTTCCTAACATCTTAATATACCCAGACTATATAAATTCAATCTCTGGTTACCGAACTCTAAAAGGTTATTAAACTTCTCGCCTAAATGAAAAAGTGTCGATTAGATCCAGACATAGTTTCATTAAAAAACATTTATAAAGTTCTTAATATTTAAATACCCAATCTCATATATATTCTTAGAGGTTTAAAACGCATTGGGTTTATTATATATTGCTTATTGTTTATTATTATATTGCATCAAGTCTACTGCGATTCTTCGGTCACTACGAGACACCGCAGAACTAAAAAGGATTGCATATTAAGACTTCAGGAGAAAGTGAAATTAAAAATTCTAAAATTTATTATATATATTAATATATAATAAGAGCTGTTCGAGGTCGTAGGGATAAATGTCATTGACATCTTGCTCAAAACGCATCGAATGAAACATCAGTTGTAAAAACCGAACACCTTAAACATTTTACGATAATGCCCCAAAGCTTTTGAGGTTCGTGTTACATTTGCAACTGTATAGCACTTCAGATTGCTTAACTATTTGCTATTTATATACAATTTCTTTCTTTTTTTAATTCGGCTATATAATCAAATCCTCTAAAATGTACCAATTAAATGCACTATAACGTTAAACTCTTGCTAGGTTTAAATATTTTTATGAAGATTGCCGACTGAGTAAATGTAAGAAAGATCATCTGTAGTCAGTATAAAACAAATTACATTTTCAGTTCTACCACATTGTTCACCTTTAATCTCACCTTTTTTCTGCTATTCCAGCGATGTCATAATGGAGGCAATGACCATGCTGGTGTTGGGCTTCCAGTTGCTTGCGCTTTTTTCGATCGCCGGCGCGCTGCTTATCTACCTGATTTGTAAGGTGCGCGAGGATAGCGCATCTGCCAATGCGGATAGTCATCCCAGTCGGGTGGTCCTGATAACCAGTGCGGATACCGCATTGGGTCTTCAATTGTGCACCCATTTGGCTAACAAGGGTTATCGGGTTTTTGCTGGAATGAAAGAGGCCCAAGATTCGCTACCCGCCAAACTTCTTTGCGGTTGGATGAAGATCCGAGAGTACAGTGAGGAACCCATTGCAGGCACAATTATTCCGATGAGATTGGATGTCACCCGAGAGGATGTGCTTCGCGAGGCCACCGTTATTATAGGCGCTAATCTAAATGCAGATGAGCGCGGTATTGCGGCCGTAATTAACACTAGTGGCAGTGTTTTCCGAGGCCAGGTTGAATCGCAGAATGTCCAGCAGTGGGAACACATGCTCAGAACCAACATCCTGGGCACCTTACGTGTGGCCAAGGCCTTTGTGTGTTTTCTCCGTCCGACACGTGGAAGACTCCTTTACTTGGGAGGAGTAAGTGGAGGTGGAAATGCTCGAAACGAAGGTGATGGACTGGTTGCCTTTAACGCCTCACGCGTTGCCGTAGACAAGTGTGCCGAAGAGCTGCGCAAGGAGCTGCATCCCTATGGCGTCAGTGTGGTCGCTTTGGATACATGCGGCATGACGGCGGAGTCATTGTACAAGGCACCAGTGGCACAAAGTAATGTTTTCCATCATCGTTGGGAATCAATTATATATAATTTTATGTTTGTAATTTATTTCAGCCATGTCCTTGGTCGTTGGGGCTCCTACGCAGTATACAGCGGACGTGCTCAGTCCGGACGCTCTTCATGTGATCGAGCGGGCGTTGTGGGACTATGTTCCGCAGCAGCGATATGCGCTTCTAAGTCATAACAAATACCAATTTGCGTTGCCATGTCGCTCCTCGCTGCGACTTCAGAGGCCGGTAGCTTCAACAGTCGGCGAGAGCGCCAGTCAGTCGGTTTAAAATTTGTCTTCTTCCATTTCCTGTACATATGCTCCTGATCCTGATCCCATTTAGTATAACGCGTCTGATCCTGCTCCTTTCCCTAATTTAATATTTTTACAATATATTTCGATTGATGTTTCTTTTTTCTGTTCTGAGGGCTTTTATAATATTTACTTTTTAATCGTTTTTGCTCACACTGCTAACGGTGTAATTGTTGAACGTTATATTTAATGTTATCATACATAAAAAAATAAAGATAATATATGTGCTGTCTATATATGTCTGTCCAACTTCTGGAATTTATACCTTTGTTTTACATTTTACGTTTGTGTAGTTCTTATTCGTACTTCGAGATAAAGTCAAAGCGCAACACGGAGGCCGGGAAAATTTCACCAGCTTTCGCCAATGGTCGATCAGAAGTACGTGCAGGAAGGTTTATTAAAACATCGGCACCAACAATGCTCTGCAAGCGACTACTAATCTAGAATAATCGCAGGAAAACCGTCATAATATGTCGTTTAATTTAAGGAAAAGTGGCTTACTTGATTTCCATTGACGCTCGCGTATAACTCTCCAGACTTCGAAATCACGGAGGCCCGAACGAACTCCGGGCGGCTATCTAAGCTGAAGTCATTAAGCAACTAAAAGAAAATATATTAAGAAATTATTCAAAATTTTAAGTGGCTTTTTCTTCATTTTACGTATGAGCACTTTAATGTACATATACGGAAAGGAGATACTCCTGTTGATTCTAATTTAAATGTTATAAAATCTTTTCCATTAAAAAATCTGTAATTTGTCAAACTATTTCCTATTAATAGCTTCCAAAGAAGTATGGTGACGGAAACATTCCAGCAATTTCGAGAGCAATCTTTAGTCCTCACTTTGATTGATGATTGCCAAGATATAACTACCTTCAATCGTAAAAGTCTGTCGCCATTCACAAATTCACTATGTGGTTAAATTGGATTGGAACCTACCTTAACGTTAAGCACAGAAAGGGAGCACTTGCAGCGATCCCAGCCAGCAGCAAAGCGTATTGCGGGCAGCGCGAACAGATGAAAAGTAACGAATGCTGAAACTGGGTTTCCGGGCAGACCAAAGAAGTACTTATCTTTCCGACTGGCAAAAGTCATGGGCTTCCTGAGGAACACAAGATAAATATAGCACTAAGCGTTGAGGGAGACAATATTACCCTGGCTTTATGTTTACTCGGCCGCAGTGAATCCTAAATTGAAGGTCCTCCAACACGGACTTTACGAAATCCTTATCGCCCATTGAGACACCACCGCTGCAAATGACAAAGTCCACCACCTCGAAGAGCTCCAATAGAGATTCCTTAGTCCTCTGAAAGCTATCGCTTAGCACACACGTATGCATGCAGTTAAAGCCAAAGTAAACCAGAAGCTCGGTCAACATGGTGGTATTTGAGTCAAAGATCTTTCCCGGAGTAAGCTGATTGCGCGGTGAACACAGCTCACTTCCAGTGGACACTATAGCCACCTTAGGCTTCGATAGTATCAACCTATTGCCCACGGAAGCCAGCAGCGATTTGACCACCACGGGAGAAGGATCTAGAGCAGGAAAAATTCGATCATTGGTGCTTAGATCGTAGCCCACAGGCCTAAGGAAATAAATCAAATGTTTTATTTGGTTTGTCTTTGATATTTCGCAATACATACCTAACATCTAATCCAGCTTGTGGCTCCACCAAAATGTCAACAAGGCTTTCCTGGCCGTTCTTATCTAACTGCAGCAACTTGGTGTCCTCCACTTGCACTACGCAATCTGCCTCCAGGGGTAATGGTGCCCCTGTGTTAATTTTGTAGCACTCATCCTCTGCCAGCGGCAAAGAATTAGGCTGAAAACGAATGGGAAGTGTGTTTAAAAATCGAGACAGGATTTTAAACTTCCATTAAACATTTACTCTCGTTCCCTCCTGCTTATATAGATTACCACTACAAATAAAATCGAAACTTACTGAATCTCCGGCGGCTATGCATCCCAAAACACGCTTAGTGCCAGAAAATCCAGTGGACTTCATGGCATAGCCATCCTTGATGGAAGCCCTAAAGGGCGGAATGTTAACCGGCGCGTTCATTTCCAACAGAATTTTGTTCAGATTGGCGGTCTTTTGTACCGTGTTAAAGATAATTGAAAGCACTTCTTGAACGGGCAGCATTGGATAGGGTGAATTCCGATCAGAATCTGTACCAGTTCCGGTTTTGTGAGGACAAATGTGGCTCTTTTGGGCGGATCCTTGGACCTCAGCATGTGTTTTCCGCACCAGGGACACATCGTCACCTATAAGGTGAACAGCGTGAGGCAAAAGTGCACTAATGGTCTGGAAACACTCTTTTACGGCCTTTTCGCTACCAGGAAGGTTTAAGATGAGAGTATTTCCTGCAATGCCACAGAGTCCGCGGGAAAGAGCCGCATATTGGGTTTGTTTGATGGACTCCAGTGTAATATACATGGAGAGTTGTGGGCATTCCTTTTCTAGTAGCTGCCTCGTGGCCTCTGGGGTCACATCCCGTGGTGCAAATCCCGTTCCTCCGGTAGTCAGAATCACTCTCAGCTCCTCCCGATCGATCCATTTACGTAGCTCTTGCTGTATGATATCCTTTTCGTCCGGAACTATGTTTCCAATCACCTGGGTATTAGCAAAGGTTTCACCGATAAGTTGTCTCAATATAGGACCACTTGTATCTTTCTCCGGCTCCTGCCAACATGTGTCGCTAACTAGGGGTATAAAAATCATGAAAAGTAGAAGTCTATGGGGATAAAAGCCCACATACTAGTCAAAACTCCAAAGGTAATCGATTCCATTACGTTAACTACACCGTTTCCAGCTGCAACCACTGACGATACTCAATTAAATTGTAAACTACAATACATAAATTAATATGCATGCAACCATTTTGCTTCTAGTTATCGATAATTCAGTAAAGAACTCTGGAGTGGGAACACTGATTACAGAAACAGAAATATTAACCCCACAATGGGCATGTCATGTCGAGAAATAAATAAATATAAATTAATAAGCCACTACTTTTTAGCTTTATTTTCAAAGTATATACGAAATCAATCCACAATTTAGAAGACAAGTTAGGACATGCTTAGTACCATCTGCCATTAATGCATATGTACATACATATATTGTAAATGTGGTTTCTTTGTAGTTATTATATAGTTTATTTATTTACCATAAAAAGTACACAAACACGGGTATAAACTGGTCAACAGTACTCCTAGAACTCTTGGCGGGTTAAGGGTTAATTGGCTTGCTTCTCGGCCTTCGTACGGTCCTCCAAGGGATCATAACCCTGGGCCATTTTTTCCTTAAACTGGTCATAAGTACGCTTGCGGTCGAAGTGCTTTACCCATTGACCAGGGCAGGATTGCTCAAATGATTTGCGAAGACTCTGGCAGGGGGTTGGTACCTTTTCCCCACTGGTAGAACTGTGCTTTGGGGCGTGCTCCTCGAGACATTTCCAATACTCGTCCCGGTTGTTCCAGCACTTTTTGCGCTCCGCCTTGTCTGGAAAACTCATCTCAGGTTGTTTTCCAATGATTATTTGATGGTCTCGCCAATTGGGGCTATAATAGATTTCCGTTTGATGTTCAACTTGTCAAACGCTTTGAAGTAAAAGGTCCATATCTAATTTAATGTAATAATATTTCAGCCAACAAAAACCAACCTCAAATATTACAAAACAAAAATCAGCTGTTCGTTTCGATAACTTAGTGTAACAACGTGTGGCAACTCTGAAGGGGGTGATTGGGCGCTGAAATTTTAAGTTAAGCCTTTACCAAATCTGTGCGTTTTTTCGTATTAAGACAAAAATATTTAAGCCCTTGATCAAATAGTAAACACCGACCCAAAAATGGAGCCGCATTAAAAAGTCAATTTTAACTGCACACGATAATATTTGTTTATTGTTTGCACCGTTTCTGCTGTGCTATTTATGGCGAATTTAATCAATTCAATATTTTATGGTTAAACATTAACGTAGCTGCACTCGAAAAATGACTCCTTGCATACCTATTCTTTCAATTATGCGTAAAACTTACAAATTTTATTGCAAAAGAAAAACAAAAAACAAATGCATTAAGATGACAGCTTAAACTGTCAGCCGTAACAGTTAATACCGCCAAGGGACACTGATCTGTATAAATATATTTTCATCATTACTCTTGTCGTGGTTACATAAATATGGATAAAAATGCCAGCAGAAAATCAAAGAAGCGCCTTTCGGTGACCTATGACTTTGTTGCTGAAACGGAAAATCTTGCGACTTAAATTACATGTTGCCGTTTTAAACAGACAAAGTTAATTACACATACAAACCCCGCGTTAACATTTACAGCCTAAAAAAACTATATTGCTTTATAGTAAAATTAGGGTTATCCTAAAGGGCAACCGGGTAAGAAATAATTTTCTTTTAGGCACTTGTGGCTTGGCTTGCTTAGCAAACTGAAAAATTTGTATACGTGATAGACTTCAGATTTGATGGGATTGGTAGAGTGGTAATCAATTGGGGGTATGTATGTACTTCACCCTGCACAAAACATGTAATCCATAATATAGACAATGTTTTTTTTTTTTGCTAAATAATTCCTCCTTTACTTTTGGTTGCGAGTAACATTTAGTTGCCCATTACAGGTCAATTTAAACGGTCTAATTTTCATGGTTAACGGTAAAATCAAACGTATTACTTTTTCGTATCACGTATTTACATATGTATGCTCCAGAGCTCATACAAATTAAAAAAAAAAACCGACTACTTCTATTAAAAAAAATTTTTTTTCTCTTTTCTATGGAAATACTTTGTCTCCTTCATTCTTATGACTAGATGGTCTTTCCTCCATTACAATTCTATTTTATGCCTGGTAATGTCCAAGTCTAATTTTAAGTTTAAAACATTTACGTTCCGGAAACACGCACACCCACAATATCGGGAAACAATTTTGATATGCCCTTCTTATGTCATTAGTTTGTTTCGCGCAGAAAGTATAAACTAATTTGTTTTTACAGGTACTAAGAATAAAAACATTATTAATAAGGCGTAAAACATTAATACAAATCAAACAAAATTAATAATAAACAAACACTATTTGTATACGTAAAAATAGATAAAAAGTGGTTAACCACGAAACATTTGGCAGTCAAAAAAGAAAGAAAGCCGACCGGGCTTCGATAACGATTCAATGTTTATATTACAAATATTGTTATCGAATTTGGGGTTGCTGCGATTTTATATGCCCGGCTCATCTGGTTGCTGATGGTTTAGGTGGGGATTTTATTTGTTGGATGAGACTGTGAAATCTGCAATCATCTCAGGTTTAGGTGGTTTTAGCCTACGCGTGTCCAATTTTCTCCGTATTTGTAGACGACAGCGTTCCCGTTTCATTTTCCGGTGCCGTTGTTGCATTCGTAGGCGAGGCATTTGTGCTTGAGGATTGGGAGGCGTACTTGCAGGTTGTTGTCAGGCATCGACATCCAACACAGGAGCGATGTTCCACGCGCCAGAATTTTTCTCCGTAGTCAAAGCTAAAGGAAACAACAAAGAGTGATTTTCACGTTGAGTGATCAATCTAAATAGGGTCAACAAAAATTTCCAACCCTTAATTCTGATCAAACGAATCCTTTCAATTTTACCTACTATGCAACGAATATTTATATTTTAGCAGAAACATAACAATTAAAAAAGAAGCAAATGCTTATTTGTGGTTCCTTATGTCTTTAAAAATGTACTGTAAAATAATTATCGTTTGTCTATCTATCTCTTTGCTTTCAAATGGTTGGGTCGACTTACCATATTTCCTCTCCGGCATCGATGTCACGGCAGGAAAAAAAGGCGATCTTAGGGAATCTGTAGTCCTGATGCTCGTAGAAAACACGAACGGGCAAAACATTCGGCTCACACGAGTGGTTAAAAAACCGGGTTACATTTCCATAATAGTTGGCATCGATGCAGTGCCCGTTGTCCAGGTCAAAGTAGTAGCTGTCATCGGTGCGTCGATCTGCCTCCATCGCGGTCAAAATCTCACCCGTATAACTGCCCACAAAAGTGCCTTTGGGTACATTGGCCAGCGCCCGTACTCCCCAGCCCTTCGCCTGATCCTCGCACTCGACAATTTGTAGGGGTGTCCGTGTACCATTCTGCACCACGCGGTTTTTGCAGGACAGCTATTTAAGGAATAGAAAAAGTTTAAGTTTAGTATAAAATGGATTATTTCCGATAGCCAAGACTCTAACCTGGTTGCAACCGCAGACGTCGTTGCATTCGAAGATTACCGCAGGATCCTCGTAGTTAAAGTCGGCGTTTAGCCGACTTTCTGCCGTGTACCAATTCTGCGAGGAGGCTCCATTGCACTGACAGCGATCGCTACTGCAACTATCCAGGCAGGAGCAGATGCGCATTTGAGAAACGCGTCGGTCAATCTGCACTGAATTCTGCTGGATAATGCATTGTGTTACGTAGCGAAAATCCGGCCACATAAGCGAATCGGCCTCATCCTCATTTTCAGACATTGCCAGTTCGTTGCGAACCACCTGGATTGGTCGTGCCTCCCTGCCATTCGACGCATCTGCACAAACCACAAAGGTACGGAGGCCCAAAGGCCTGAAACTACGCATTTGCATATTAAAACCTACAGTGCGACCGCACTCAGACTCCTCATTCGGAATGCAATCAAAGGGCAGTTGTTCCGCCTTGTTCTTAATCATTAGATCGGCTCCATTAGCTATTAACGCGATGCACATGCGGGTGACAGAATGCCGGCAAGCAATGTGCCTAAAATTTATATATATGTTATATAACATCACTCCATTGATTGGTAAAAAAAAACTCACAAAGGCGTGTCGCCCTCTACATTCTGTACATTGCAGTCCGCCCCTGACTGCAGCAGTACTGTAATCGTGTCCAGACCATCATTGTGCAGCGTAGACCAGTGCAGCACCGTATTGTTGTCATTGTCGCATATGTTTGGATCAGCATCCTGGTTAAGCAGGAAGCTAATGAAGAGAAAAATATTAATTAGCTTTAAGAAAACCGCTTGGGGCAGAGAAGCCAACCTAACTATATCCGTGTGCCCCAGCTCTGCTGCCCAGACCATGGCCGTCCAACCGCCTTCATCCTGGGCATCAATGAAACTTAAAAAACTGGTAATATTTCGAGAAGTTCGATAGCTGTCTACAATTAACTGTGTGGCTTCCAAGTTGCCTAACTGGGCAGCAATATGCAGACTGGTCTTACCATCGGGACCCTTTTGAAAGTATAGTTTATAATGATTATAGATCATTTGGAGTAAGGAGGCATAAAAACCTTAATGGCCACATCCGCACCACATTGAAGAAATAGATTCAGCATGTCGCACTTCTCGTTCATCACGGCACACATTAAAGCAGTCCGCAGTTCATAATCCACAATATTAACGAAATCCGGTGAGCTTGCTCCTTTGCAGAGAAGGAGATAGGCCATCTGAAGTGTGCCCGAGTGGGCCACCAAATGAAGGCAGGTGCCATTTAAGTACTCCCGTATGGGAGTCAGCACGTTGAAGTCGGCAGCTATTCCAAAAGCATTAAGCCTTTATATCGTAAATGCCGAGTGCAAGCAAACTTACCCAGAATCTCCGCTACACGCTCCAAGTCATCGTTTTGGACTGCATAGTACATATCCCGCGGGGTAAACTCTGCGGTCACGCGACCGCTAGCAGAAACCACGTGGCCCCGCAGCACTACATTCATTACGGACTCGGGTATAAGTTGAGCAAAGTTGATCGAATTAAGAGCATGCCTGGAGTTAGAATTGGAGGTGCCCGCCCTGCCTCTCTGGGCTCCATTTGTTTTTGAGGCAGGACTTGATGCCGCGCTTAAGGTTACGGCGGTGGATAGTCCTCCCTTGTTCCTGGCGGTGGCTCCTGGGGTATTGGCATTCTCAACTGTTCCAAATTGGGTTAGATGCGAAGAGGTTGTCAATCTAGCGGGTTTGCTGCATGGTTAGTGAAGAATTTATTAATACATTTGACAAATATTTGAATTAAATCTAAAACACGCTCAATCTGCAATACTATTTACTTACATCTTGTACTTTTGCGTGCGCAGAAAGACAGGCAGGGACTGACACTTCATGGTCACCGTGGAGGTCCGTTCTGGTGTATCTAATCCGCAGTGGGGGCACTTAAGCACTAAGACAGGGCTGCTGAATTTGACGCCCTGATCTTCCTCATCGCCGAGTTCCTTCTCGTACGAAGTGCTTAGAATAAATCGCTGGGCACAATCGGGATGAAAGAAGTGCTGCTGCTTGCATAGCACAAATTTTCCCTGAAATATAATTAAAGTATTTGATTGCAGTTCACAATAATAATTCTGTCTTTACCTGTGTACAAAATATGCCACATCCTGCGCAGCAGTTGTGTGATTGTAGGCGCTTTTTGTGCTCATCGCATAGGATCATATAGCTAACGCGTTGGCTGGGTCTGAGTAGATTGTGAACCTCTGAGGACAGCTCGTTGCAGCAGCCAATTTTTTGGTCGTCGATGTGATCGATGGCACAGCAGTATGATGAATCCGGGGCATTCCTGGCATAATACTGGGAAGGCTTCTGACATAGACAAATAAACTTTGACACTCTGGAGGTGCTGGGCCTCATATCTAAGTCTCTTATGGGCGTAACATCAGCTTGAATAGAAGTGTCCAACGAGTGAAGCTGCTCCGCATCAGGTGTAGAAATTGGCACACTTGCTCGGGCTGCCTCAGTAACTTCACCGGCGGCTCTTGCACCTATCCTTCTCGTGAGTTTGGCTGCCTGCACGACTGGATTCCGGCGTGATTTCAAAGTGGCTGTGGTGGGAAGCTCCTTGGTAACACTATTCCTTACTCTCAAAGTAACACTTGGTTTTCCCACTTGCACCCTTGTAGTAGGAAAGAATTCATTGTCCGTATTGGAACTGTCGTTATCCGAGGGCTCATCTCTGTGATTTTTTTGCAGGCCCAAATGCTTCAGGTGCTTTTCCTTTTGTTTGGCCAGTTTTCGTTGCTGTTTTTTGTTCAATTTCCTTTCTTCTGGTGACCGATTCGCGTTAATTCGAGATGCCTTGATGTCGTTTAGAAATTGTTCGACATCCGGACACGGAGGTAACTTACTTTTGGCTAGCATTGCTGCGCCATAGTTCTCAATGTCCCGCTGGGACTTTGAAAATAGTCTTTTCTTTATGGCACTTGTGCCTGCAGGATGTCCTGGACCACCTTCGAAGTTGCTCCCGTCGGACTTGTCGCTCTTTTGCCTTGAGGTCGAGGAATTGGACCCATTACCGCCTGTTGTTGGCGTTTCAAAATCCCCATCTACTGCTGCAGCACTCTCCCACTGGGTCATACGCTCAATGTGCTTCGTTTCGAACTCACAGCGCAGTTCGTCATTTTCTAATATCTTTGGCGTTGGTTTTATTCTTCTTTTTGAACGCTTGGGCAGCTGAAGTTCGCATCCACCAGAGGAATTCGTTTTCTTGTTGCCATTAGCAAACGGTAGCCCGCAGGATGTTTCAGATTCTAACTTCACACAGGGCGTTTTTGCCTTCCGCCCTCGCTTTTTGGGTGGGGTCTTCTCATCTAAGACAGCTAGTGGCAAGATCTCAGAAGTGACCTCCGCAAAGGAAAGTTCTGCAGAAGGCTGCGGGTGAAGTGCCTCTGTCTTTACCTCCTCCCAAGGGCTTCCATCGGCGTGTAATCGATTGCCTAAACGAACGCTACGTCGCATTCTCTTAACATCTCCCAAGGGAGCGTCACCCAATTCCTCCTGCTCTGTTTTTACCACGACAAGGTCGCTTAGTTGCTGCTGATCTATCGGTTCATCCGGGAGTTTCCTTTTGCGTCCTGGTTTCTTCTCCCCTAATGAATCCTCGCAGGGTAAAATAACCTCACTGGTTTCCACCTCGGCATCGGGTCTTATTTTCCTGGCTCGACCCCTTCCTCGCTTCGGAGCAGGAGCCGAGTTTTCCTCAGGAGATAATGCAGTTAATGACGGTTTGTCCGGTTCACTTTTCAACTGCAGTCTGACAATAGCAGTATTATCGTCCAGTGTGAACCTCTCCAGATGGCTACTACAATCCGTATACTGCTCCGACTTTCCAAATTTTTTATTCTCCACCTGAACATGTTCATCAGTAACTGAAGTGGGCGTGTCTATGGGTCTGGGTGTTCTTCGAGACCGTCGCGTTCCACCGGGCGAAACTTGTACCTGCAAAGTACAGAGACTCATTGAATGTGCCGACTAAAGAAGTACTCAGGATAATATTATATATTATATAATATAGAGACATACTAACTAGAAGTACCAGTCCTCAAAGAAAGCTTCAAATGCCTTCATCGGTTGCCTAGACAACTGTTTCTACCAAACATAAGAGGTCTGTTGACCAAGAGGATGAATGAATGGATGGCTTAACCCTCTTAAAATTGGATGCAATTACTTCAAGTCTTTCTTGTATTCAAATCCCTCTGGAATTATGACAAACTAACAATTGTAATCTAACCTTTTTATGACCTAACCATATTAAACAAACAGCTGAACAAAAACAATGACATACATTAGAATATTTATGTATATAAATATGCGTACATCAATCATATGTACGTATGTATTTGATTAAAACTACACGTGAAACACTAGAAAGAAAAGAACTCAGCAGTCAAGGGCTAACTTCTAAATGAATTAACAAATAGTAACTTCTCCAACATAATACGTCTTTAATTTGTATGACATACAAAAAGTAGAGAAATGAAATAAATCCCTAACCTTTTTTATGATTGGTATGAACCAAAACAATGCCATACATTAGGATATTTATGTATATAAATATGTGTACATCAATCATAACTACGTATGTATTTGATTTAAACTACACGTGAAACACTAGAAAGAAAAGAACTCAGCAGTCAAGGGCTAACATCTAAATAAATTAAAATATAAAAGAAAAAGCAAGAATTTCGAAGCTGATACACACAAACACACACACATTTACTTACATTTTTATCAGCTAATGTCGCTGCTCCTGCCGACGTCGCTGCTCGCATTTGGTTGGTTGCGTCAGCAGCGAGTTTAACGCTAGCAGAACTAACAACAAGTGGAGATGCTACTGCTACCTCAATTCTTGTTGTTGTCAGTGGTTCTGCATTTGCTTCCAATTTTTGTGTTGCTGCTAGTATGGGTTCTTCTTCTTTCTCAGCAGCTTTTTTATTTTGCTGCTCAGTTTTAAAGCTTTCGTTTTCCCATCTCTCTGTCGACGTCGTTGCAATTTCCGTTGCGTGTTTCTCTGCACGCTCGTTGCTTTCCATCTTTACTGTTATGGATGTTGCTTTGCCATTCTGCTTTTTTTCCATTTCGGAGTCTTGTTTTGCGACATCTTGATCGTACTCCATTTCCTTCCTACCTTCTTCCTCTATTTCGCATTTTGTATGTGGTTCGACTTTTTCTGCATTCTGCGCTTCTTCTTCTTCCAGCTTGACAGCGGCCGCATCGACAACATCTGCCAAAAGTGCTTTGATGTCTTCGATTTCCTCTTGATTCCTTGCCTCCTTGCGCTCCTCCTCCTCCTTGTCCTTGTGCTTCTTTTCTTTACTAGCGAACTGGTTATTGGCCAAATTACGCCACTTGAGGGTTTTGTCTTCCGCCAAGTTCAGATTTAGCAAAGTACCACCCTCCGCTGTTGAAGTAGCACAGTCGCTATTGAATGTACTGGACATGCTGTTCATCAGCTCAACAAAGTCCGTCATCTTGCCTTAATTGTCACTATTTGATTACTTTGCGTATTAGTTTCTTTGATTTTCGATTTCAGGAGTCAATTTTCCATCTTTAAGCCAATAAAAACATAATTTCGCTTTCAGAACCCTATTTTTCCCGACAAGATTTGTGCATCGGTCGTACAAGCAGCAGCCTTTGTTGTTGCTTTGCTGTTCTGAATTTGCAACTATTTTGACACCGATATTTTTGAGTATAAATGGGCAAACATAAGGCAAAATAAAACATTTAATCTTTAAAATTTAGACATTAAAATCTGGTTTTTCTGCTTTATATTATGCTCTTTCTTTTTCTTCGTTCTGCCGGCAGCGAAGTCGACTGCGTTTCTTGGTGGTCACAGCTAAATTTTTTGTATCCTCTCTTTTTTTTAATTTCTAGAGAACAAAACGTAAAAATACAAAATTTCTCACTATATTTCTTACTATATATTTACTATAGTTTTCCACTTTTTCGTTCATTAATTGCCCTTAAGAAGCTCAAAATGTTTGCAGAAATCGCTGCTTTGCTGATTAGCTCACATGCTGTCAAATATTACACTCTCTCACATCGCTTCAACGCCAAGATTGTTGTTCTTGTTGTTTCTCTGCCGACGTCGCTGCTACTGCGTTTTTGTTGGTGTTGCAGTCACTGTTTTGAGATTTTGGAATTGGTAAGCTGCAAATTTTTCAACGAATTTACAAATGCTTGTAGTTTTCGTGGCTTTCTCTTTACATAGGCAACCAGTTCAATAACATTACTTTAGAAAAATATAAGAAAAGCACACGAACACACATACAGAACTGCGTTTTTGACGCACGCACACGCACGCACTTCGCGCTGAAAACTGTTATCCGTAAAGAACAGCAACAACACAACAACTAGAGCTGGCATGGCACAAAAATCGATGTTTATCGGACATGGCAACGCTGCTTGGAATGTGTAATCGCTAAAAGAAAATAGGGTGACACGGTTCCCAATTTAGCTATCGCTAATTTGATAGGGCAGCACTGGCAAAGGCGTGAAAACAATTGTTATTAACGCATCTCAATTTATTTTTTTCTTAATATATAATCGTTTTAGGCATTGTGTTTATTAAAGTTTAGCAAGATAGACCAAGCCACATATACTTACAGACGGCATAGTGCGAGGGGAATCCCACGTAGAATGTAAGAAAAATGCGCATGCGCGGACGAAGATTGCTTCCGATTATTTTGTCGCTTCTTTTGATCGTCCTACTGAGTCTCTGTTACTTTTCGAATCACTTGAGGGATTCAAGCCAGTCCCGCAAAAACGGTTTCTTGCTGCACTTACCACTCGAAACGAAGAGGAATCCATCTAACCCTAATACTCCGTTAAGTAATCTTCTGAATCTCACGGACTTCCACTACTTGCTGGCCAGTAATGTGTGTCGAAAGGCAAAAAGAGAACTCTTAGGTAAGTTCTTTGCTTTAATCAACCATTGTAAGGAATCCTTAATCATTTTTGTAATTCCCGATTAGCCGTTTTAATAGTTACTTCGTATGCCGGACACGATGCCTTGCGATCAGCTCACCGACAGGCAATTCCCCAAAGCAAACTGGAAGAAATGGGCCTGCGAAGAGTTTTTCTCTTGGCAGCCCTGCCTTCAAGAGAGCATTTTATAAGCCAGGATCAACTGGCCAGCGAACAGAATCGTTTCGGGGACCTTCTCCAGGGGAATTTCATCGAGGACTATCGCAATCTGAGCTACAAACACGTAATGGGATTAAAGTGGGTCTCTGAGGAGTGCAAAAAGCAGGCCAAGTTTATCATTAAACTGGATGATGACATCATTTACGATGTGTTTCATCTGCGCAGGTATTTAGAGACCCTCGAGGTGCGCGAACCTGGACTGGCCACATCAAGTACTTTGTTATCTGGCTACGTACTGGATGCCAAGCCCCCCATTCGCCTTCGAGCCAATAAGTGGTACGTTAGCAAAAAGGAGTATCCTCAGGCTTTATATCCCGCCTATTTGTCGGGCTGGCTTTACGTGACCAACGTGCCAACAGCCGAGAGGATTGTGGCGGAGGCGGAGAGGATGTCATTTTTTTGGATCGATGACACCTGGTTGACTGGAGTAGTAAGGACTCGTTTGGGTATTCCCCTTGAGCGTCACAACGACTGGTTTTCTGCCAATGCAGAGTTCATCGACTGCTGTGTGCGAGATCTCAAGAAGCACAACTATGAGTGCGAGTACTCCGTGGGACCCAATGGCGGTGACGACCGACTACTGGTGGAATTTCTGCATAACGTTGAGAAGTGCTACTTTGATGAATGCGTCAAACGGCCGGTTGGTAAGTCGCTCAAAGAGACCTGTTTAGCGGCGGCCAAATCTCGACCCCCTAAACATGGTTTTCCTGAAATAAAAGCGTTGCGACTCAGGTGACATCGGTTCAAGGACAAATGGCTTTTCATCCTTTAGCAACTATCATGTAAGGACTTTTTAAAAGGGGGTGATGAAGGAAGAGACAAATATTGGAAAAGGGATATGATACTCATCCTTGCATATATATATATATGCATTACAATAAATGTTTGCCAGAAATCGACTTTACATGAATTACTATACACCAGTTTTTTAATTATATATAATTTCGGTTGCCATAGTAACAGTCGGAAAATTAAATGAAAAATAATAGGACATGAAAACATACTTTCATTGTTTTTTTTTTAATCATCAATTTTAAAAATAAAACTGTTCTAATGTGTTTTTTGTTTTACACTGCATTTTTACGAAATAAATAATAATAATAAGATTAAAAACAGAACAAGACAAAAAGATTTATGTTTTGATTTTTTTAAGGAGAATATTAGTCGAAAAGAAATGAATTCCACAAAATATAATCGACAAAACGCGGAATGTCTTCTATCCTGGACCCTAATAAAATAGCAAATCAATTTACATAACAGCTGAAAATTTATAGTAGTTTTGATAAAAGATTCAGAAATGAAATTATATATTCCGGTAGACACTTAGTTCTAAAGGCTAAGACATTTTCTTTAAATTTCGGAATAATTTTTTTCTGCGTAGCAAATCTTGTTGAAAAATGCCAAAAAAATTTAATTTCCACTTTTTAATGTAGGTCGATGGGATATTTTTTTTTACAATTTCAACGAGGTATGGCATTCCACAAAAAAAAATAATACGAATATTGCCAAAAACCGGATATTAACATAAGGGGTTCCATCCATAACTTGGTCAAAAAAGATATCACCGCTAAAATGAAATGAAAATACAGATTCTTTTTTAGCAAAAATAAACAAAATAAAAATCGCCAAAAACCGCTTAAATGAAGACTGTTTTGTACTGCCAATAAACATAGCTAACTATCAGTGTCACTATTTTTATTATAATCAAAAACAAAAATTTTAACACATTTTCGCATTTTTTGATAAGGGGTACCATCATTAAAATTTGCGAAAAATGGCAAAAAATCTGAATTTCTATTTCTAAATGCAGGTCGATGGGGAATTTTGTTACGAATTCAATGAGGTATGGCATTTCGCTCTTGGACAGTTATTTTTAATGCTATTGAGAAAATACAGATTCCGAATAAATAAAATAAAAATGGCAAAAATCGGATATTTACAAACGGGGTTTTGTGCATAACCTGGCCAAAAAAGTTATAACCGCTTAAATGAAGACTGTTTTGTACTGCCAATAAACATAGCTAACTATCAGTGTCACTATTTTTATTATAATCAAAAACAAAAATTTTAACACATTTTCGCATTTTTGATAAGGGGTACCATCATTAAAATTTGCGAAAAATGGCAAAAAATTTGAATTCCTATCTCTGAATACAGGTCGATGGGGAATTTTGTTACGAATTCAACGAGGTATGGCATTTCGCTCTTGGACAGTTATTTTTAATGCTATTGAGAAAATACAGATTCTTTTTTACCGAAATAAACAAAATAAAAATGGCAAAAATCGGATATTTACAAACGGGGTTTTGTGCATAACCTGGCCAAAAAAGTTATAACCGCTTAAATGAAGACTGTTTTGTACTGCCAATAAACATAGCTAACTATCAGTGTCACTATTTTTATTATAATCAAAAACAAAAATTTTAACACATTTTCGCATTTTTTGATAAGGGGTACCATCATTAAAATTCGCGAAAAATGGCAAAAAATTTGAATTCCTATTTCTGAATACAGGTCGATGGGGAATTTTGTTACGAATTCAACGAGGTATGGCATTTCGCTCTTGGACAGTTATTTTTAATGCTATTGAGAAAATACAGATTCTTTTTTACCGAAATAAACAAAATAAAAATGGCAAAAATCGGATATTTACAAACGGGGTTTTGTGCATAACCTGGCCAAAAAAGTTATAACCGCTTAAATGAAGACTGTTTTGTACTGCCAATAAACATAGCTAACTATCAGTGTCACTATTTTTATTATAATCAAAAACAAAAATTTTAACACATTTTCGCATTTTTGATAAGGGGTACCATCATTAAAATTTGCGAAAAATGGCAAAAAATTTGAATTCCTATTTCTGAATACAGGTCGATGGGGAATTTTGTTACGAATTCAACGAGGTATGGCATTTCGCTCTTGGACAGTTATTTTTAATGCTATTGAGAAAATACAGATTCTTTTTTACCGAAATAAACAAAATAAAAATGGCAAAAATCGGATATTTACAAACGGGGTTTTGTGCATAACCTGGCCAAAAAAGTTATAACCGCTTAAATGAAGACTGTTTTGTACTGCCAATAAACATAGCTAACTATCAGTGTCACTATTTTTATTATTATCAAAAACAAAAATTTTAACACATTTTCGCATTTTTGCGAAAAATTTGCGAAAAATGCCAAAAAATTGGAATTTACATTTCTGAATACAGGTCGATGGGGAATTTTGTTACGAATTCAACGAGGTATGGCATTTCGCACTTGGACAGTTATTTTTAATGCTATTGAGAAAATACAGATTCTTTTTTACCGAAATAAACAAAATAAAAATAGCAAAAAATCGGATATTCAAAAACGGGGTTTTCTCCATAACCTGGCCAAAAAAGATATAAAAGCGTAAATGAAGACTGTTTTCTACTACCAATAAATATAGCTAAATATCCGTATCACTATTTTTATTATTATGAAAAATACAAATTTTAACACATTTTCGCATTTTTGATAAGGGGTACCATCATTAAAATTTGCGAAAAATGCCAAAAAATTTGAATTTCCATTTCTAAATGCAGGTCGATGGGGAATTATGTTACGAATTCAACGAGGTATGGCATTTCGCTCTTGGACAGTTATTTTTAATGCTATTGAGAAAATACAGATTCTTTTTTACCGAAAAGAAACAAAATAAAAATTGCCAAAAATCGGATATTTAAAAATGGGGTTTTCTCCATAACCTGGCCAAAATAGATATAAAAGCGTAAATCGAGACTGTTTTGTACTACCAATAAACATAGCTAAATATCCGTATCACTATTTTTATTATTATGAAAAATACAAATTTTAACACATTTTCGCATTTTTGATAAGGGGTACCATCATTAAAATTTGCGAAAAATGCCAAAAAATTTGAATTTCCATTTCTGAATACAGGTCGATGGGGAATTTTGTTACGAATTCAACGAGGTATGGCATTTCACTCTTGGACAGTTATTTTTATTGCTATTGAGAAAATACAGATCCTTTTTTACCGAAAATAAACAAAATAAAAAGGGCAAAAAATCGGATATTTACAAACGGGGTTTTGTCCATAACCTGGCCAAAAAAGTTATAACCGCTTAAATGAAGACTGTTTTGTACTGCCAATAAACATAGCTAACTATCCGTGTCACTCTATTTTTATTATCATCAAAAACAAAAATTTTAACACATTTTCGCATTTTTTGATAAGGGGTACCATCATTAAAATTTGCGAAAAATGGCAAAAAATCTGAATTTCCATTTCTAAATGCAGGTCGATGGGGAATTCTGTTACGAATTCAACGAGGTATGGCATTTCGCTCTTGGACCGTTATTTTTAATGCTATTGAGAAAATACAGATTCTTTTTTACCGAAATAAGCAAAATAAAAATGGCAAAAATCGGATATTTACAAACGGGGTTTTGTCCATAACCTGGCCAAAAAAGTTATAACCGCTTAAATAAAGACTGTTTTGTACTGCCAATAAACATAGCTAACTATCAGTGTCACTATTTTTATTATAATCAAAAACAAAAATTTTAACACATTTTCGCATTTTTGATAAGGGGTACCATCATTAAAATTTGCGAAAAATGGCAAAAAATTTGAATTTCCATTTCTAAATGCAGGTCGATGGGGAATTATGTTACGAATTCAACGAGGTATGGCATTTCGCTCTTGGACAGTTATTTTTAATGCTATTGAGAAAATACAGATTCTTTTTTACCGAAAAGAAACAAAATAAAAATTGCCAAAAATCGGATATTTAAAAACGGGGTTTTCTCCATAACCTGGCCAAAATAGATATAAAAGCGTAAATCGAGACTGTTTTGTACTACCAATAAACATAGCTAAATATCCGTATCACTATTTTTATTATTATGAAAAATACAAATTTTAACACATTTTCGCATTTTTGATAAGGGGTACCATCATTAAAATTTGCGAAAAATGGCAAAAAATTGGAATTTACATTTCTGAATACAGGTCGATGGGGAATTTTGTTACGAATTCAACGAGGTATGGCATTTCACTCTTGGACAGTTATTTTTATTGCTATTGAGAAAATACAGATCCTTTTTTACCGAAAATAAACAAAATAAAAAGGGCAAAAAATCGGATATTTACAAACGGGGTTTTGTCCATAACCTGGCCAAAAAAGTTATAACCGCTTAAATGAAGACTGTTTTGTACTGCCAATAAACATAGCTAACTATCCGTGTCACTCTATTTTTATTATCATCAAAAACAAAAATTTTAACACATTTTCGCATTTTTTGATAAGGGGTACCATCATTAAAATTTGCGAAAAATGGCAAAAAATCTGAATTTCCATTTCTAAATGCAGGTCGATGGGGAATTCTGTTACGAATTCAACGAGGTATGGCATTTCGCTCTTGGACCGTTATTTTTAATGCTATTGAGAAAATACAGATTCTTTTTTACCGAAATAAACAAAATAAAAATGGCAAAAATCGGATATTTACAAACGGGGTTTTGTCCATAACCTGGCCAAAAAAGTTATAACCGCTTAAATGAAGACTGTTTTGTACTGCCAATAAACATAGCTAACTATCAGTGTCACTATTTTTATTATAATCAAAAACAAAAATTTTAACACATTTTCGCATTTTTGATAAGGGGTACCATCATTAAAATTTGCGAAAAATGGCAAAAAATTTGAATTTCCATTTCTAAATGCAGGTCGATGGGGAATTATGTTACGAATTCAACGAGGTATGGCATTTCGCTCTTGGACAGTTATTTTTAATGCTATTGAGAAAATACAGATTCTTTTTTACCGAAAAGAAACAAAATAAAAATTGCCAAAAATCGGATATTTAAAAACGGGGTTTTCTCCATAACCTGGCCAAAATAGATATAAAAGCGTAAATCGAGACTGTTTTGTACTACCAATAAACATAGCTAAATATCCGTATCACTATTTTTATTATTATGAAAAATACAAATTTTAACACATTTTCGCATTTTTGATAAGGGGTACCATCATTAAAATTTGCGAAAAATTTTGTTACGAATTCAACGAGGTATGGCATTTCGCTCTTGGACAGTTATTTTTAATGCTATTGAGAAAATACAGATTCTTTTTTACCGAAATAAACAAAATAAAAATGGCAAAAATCGGATATTTACAAACGGGGTTTTGTGCATAACCTGGCCAAAAAAGTTATAACCGCTTAAATGAAGACTGTTTTGTACTGCCAATAAACATAGCTAACTATCAGTGTCACTATTTTTATTATAATCAAAAACAAAAATTTTAACACATTTTCGCATTTTTGATAAGGGGTACCATCATTAAAATTTGCGAAAAATGGCAAAAAATTTGAATTCCTATTTCTGAATACAGGTCGATGGGGAATTTTGTTACGAATTCAACGAGGTATGGCATTTCGCTCTTGGACAGTTATTTTTAATGCTATTGAGAAAATACAGATTCTTTTTTACCGAAATAAACAAAATAAAAATGGCAAAAATCGGATATTTACAAACGGGGTTTTGTGCATAACCTGGCCAAAAAAGTTATAACCGCTTAAATGAAGACTGTTTTGTACTGCCAATAAACATAGCTAACTATCAGTGTCACTATTTTTATTATTATCAAAAACAAAAATTTTAACACATTTTCGCATTTTTGCGAAAAATTTGCGAAAAATGCCAAAAAATTGGAATTTACATTTCTGAATACAGGTCGATGGGGAATTTTGTTACGAATTCAACGAGGTATGGCATTTCGCACTTGGACAGTTATTTTTAATGCTATTGAGAAAATACAGATTCTTTTTTACCGAAATAAACAAAATAAAAATAGCAAAAAATCGGATATTCAAAAACGGGGTTTTCTCCATAACCTGGCCAAAAAAGATATAAAAGCGTAAATGAAGACTGTTTTCTACTACCAATAAATATAGCTAAATATCCGTATCACTATTTTTATTATTATGAAAAATACAAATTTTAACACATTTTCGCATTTTTGATAAGGGGTACCATCATTAAAATTTGCGAAAAATGCCAAAAAATTTGAATTTCCATTTCTAAATGCAGGTCGATGGGGAATTATGTTACGAATTCAACGAGGTATGGCATTTCGCTCTTGGACAGTTATTTTTAATGCTATTGAGAAAATACAGATTCTTTTTTACCGAAAAGAAACAAAATAAAAATTGCCAAAAATCGGATATTTAAAAATGGGGTTTTCTCCATAACCTGGCCAAAATAGATATAAAAGCGTAAATCGAGACTGTTTTGTACTACCAATAAACATAGCTAAATATCCGTATCACTATTTTTATTATTATGAAAAATACAAATTTTAACACATTTTCGCATTTTTGATAAGGGGTACCATCATTAAAATTTGCGAAAAATGCCAAAAAATTTGAATTTCCATTTCTGAATACAGGTCGATGGGGAATTTTGTTACGAATTCAACGAGGTATGGCATTTCACTCTTGGACAGTTATTTTTATTGCTATTGAGAAAATACAGATCCTTTTTTACCGAAAATAAACAAAATAAAAATGGCAAAAATCGGATATTTACAAACGGGGTTTTGTCCATAACCTGGCCAAAAAAGTTATAACCGCTTAAATAAAGACTGTTTTGTACTGCCAATAAACATAGCTAACTATCCGTGTCACTATTTTTATTATCATCAAAAACAAAAATTTTAACACATTTTCGCATATTTTGATAAGGGGTACCATCATTAAAATTTGCGAAAAATGGCAAAAAATCTGAATTTCCATTTCTAAATGCAGGTCGATGGGGAATTTTGTTACGAATTCAACGAGGTATGGCATTTCGCTCTTGGACAGTTATTTTTAATGCTATTGAGAAAATACAGATTCTTTTTTACCGAAATAAACAAAATAAAAATGGCAAAAATCGGATATTTACAAACGGGGTTTTGTCCATAACCTGGCCAAAAAAGTTATAACCGCTTAAATAAAGACTGTTTTGTACTGCCAATAAACATAGCTAACTATCCGTGTCACTATTTTTATTATCATCAAAAACAAAAATTTTAACACATTTTCGCATATTTTGATAAGGGGTACCATCATTAAAATTTGCGAAAAATGGCAAAAAATCTGAATTTCCATTTCTAAATGCAGGTCGATGGGGAATTTTGTTACGAATTCAACGAGGTATGGCATTTCGCTCTTGGACAGTTATTTTTAATGCTATTGAGAAAATACAGATTCTTTTTTACCGAAATAAACAAAATAAAAATGGCAAAAATCGGATATTTACAAACGGGGTTTTGTCCATAACCTGGCCAAAAAAGTTATAACCGCTTAAATAAAGACTGTTTTGTACTGCCAATAAACATAGCTAACTATCCGTGTCACTATTTTTATTATCATCAAAAACAAAAATTTTAACACATTTTCGCATATTTTGATAAGGGGTACCATCATTAAAATTTGCGAAAAATGGCAAAAAATCTGAATTTCCATTTCTAAATGCAGGTCGATGGGGAATTTTGTTACGAATTCAACGAGGTATGGCATTTCGCTCTTGGACAGTTATTTTTAATGCTATTGAGAAAATACAGATTCTTTTTTACCGAAATAAACAAAATAAAAATGGCAAAAATCGGATATTTACAAACGGGGTTTTGTCCATAACCTGGCCAAAAAAGTTATAACCGCTTAAATAAAGACTGTTTTGTACTGCCAATAAACATAGCTAACTATCCGTGTCACTATTTTTATTATCATCAAAAACAAAAATTTTAACACATTTTCGCATATTTTGATAAGGGGTACCATCATTAAAATTTGCGAAAAATGGCAAAAAATCTGAATTTCCATTTCTAAATGCAGGTCGATGGGGAATTTTGTTACGAATTCAACGAGGTATGGCATTTCGCTCTTGGACAGTTATTTTTAATGCTATTGAGAAAATACAGATTCTTTTTTACCGAAATAAACAAAATAAAAATGGCAAAAATCGGATATTTACAAACGGGGTTTTGTCCATAACCTGGCCAAAAAAGTTATAACCGCTTAAATAAAGACTGTTTTGTACTGCCAATAAACATAGCTAACTATCCGTGTCACTATTTTTATTATCATCAAAAACAAAAATTTTAACACATTTTCGCATATTTTGATAAGGGGTACCATCATTAAAATTTGCGAAAAATGGCAAAAAATCTGAATTTCCATTTCTAAATGCAGGTCGATGGGGAATTTTGTTACGAATTCAACGAGGTATGGCATTTCGCTCTTGGACAGTTATTTTTAATGCTATTGAGAAAATACAGATTCTTTTTTACCGAAATAAACAAAATAAAAATGGCAAAAATCGGATATTTACAAACGGGGTTTTGTCCATAACCTGGCCAAAAAAGTTATAACCGCTTAAATAAAGACTGTTTTGTACTGCCAATAAACATAGCTAACTATCCGTGTCACTATTTTTATTATCATCAAAAACAAAAATTTTAACACATTTTCGCATATTTTGATAAGGGGTACCATCATTAAAATTTGCGAAAAATGGCAAAAAATCTGAATTTCCATTTCTAAATGCAGGTCGATGGGGAATTTTGTTACGAATTCAACGAGGTATGGCATTTCGCTCTTGGACAGTTATTTTTAATGCTATTGAGAAAATACAGATTCTTTTTTACCGAAATAAACAAAATAAAAATGGCAAAAATCGGATATTTACAAACGGGGTTTTGTCCATAACCTGGCCAAAAAAGTTATAACCGCTTAAATAAAGACTGTTTTGTACTGCCAATAAACATAGCTAACTATCCGTGTCACTATTTTTATTATCATCAAAAACAAAAATTTTAACACATTTTCGCATATTTTGATAAGGGGTACCATCATTAAAATTTGCGAAAAATGGCAAAAAATCTGAATTTCCATTTCTAAATGCAGGTCGATGGGGAATTTTGTTACGAATTCAACGAGGTATGGCATTTCGCTCTTGGACAGTTATTTTTAATGCTATTGAGAAAATACAGATTCTTTTTTACCGAAATAAACAAAATAAAAATGGCAAAAATCGGATATTTACAAACGGGGTTTTGTCCATAACCTGGCCAAAAAAGTTATAACCGCTTAAATAAAGACTGTTTTGTACTGCCAATAAACATAGCTAACTATCCGTGTCACTATTTTTATTATCATCAAAAACAAAAATTTTAACACATTTTCGCATATTTTGATAAGGGGTACCATCATTAAAATTTGCGAAAAATGGCAAAAAATCTGAATTTCCATTTCTAAATGCAGGTCGATGGGGAATTTTGTTACGAATTCAACGAGGTATGGCATTTCGCTCTTGGACAGTTATTTTTAATGCTATTGAGAAAATACAGATTCTTTTTTACCGAAATAAACAAAATAAAAATGGCAAAAATCGGATATTTACAAACGGGGTTTTGTCCATAACCTGGCCAAAAAAGTTATAACCGCTTAAATAAAGACTGTTTTGTACTGCCAATAAACATAGCTAACTATCCGTGTCACTATTTTTATTATCATCAAAAACAAAAATTTTAACACATTTTCGCATATTTTGATAAGGGGTACCATCATTAAAATTTGCGAAAAATGGCAAAAAATCTGAATTTCCATTTCTAAATGCAGGTCGATGGGGAATTTTGTTACGAATTCAACGAGGTATGGCATTTCGCTCTTGGACAGTTATTTTTAATGCTATTGAGAAAATACAGATTCTTTTTTACCGAAATAAACAAAATAAAAATGGCAAAAATCGGATATTTACAAACGGGGTTTTGTCCATAACCTGGCCAAAAAAGTTATAACCGCTTAAATAAAGACTGTTTTGTACTGCCAATAAACATAGCTAACTATCCGTGTCACTATTTTTATTATCATCAAAAACAAAAATTTTAACACATTTTCGCATATTTTGATAAGGGGTACCATCATTAAAATTTGCGAAAAATGGCAAAAAATCTGAATTTCCATTTCTAAATGCAGGTCGATGGGGAATTTTGTTACGAATTCAACGAGGTATGGCATTTCGCTCTTGGACAGTTATTTTTAATGCTATTGAGAAAATACAGATTCTTTTTTACCGAAATAAACAAAATAAAAATGGCAAAAATCGGATATTTACAAACGGGGTTTTGTCCATAACCTGGCCAAAAAAGTTATAACCGCTTAAATAAAGACTGTTTTGTACTGCCAATAAACATAGCTAACTATCCGTGTCACTATTTTTATTATCATCAAAAACAAAAATTTTAACACATTTTCGCATATTTTGATAAGGGGTACCATCATTAAAATTTGCGAAAAATGGCAAAAAATCTGAATTTCCATTTCTAAATGCAGGTCGATGGGGAATTTTGTTACGAATTCAACGAGGTATGGCATTTCGCTCTTGGACAGTTATTTTTAATGCTATTGAGAAAATACAGATTCTTTTTTACCGAAATAAACAAAATAAAAATGGCAAAAATCGGATATTTACAAACGGGGTTTTGTCCATAACCTGGCCAAAAAAGTTATAACCGCTTAAATAAAGACTGTTTTGTACTGCCAATAAACATAGCTAACTATCCGTGTCACTATTTTTATTATCATCAAAAACAAAAATTTTAACACATTTTCGCATATTTTGATAAGGGGTACCATCATTAAAATTTGCGAAAAATGGCAAAAAATCTGAATTTCCATTTCTAAATGCAGGTCGATGGGGAATTTTGTTACGAATTCAACGAGGTATGGCATTTCGCTCTTGGACAGTTATTTTTAATGCTATTGAGAAAATACAGATTCTTTTTTACCGAAATAAACAAAATAAAAATGGCAAAAATCGGATATTTACAAACGGGGTTTTGTCCATAACCTGGCCAAAAAAGTTATAACCGCTTAAATAAAGACTGTTTTGTACTGCCAATAAACATAGCTAACTATCCGTGTCACTATTTTTATTATCATCAAAAACAAAAATTTTAACACATTTTCGCATATTTTGATAAGGGGTACCATCATTAAAATTTGCGAAAAATGGCAAAAAATCTGAATTTCCATTTCTAAATGCAGGTCGATGGGGAATTTTGTTACGAATTCAACGAGGTATGGCATTTCGCTCTTGGACAGTTATTTTTAATGCTATTGAGAAAATACAGATTCTTTTTTACCGAAATAAACAAAATAAAAATGGCAAAAATCGGATATTTACAAACGGGGTTTTGTCCATAACCTGGCCAAAAAAGTTATAACCGCTTAAATAAAGACTGTTTTGTACTGCCAATAAACATAGCTAACTATCCGTGTCACTATTTTTATTATCATCAAAAACAAAAATTTTAACACATTTTCGCATATTTTGATAAGGGGTACCATCATTAAAATTTGCGAAAAATGGCAAAAAATCTGAATTTCCATTTCTAAATGCAGGTCGATGGGGAATTTTGTTACGAATTCAACGAGGTATGGCATTTCGCTCTTGGACAGTTATTTTTAATGCTATTGAGAAAATACAGATTCTTTTTTACCGAAATAAACAAAATAAAAATGGCAAAAATCGGATATTTACAAACGGGGTTTTGTCCATAACCTGGCCAAAAAAGTTATAACCGCTTAAATAAAGACTGTTTTGTACTGCCAATAAACATAGCTAACTATCCGTGTCACTATTTTTATTATCATCAAAAACAAAAATTTTAACACATTTTCGCATATTTTGATAAGGGGTACCATCATTAAAATTTGCGAAAAATGGCAAAAAATCTGAATTTCCATTTCTAAATGCAGGTCGATGGGGAATTTTGTTACGAATTCAACGAGGTATGGCATTTCGCTCTTGGACAGTTATTTTTAATGCTATTGAGAAAATACAGATTCTTTTTTACCGAAATAAACAAAATAAAAATGGCAAAAATCGGATATTTACAAACGGGGTTTTGTCCATAACCTGGCCAAAAAAGTTATAACCGCTTAAATAAAGACTGTTTTGTACTGCCAATAAACATAGCTAACTATCCGTGTCACTATTTTTATTATCATCAAAAACAAAAATTTTAACACATTTTCGCATATTTTGATAAGGGGTACCATCATTAAAATTTGCGAAAAATGGCAAAAAATCTGAATTTCCATTTCTAAATGCAGGTCGATGGGGAATTTTGTTACGAATTCAACGAGGTATGGCATTTCGCTCTTGGACAGTTATTTTTAATGCTATTGAGAAAATACAGATTCTTTTTTACCGAAATAAACAAAATAAAAATGGCAAAAATCGGATATTTACAAACGGGGTTTTGTCCATAACCTGGCCAAAAAAGTTATAACCGCTTAAATAAAGACTGTTTTGTACTGCCAATAAACATAGCTAACTATCCGTGTCACTATTTTTATTATCATCAAAAACAAAAATTTTAACACATTTTCGCATATTTTGATAAGGGGTACCATCATTAAAATTTGCGAAAAATGGCAAAAAATCTGAATTTCCATTTCTAAATGCAGGTCGATGGGGAATTTTGTTACGAATTCAACGAGGTATGGCATTTCGCTCTTGGACAGTTATTTTTAATGCTATTGAGAAAATACAGATTCTTTTTTACCGAAATAAACAAAATAAAAATGGCAAAAATCGGATATTTACAAACGGGGTTTTGTCCATAACCTGGCCAAAAAAGTTATAACCGCTTAAATAAAGACTGTTTTGTACTGCCAATAAACATAGCTAACTATCCGTGTCACTATTTTTATTATCATCAAAAACAAAAATTTTAACACATTTTCGCATATTTTGATAAGGGGTACCATCATTAAAATTTGCGAAAAATGGCAAAAAATCTGAATTTCCATTTCTAAATGCAGGTCGATGGGGAATTTTGTTACGAATTCAACGAGGTATGGCATTTCGCTCTTGGACAGTTATTTTTAATGCTATTGAGAAAATACAGATTCTTTTTTACCGAAATAAACAAAATAAAAATGGCAAAAATCGGATATTTACAAACGGGGTTTTGTCCATAACCTGGCCAAAAAAGTTATAACCGCTTAAATAAAGACTGTTTTGTACTGCCAATAAACATAGCTAACTATCCGTGTCACTATTTTTATTATCATCAAAAACAAAAATTTTAACACATTTTCGCATATTTTGATAAGGGGTACCATCATTAAAATTTGCGAAAAATGGCAAAAAATCTGAATTTCCATTTCTAAATGCAGGTCGATGGGGAATTTTGTTACGAATTCAACGAGGTATGGCATTTCGCTCTTGGACAGTTATTTTTAATGCTATTGAGAAAATACAGATTCTTTTTTACCGAAATAAACAAAATAAAAATGGCAAAAATCGGATATTTACAAACGGGGTTTTGTCCATAACCTGGCCAAAAAAGTTATAACCGCTTAAATAAAGACTGTTTTGTACTGCCAATAAACATAGCTAACTATCCGTGTCACTATTTTTATTATCATCAAAAACAAAAATTTTAACACATTTTCGCATATTTTGATAAGGGGTACCATCATTAAAATTTGCGAAAAATGGCAAAAAATCTGAATTTCCATTTCTAAATGCAGGTCGATGGGGAATTTTGTTACGAATTCAACGAGGTATGGCATTTCGCTCTTGGACAGTTATTTTTAATGCTATTGAGAAAATACAGATTCTTTTTTACCGAAATAAACAAAATAAAAATGGCAAAAATCGGATATTTACAAACGGGGTTTTGTCCATAACCTGGCCAAAAAAGTTATAACCGCTTAAATAAAGACTGTTTTGTACTGCCAATAAACATAGCTAACTATCCGTGTCACTATTTTTATTATCATCAAAAACAAAAATTTTAACACATTTTCGCATATTTTGATAAGGGGTACCATCATTAAAATTTGCGAAAAATGGCAAAAAATCTGAATTTCCATTTCTAAATGCAGGTCGATGGGGAATTTTGTTACGAATTCAACGAGGTATGGCATTTCGCTCTTGGACAGTTATTTTTAATGCTATTGAGAAAATACAGATTCTTTTTTACCGAAATAAACAAAATAAAAATGGCAAAAATCGGATATTTACAAACGGGGTTTTGTCCATAACCTGGCCAAAAAAGTTATAACCGCTTAAATAAAGACTGTTTTGTACTGCCAATAAACATAGCTAACTATCCGTGTCACTATTTTTATTATCATCAAAAACAAAAATTTTAACACATTTTCGCATATTTTGATAAGGGGTACCATCATTAAAATTTGCGAAAAATGGCAAAAAATCTGAATTTCCATTTCTAAATGCAGGTCGATGGGGAATTTTGTTACGAATTCAACGAGGTATGGCATTTCGCTCTTGGACAGTTATTTTTAATGCTATTGAGAAAATACAGATTCTTTTTTACCGAAATAAACAAAATAAAAATGGCAAAAATCGGATATTTACAAACGGGGTTTTGTCCATAACCTGGCCAAAAAAGTTATAACCGCTTAAATAAAGACTGTTTTGTACTGCCAATAAACATAGCTAACTATCCGTGTCACTATTTTTATTATCATCAAAAACAAAAATTTTAACACATTTTCGCATATTTTGATAAGGGGTACCATCATTAAAATTTGCGAAAAATGGCAAAAAATCTGAATTTCCATTTCTAAATGCAGGTCGATGGGGAATTTTGTTACGAATTCAACGAGGTATGGCATTTCGCTCTTGGACAGTTATTTTTAATGCTATTGAGAAAATACAGATTCTTTTTTACCGAAATAAACAAAATAAAAATGGCAAAAATCGGATATTTACAAACGGGGTTTTGTCCATAACCTGGCCAAAAAAGTTATAACCGCTTAAATAAAGACTGTTTTGTACTGCCAATAAACATAGCTAACTATCCGTGTCACTATTTTTATTATCATCAAAAACAAAAATTTTAACACATTTTCGCATATTTTGATAAGGGGTACCATCATTAAAATTTGCGAAAAATGGCAAAAAATCTGAATTTCCATTTCTAAATGCAGGTCGATGGGGAATTTTGTTACGAATTCAACGAGGTATGGCATTTCGCTCTTGGACAGTTATTTTTAATGCTATTGAGAAAATACAGATTCTTTTTTACCGAAATAAACAAAATAAAAATGGCAAAAATCGGATATTTACAAACGGGGTTTTGTCCATAACCTGGCCAAAAAAGTTATAACCGCTTAAATAAAGACTGTTTTGTACTGCCAATAAACATAGCTAACTATCCGTGTCACTATTTTTATTATCATCAAAAACAAAAATTTTAACACATTTTCGCATATTTTGATAAGGGGTACCATCATTAAAATTTGCGAAAAATGGCAAAAAATCTGAATTTCCATTTCTAAATGCAGGTCGATGGGGAATTTTGTTACGAATTCAACGAGGTATGGCATTTCGCTCTTGGACAGTTATTTTTAATGCTATTGAGAAAATACAGATTCTTTTTTACCGAAATAAACAAAATAAAAATGGCAAAAATCGGATATTTACAAACGGGGTTTTGTCCATAACCTGGCCAAAAAAGTTATAACCGCTTAAATAAAGACTGTTTTGTACTGCCAATAAACATAGCTAACTATCCGTGTCACTATTTTTATTATCATCAAAAACAAAAATTTTAACACATTTTCGCATATTTTGATAAGGGGTACCATCATTAAAATTTGCGAAAAATGGCAAAAAATCTGAATTTCCATTTCTAAATGCAGGTCGATGGGGAATTTTGTTACGAATTCAACGAGGTATGGCATTTCGCTCTTGGACAGTTATTTTTAATGCTATTGAGAAAATACAGATTCTTTTTTACCGAAATAAACAAAATAAAAATGGCAAAAATCGGATATTTACAAACGGGGTTTTGTCCATAACCTGGCCAAAAAAGTTATAACCGCTTAAATAAAGACTGTTTTGTACTGCCAATAAACATAGCTAACTATCCGTGTCACTATTTTTATTATCATCAAAAACAAAAATTTTAACACATTTTCGCATATTTTGATAAGGGGTACCATCATTAAAATTTGCGAAAAATGGCAAAAAATCTGAATTTCCATTTCTAAATGCAGGTCGATGGGGAATTTTGTTACGAATTCAACGAGGTATGGCATTTCGCTCTTGGACAGTTATTTTTAATGCTATTGAGAAAATACAGATTCTTTTTTACCGAAATAAACAAAATAAAAATGGCAAAAATCGGATATTTACAAACGGGGTTTTGTCCATAACCTGGCCAAAAAAGTTATAACCGCTTAAATAAAGACTGTTTTGTACTGCCAATAAACATAGCTAACTATCCGTGTCACTATTTTTATTATCATCAAAAACAAAAATTTTAACACATTTTCGCATATTTTGATAAGGGGTACCATCATTAAAATTTGCGAAAAATGGCAAAAAATCTGAATTTCCATTTCTAAATGCAGGTCGATGGGGAATTTTGTTACGAATTCAACGAGGTATGGCATTTCGCTCTTGGACAGTTATTTTTAATGCTATTGAGAAAATACAGATTCTTTTTTACCGAAATAAACAAAATAAAAATGGCAAAAATCGGATATTTACAAACGGGGTTTTGTCCATAACCTGGCCAAAAAAGTTATAACCGCTTAAATAAAGACTGTTTTGTACTGCCAATAAACATAGCTAACTATCCGTGTCACTATTTTTATTATCATCAAAAACAAAAATTTTAACACATTTTCGCATATTTTGATAAGGGGTACCATCATTAAAATTTGCGAAAAATGGCAAAAAATCTGAATTTCCATTTCTAAATGCAGGTCGATGGGGAATTTTGTTACGAATTCAACGAGGTATGGCATTTCGCTCTTGGACAGTTATTTTTAATGCTATTGAGAAAATACAGATTCTTTTTTACCGAAATAAACAAAATAAAAATGGCAAAAATCGGATATTTACAAACGGGGTTTTGTCCATAACCTGGCCAAAAAAGTTATAACCGCTTAAATAAAGACTGTTTTGTACTGCCAATAAACATAGCTAACTATCCGTGTCACTATTTTTATTATCATCAAAAACAAAAATTTTAACACATTTTCGCATATTTTGATAAGGGGTACCATCATTAAAATTTGCGAAAAATGGCAAAAAATCTGAATTTCCATTTCTAAATGCAGGTCGATGGGGAATTTTGTTACGAATTCAACGAGGTATGGCATTTCGCTCTTGGACAGTTATTTTTAATGCTATTGAGAAAATACAGATTCTTTTTTACCGAAATAAACAAAATAAAAATGGCAAAAATCGGATATTTACAAACGGGGTTTTGTCCATAACCTGGCCAAAAAAGTTATAACCGCTTAAATAAAGACTGTTTTGTACTGCCAATAAACATAGCTAACTATCCGTGTCACTATTTTTATTATCATCAAAAACAAAAATTTTAACACATTTTCGCATATTTTGATAAGGGGTACCATCATTAAAATTTGCGAAAAATGGCAAAAAATCTGAATTTCCATTTCTAAATGCAGGTCGATGGGGAATTTTGTTACGAATTCAACGAGGTATGGCATTTCGCTCTTGGACAGTTATTTTTAATGCTATTGAGAAAATACAGATTCTTTTTTACCGAAATAAACAAAATAAAAATGGCAAAAATCGGATATTTACAAACGGGGTTTTGTCCATAACCTGGCCAAAAAAGTTATAACCGCTTAAATAAAGACTGTTTTGTACTGCCAATAAACATAGCTAACTATCCGTGTCACTATTTTTATTATCATCAAAAACAAAAATTTTAACACATTTTCGCATATTTTGATAAGGGGTACCATCATTAAAATTTGCGAAAAATGGCAAAAAATCTGAATTTCCATTTCTAAATGCAGGTCGATGGGGAATTTTGTTACGAATTCAACGAGGTATGGCATTTCGCTCTTGGACAGTTATTTTTAATGCTATTGAGAAAATACAGATTCTTTTTTACCGAAATAAACAAAATAAAAATGGCAAAAATCGGATATTTACAAACGGGGTTTTGTCCATAACCTGGCCAAAAAAGTTATAACCGCTTAAATAAAGACTGTTTTGTACTGCCAATAAACATAGCTAACTATCCGTGTCACTATTTTTATTATCATCAAAAACAAAAATTTTAACACATTTTCGCATATTTTGATAAGGGGTACCATCATTAAAATTTGCGAAAAATGGCAAAAAATCTGAATTTCCATTTCTAAATGCAGGTCGATGGGGAATTTTGTTACGAATTCAACGAGGTATGGCATTTCGCTCTTGGACAGTTATTTTTAATGCTATTGAGAAAATACAGATTCTTTTTTACCGAAATAAACAAAATAAAAATGGCAAAAATCGGATATTTACAAACGGGGTTTTGTCCATAACCTGGCCAAAAAAGTTATAACCGCTTAAATAAAGACTGTTTTGTACTGCCAATAAACATAGCTAACTATCCGTGTCACTATTTTTATTATCATCAAAAACAAAAATTTTAACACATTTTCGCATATTTTGATAAGGGGTACCATCATTAAAATTTGCGAAAAATGGCAAAAAATCTGAATTTCCATTTCTAAATGCAGGTCGATGGGGAATTTTGTTACGAATTCAACGAGGTATGGCATTTCGCTCTTGGACAGTTATTTTTAATGCTATTGAGAAAATACAGATTCTTTTTTACCGAAATAAACAAAATAAAAATGGCAAAAATCGGATATTTACAAACGGGGTTTTGTCCATAACCTGGCCAAAAAAGTTATAACCGCTTAAATAAAGACTGTTTTGTACTGCCAATAAACATAGCTAACTATCCGTGTCACTATTTTTATTATCATCAAAAACAAAAATTTTAACACATTTTCGCATATTTTGATAAGGGGTACCATCATTAAAATTTGCGAAAAATGGCAAAAAATCTGAATTTCCATTTCTAAATGCAGGTCGATGGGGAATTTTGTTACGAATTCAACGAGGTATGGCATTTCGCTCTTGGACAGTTATTTTTAATGCTATTGAGAAAATACAGATTCTTTTTTACCGAAATAAACAAAATAAAAATGGCAAAAATCGGATATTTACAAACGGGGTTTTGTCCATAACCTGGCCAAAAAAGTTATAACCGCTTAAATAAAGACTGTTTTGTACTGCCAATAAACATAGCTAACTATCCGTGTCACTATTTTTATTATCATCAAAAACAAAAATTTTAACACATTTTCGCATATTTTGATAAGGGGTACCATCATTAAAATTTGCGAAAAATGGCAAAAAATCTGAATTTCCATTTCTAAATGCAGGTCGATGGGGAATTTTGTTACGAATTCAACGAGGTATGGCATTTCGCTCTTGGACAGTTATTTTTAATGCTATTGAGAAAATACAGATTCTTTTTTACCGAAATAAACAAAATAAAAATGGCAAAAATCGGATATTTACAAACGGGGTTTTGTCCATAACCTGGCCAAAAAAGTTATAACCGCTTAAATAAAGACTGTTTTGTACTGCCAATAAACATAGCTAACTATCCGTGTCACTATTTTTATTATCATCAAAAACAAAAATTTTAACACATTTTCGCATATTTTGATAAGGGGTACCATCATTAAAATTTGCGAAAAATGGCAAAAAATCTGAATTTCCATTTCTAAATGCAGGTCGATGGGGAATTTTGTTACGAATTCAACGAGGTATGGCATTTCGCTCTTGGACAGTTATTTTTAATGCTATTGAGAAAATACAGATTCTTTTTTACCGAAATAAACAAAATAAAAATGGCAAAAATCGGATATTTACAAACGGGGTTTTGTCCATAACCTGGCCAAAAAAGTTATAACCGCTTAAATAAAGACTGTTTTGTACTGCCAATAAACATAGCTAACTATCCGTGTCACTATTTTTATTATCATCAAAAACAAAAATTTTAACACATTTTCGCATATTTTGATAAGGGGTACCATCATTAAAATTTGCGAAAAATGGCAAAAAATCTGAATTTCCATTTCTAAATGCAGGTCGATGGGGAATTTTGTTACGAATTCAACGAGGTATGGCATTTCGCTCTTGGACAGTTATTTTTAATGCTATTGAGAAAATACAGATTCTTTTTTACCGAAATAAACAAAATAAAAATGGCAAAAATCGGATATTTACAAACGGGGTTTTGTCCATAACCTGGCCAAAAAAGTTATAACCGCTTAAATAAAGACTGTTTTGTACTGCCAATAAACATAGCTAACTATCCGTGTCACTATTTTTATTATCATCAAAAACAAAAATTTTAACACATTTTCGCATATTTTGATAAGGGGTACCATCATTAAAATTTGCGAAAAATGGCAAAAAATCTGAATTTCCATTTCTAAATGCAGGTCGATGGGGAATTTTGTTACGAATTCAACGAGGTATGGCATTTCGCTCTTGGACAGTTATTTTTAATGCTATTGAGAAAATACAGATTCTTTTTTACCGAAATAAACAAAATAAAAATGGCAAAAATCGGATATTTACAAACGGGGTTTTGTCCATAACCTGGCCAAAAAAGTTATAACCGCTTAAATAAAGACTGTTTTGTACTGCCAATAAACATAGCTAACTATCCGTGTCACTATTTTTATTATCATCAAAAACAAAAATTTTAACACATTTTCGCATATTTTGATAAGGGGTACCATCATTAAAATTTGCGAAAAATGGCAAAAAATCTGAATTTCCATTTCTAAATGCAGGTCGATGGGGAATTTTGTTACGAATTCAACGAGGTATGGCATTTCGCTCTTGGACAGTTATTTTTAATGCTATTGAGAAAATACAGATTCTTTTTTACCGAAATAAACAAAATAAAAATGGCAAAAATCGGATATTTACAAACGGGGTTTTGTCCATAACCTGGCCAAAAAAGTTATAACCGCTTAAATAAAGACTGTTTTGTACTGCCAATAAACATAGCTAACTATCCGTGTCACTATTTTTATTATCATCAAAAACAAAAATTTTAACACATTTTCGCATATTTTGATAAGGGGTACCATCATTAAAATTTGCGAAAAATGGCAAAAAATCTGAATTTCCATTTCTAAATGCAGGTCGATGGGGAATTTTGTTACGAATTCAACGAGGTATGGCATTTCGCTCTTGGACAGTTATTTTTAATGCTATTGAGAAAATACAGATTCTTTTTTACCGAAATAAACAAAATAAAAATGGCAAAAATCGGATATTTACAAACGGGGTTTTGTCCATAACCTGGCCAAAAAAGTTATAACCGCTTAAATAAAGACTGTTTTGTACTGCCAATAAACATAGCTAACTATCCGTGTCACTATTTTTATTATCATCAAAAACAAAAATTTTAACACATTTTCGCATATTTTGATAAGGGGTACCATCATTAAAATTTGCGAAAAATGGCAAAAAATCTGAATTTCCATTTCTAAATGCAGGTCGATGGGGAATTTTGTTACGAATTCAACGAGGTATGGCATTTCGCTCTTGGACAGTTATTTTTAATGCTATTGAGAAAATACAGATTCTTTTTTACCGAAATAAACAAAATAAAAATGGCAAAAATCGGATATTTACAAACGGGGTTTTGTCCATAACCTGGCCAAAAAAGTTATAACCGCTTAAATAAAGACTGTTTTGTACTGCCAATAAACATAGCTAACTATCCGTGTCACTATTTTTATTATCATCAAAAACAAAAATTTTAACACATTTTCGCATATTTTGATAAGGGGTACCATCATTAAAATTTGCGAAAAATGGCAAAAAATCTGAATTTCCATTTCTAAATGCAGGTCGATGGGGAATTTTGTTACGAATTCAACGAGGTATGGCATTTCGCTCTTGGACAGTTATTTTTAATGCTATTGAGAAAATACAGATTCTTTTTTACCGAAATAAACAAAATAAAAATGGCAAAAATCGGATATTTACAAACGGGGTTTTGTCCATAACCTGGCCAAAAAAGTTATAACCGCTTAAATAAAGACTGTTTTGTACTGCCAATAAACATAGCTAACTATCCGTGTCACTATTTTTATTATCATCAAAAACAAAAATTTTAACACATTTTCGCATATTTTGATAAGGGGTACCATCATTAAAATTTGCGAAAAATGGCAAAAAATCTGAATTTCCATTTCTAAATGCAGGTCGATGGGGAATTTTGTTACGAATTCAACGAGGTATGGCATTTCGCTCTTGGACAGTTATTTTTAATGCTATTGAGAAAATACAGATTCTTTTTTACCGAAATAAACAAAATAAAAATGGCAAAAATCGGATATTTACAAACGGGGTTTTGTCCATAACCTGGCCAAAAAAGTTATAACCGCTTAAATAAAGACTGTTTTGTACTGCCAATAAACATAGCTAACTATCCGTGTCACTATTTTTATTATCATCAAAAACAAAAATTTTAACACATTTTCGCATATTTTGATAAGGGGTACCATCATTAAAATTTGCGAAAAATGGCAAAAAATCTGAATTTCCATTTCTAAATGCAGGTCGATGGGGAATTTTGTTACGAATTCAACGAGGTATGGCATTTCGCTCTTGGACAGTTATTTTTAATGCTATTGAGAAAATACAGATTCTTTTTTACCGAAATAAACAAAATAAAAATGGCAAAAATCGGATATTTACAAACGGGGTTTTGTCCATAACCTGGCCAAAAAAGTTATAACCGCTTAAATAAAGACTGTTTTGTACTGCCAATAAACATAGCTAACTATCCGTGTCACTATTTTTATTATCATCAAAAACAAAAATTTTAACACATTTTCGCATATTTTGATAAGGGGTACCATCATTAAAATTTGCGAAAAATGGCAAAAAATCTGAATTTCCATTTCTAAATGCAGGTCGATGGGGAATTTTGTTACGAATTCAACGAGGTATGGCATTTCGCTCTTGGACAGTTATTTTTAATGCTATTGAGAAAATACAGATTCTTTTTTACCGAAATAAACAAAATAAAAATGGCAAAAATCGGATATTTACAAACGGGGTTTTGTCCATAACCTGGCCAAAAAAGTTATAACCGCTTAAATAAAGACTGTTTTGTACTGCCAATAAACATAGCTAACTATCCGTGTCACTATTTTTATTATCATCAAAAACAAAAATTTTAACACATTTTCGCATATTTTGATAAGGGGTACCATCATTAAAATTTGCGAAAAATGGCAAAAAATCTGAATTTCCATTTCTAAATGCAGGTCGATGGGGAATTTTGTTACGAATTCAACGAGGTATGGCATTTCGCTCTTGGACAGTTATTTTTAATGCTATTGAGAAAATACAGATTCTTTTTTACCGAAATAAACAAAATAAAAATGGCAAAAATCGGATATTTACAAACGGGGTTTTGTCCATAACCTGGCCAAAAAAGTTATAACCGCTTAAATAAAGACTGTTTTGTACTGCCAATAAACATAGCTAACTATCCGTGTCACTATTTTTATTATCATCAAAAACAAAAATTTTAACACATTTTCGCATATTTTGATAAGGGGTACCATCATTAAAATTTGCGAAAAATGGCAAAAAATCTGAATTTCCATTTCTAAATGCAGGTCGATGGGGAATTTTGTTACGAATTCAACGAGGTATGGCATTTCGCTCTTGGACAGTTATTTTTAATGCTATTGAGAAAATACAGATTCTTTTTTACCGAAATAAACAAAATAAAAATGGCAAAAATCGGATATTTACAAACGGGGTTTTGTCCATAACCTGGCCAAAAAAGTTATAACCGCTTAAATAAAGACTGTTTTGTACTGCCAATAAACATAGCTAACTATCCGTGTCACTATTTTTATTATCATCAAAAACAAAAATTTTAACACATTTTCGCATATTTTGATAAGGGGTACCATCATTAAAATTTGCGAAAAATGGCAAAAAATCTGAATTTCCATTTCTAAATGCAGGTCGATGGGGAATTTTGTTACGAATTCAACGAGGTATGGCATTTCGCTCTTGGACAGTTATTTTTAATGCTATTGAGAAAATACAGATTCTTTTTTACCGAAATAAACAAAATAAAAATGGCAAAAATCGGATATTTACAAACGGGGTTTTGTCCATAACCTGGCCAAAAAAGTTATAACCGCTTAAATAAAGACTGTTTTGTACTGCCAATAAACATAGCTAACTATCCGTGTCACTATTTTTATTATCATCAAAAACAAAAATTTTAACACATTTTCGCATATTTTGATAAGGGGTACCATCATTAAAATTTGCGAAAAATGGCAAAAAATCTGAATTTCCATTTCTAAATGCAGGTCGATGGGGAATTTTGTTACGAATTCAACGAGGTATGGCATTTCGCTCTTGGACAGTTATTTTTAATGCTATTGAGAAAATACAGATTCTTTTTTACCGAAATAAACAAAATAAAAATGGCAAAAATCGGATATTTACAAACGGGGTTTTGTCCATAACCTGGCCAAAAAAGTTATAACCGCTTAAATAAAGACTGTTTTGTACTGCCAATAAACATAGCTAACTATCCGTGTCACTATTTTTATTATCATCAAAAACAAAAATTTTAACACATTTTCGCATATTTTGATAAGGGGTACCATCATTAAAATTTGCGAAAAATGGCAAAAAATCTGAATTTCCATTTCTAAATGCAGGTCGATGGGGAATTTTGTTACGAATTCAACGAGGTATGGCATTTCGCTCTTGGACAGTTATTTTTAATGCTATTGAGAAAATACAGATTCTTTTTTACCGAAATAAACAAAATAAAAATGGCAAAAATCGGATATTTACAAACGGGGTTTTGTCCATAACCTGGCCAAAAAAGTTATAACCGCTTAAATAAAGACTGTTTTGTACTGCCAATAAACATAGCTAACTATCCGTGTCACTATTTTTATTATCATCAAAAACAAAAATTTTAACACATTTTCGCATATTTTGATAAGGGGTACCATCATTAAAATTTGCGAAAAATGGCAAAAAATCTGAATTTCCATTTCTAAATGCAGGTCGATGGGGAATTTTGTTACGAATTCAACGAGGTATGGCATTTCGCTCTTGGACAGTTATTTTTAATGCTATTGAGAAAATACAGATTCTTTTTTACCGAAATAAACAAAATAAAAATGGCAAAAATCGGATATTTACAAACGGGGTTTTGTCCATAACCTGGCCAAAAAAGTTATAACCGCTTAAATAAAGACTGTTTTGTACTGCCAATAAACATAGCTAACTATCCGTGTCACTATTTTTATTATCATCAAAAACAAAAATTTTAACACATTTTCGCATATTTTGATAAGGGGTACCATCATTAAAATTTGCGAAAAATGGCAAAAAATCTGAATTTCCATTTCTAAATGCAGGTCGATGGGGAATTTTGTTACGAATTCAACGAGGTATGGCATTTCGCTCTTGGACAGTTATTTTTAATGCTATTGAGAAAATACAGATTCTTTTTTACCGAAATAAACAAAATAAAAATGGCAAAAATCGGATATTTACAAACGGGGTTTTGTCCATAACCTGGCCAAAAAAGTTATAACCGCTTAAATAAAGACTGTTTTGTACTGCCAATAAACATAGCTAACTATCCGTGTCACTATTTTTATTATCATCAAAAACAAAAATTTTAACACATTTTCGCATATTTTGATAAGGGGTACCATCATTAAAATTTGCGAAAAATGGCAAAAAATCTGAATTTCCATTTCTAAATGCAGGTCGATGGGGAATTTTGTTACGAATTCAACGAGGTATGGCATTTCGCTCTTGGACAGTTATTTTTAATGCTATTGAGAAAATACAGATTCTTTTTTACCGAAATAAACAAAATAAAAATGGCAAAAATCGGATATTTACAAACGGGGTTTTGTCCATAACCTGGCCAAAAAAGTTATAACCGCTTAAATAAAGACTGTTTTGTACTGCCAATAAACATAGCTAACTATCCGTGTCACTATTTTTATTATCATCAAAAACAAAAATTTTAACACATTTTCGCATATTTTGATAAGGGGTACCATCATTAAAATTTGCGAAAAATGGCAAAAAATCTGAATTTCCATTTCTAAATGCAGGTCGATGGGGAATTTTGTTACGAATTCAACGAGGTATGGCATTTCGCTCTTGGACAGTTATTTTTAATGCTATTGAGAAAATACAGATTCTTTTTTACCGAAATAAACAAAATAAAAATGGCAAAAATCGGATATTTACAAACGGGGTTTTGTCCATAACCTGGCCAAAAAAGTTATAACCGCTTAAATAAAGACTGTTTTGTACTGCCAATAAACATAGCTAACTATCCGTGTCACTATTTTTATTATCATCAAAAACAAAAATTTTAACACATTTTCGCATATTTTGATAAGGGGTACCATCATTAAAATTTGCGAAAAATGGCAAAAAATCTGAATTTCCATTTCTAAATGCAGGTCGATGGGGAATTTTGTTACGAATTCAACGAGGTATGGCATTTCGCTCTTGGACAGTTATTTTTAATGCTATTGAGAAAATACAGATTCTTTTTTACCGAAATAAACAAAATAAAAATGGCAAAAATCGGATATTTACAAACGGGGTTTTGTCCATAACCTGGCCAAAAAAGTTATAACCGCTTAAATAAAGACTGTTTTGTACTGCCAATAAACATAGCTAACTATCCGTGTCACTATTTTTATTATCATCAAAAACAAAAATTTTAACACATTTTCGCATATTTTGATAAGGGGTACCATCATTAAAATTTGCGAAAAATGGCAAAAAATCTGAATTTCCATTTCTAAATGCAGGTCGATGGGGAATTTTGTTACGAATTCAACGAGGTATGGCATTTCGCTCTTGGACAGTTATTTTTAATGCTATTGAGAAAATACAGATTCTTTTTTACCGAAATAAACAAAATAAAAATGGCAAAAATCGGATATTTACAAACGGGGTTTTGTCCATAACCTGGCCAAAAAAGTTATAACCGCTTAAATAAAGACTGTTTTGTACTGCCAATAAACATAGCTAACTATCCGTGTCACTATTTTTATTATCATCAAAAACAAAAATTTTAACACATTTTCGCATATTTTGATAAGGGGTACCATCATTAAAATTTGCGAAAAATGGCAAAAAATCTGAATTTCCATTTCTAAATGCAGGTCGATGGGGAATTTTGTTACGAATTCAACGAGGTATGGCATTTCGCTCTTGGACAGTTATTTTTAATGCTATTGAGAAAATACAGATTCTTTTTTACCGAAATAAACAAAATAAAAATGGCAAAAATCGGATATTTACAAACGGGGTTTTGTCCATAACCTGGCCAAAAAAGTTATAACCGCTTAAATAAAGACTGTTTTGTACTGCCAATAAACATAGCTAACTATCCGTGTCACTATTTTTATTATCATCAAAAACAAAAATTTTAACACATTTTCGCATATTTTGATAAGGGGTACCATCATTAAAATTTGCGAAAAATGGCAAAAAATCTGAATTTCCATTTCTAAATGCAGGTCGATGGGGAATTTTGTTACGAATTCAACGAGGTATGGCATTTCGCTCTTGGACAGTTATTTTTAATGCTATTGAGAAAATACAGATTCTTTTTTACCGAAATAAACAAAATAAAAATGGCAAAAATCGGATATTTACAAACGGGGTTTTGTCCATAACCTGGCCAAAAAAGTTATAACCGCTTAAATAAAGACTGTTTTGTACTGCCAATAAACATAGCTAACTATCCGTGTCACTATTTTTATTATCATCAAAAACAAAAATTTTAACACATTTTCGCATATTTTGATAAGGGGTACCATCATTAAAATTTGCGAAAAATGGCAAAAAATCTGAATTTCCATTTCTAAATGCAGGTCGATGGGGAATTTTGTTACGAATTCAACGAGGTATGGCATTTCGCTCTTGGACAGTTATTTTTAATGCTATTGAGAAAATACAGATTCTTTTTTACCGAAATAAACAAAATAAAAATGGCAAAAATCGGATATTTACAAACGGGGTTTTGTCCATAACCTGGCCAAAAAAGTTATAACCGCTTAAATAAAGACTGTTTTGTACTGCCAATAAACATAGCTAACTATCCGTGTCACTATTTTTATTATCATCAAAAACAAAAATTTTAACACATTTTCGCATATTTTGATAAGGGGTACCATCATTAAAATTTGCGAAAAATGGCAAAAAATCTGAATTTCCATTTCTAAATGCAGGTCGATGGGGAATTTTGTTACGAATTCAACGAGGTATGGCATTTCGCTCTTGGACAGTTATTTTTAATGCTATTGAGAAAATACAGATTCTTTTTTACCGAAATAAACAAAATAAAAATGGCAAAAATCGGATATTTACAAACGGGGTTTTGTCCATAACCTGGCCAAAAAAGTTATAACCGCTTAAATAAAGACTGTTTTGTACTGCCAATAAACATAGCTAACTATCCGTGTCACTATTTTTATTATCATCAAAAACAAAAATTTTAACACATTTTCGCATATTTTGATAAGGGGTACCATCATTAAAATTTGCGAAAAATGGCAAAAAATCTGAATTTCCATTTCTAAATGCAGGTCGATGGGGAATTTTGTTACGAATTCAACGAGGTATGGCATTTCGCTCTTGGACAGTTATTTTTAATGCTATTGAGAAAATACAGATTCTTTTTTACCGAAATAAACAAAATAAAAATGGCAAAAATCGGATATTTACAAACGGGGTTTTGTCCATAACCTGGCCAAAAAAGTTATAACCGCTTAAATAAAGACTGTTTTGTACTGCCAATAAACATAGCTAACTATCCGTGTCACTATTTTTATTATCATCAAAAACAAAAATTTTAACACATTTTCGCATATTTTGATAAGGGGTACCATCATTAAAATTTGCGAAAAATGGCAAAAAATCTGAATTTCCATTTCTAAATGCAGGTCGATGGGGAATTTTGTTACGAATTCAACGAGGTATGGCATTTCGCTCTTGGACAGTTATTTTTAATGCTATTGAGAAAATACAGATTCTTTTTTACCGAAATAAACAAAATAAAAATGGCAAAAATCGGATATTTACAAACGGGGTTTTGTCCATAACCTGGCCAAAAAAGTTATAACCGCTTAAATAAAGACTGTTTTGTACTGCCAATAAACATAGCTAACTATCCGTGTCACTATTTTTATTATCATCAAAAACAAAAATTTTAACACATTTTCGCATATTTTGATAAGGGGTACCATCATTAAAATTTGCGAAAAATGGCAAAAAATCTGAATTTCCATTTCTAAATGCAGGTCGATGGGGAATTTTGTTACGAATTCAACGAGGTATGGCATTTCGCTCTTGGACAGTTATTTTTAATGCTATTGAGAAAATACAGATTCTTTTTTACCGAAATAAACAAAATAAAAATGGCAAAAATCGGATATTTACAAACGGGGTTTTGTCCATAACCTGGCCAAAAAAGTTATAACCGCTTAAATAAAGACTGTTTTGTACTGCCAATAAACATAGCTAACTATCCGTGTCACTATTTTTATTATCATCAAAAACAAAAATTTTAACACATTTTCGCATATTTTGATAAGGGGTACCATCATTAAAATTTGCGAAAAATGGCAAAAAATCTGAATTTCCATTTCTAAATGCAGGTCGATGGGGAATTTTGTTACGAATTCAACGAGGTATGGCATTTCGCTCTTGGACAGTTATTTTTAATGCTATTGAGAAAATACAGATTCTTTTTTACCGAAATAAACAAAATAAAAATGGCAAAAATCGGATATTTACAAACGGGGTTTTGTCCATAACCTGGCCAAAAAAGTTATAACCGCTTAAATAAAGACTGTTTTGTACTGCCAATAAACATAGCTAACTATCCGTGTCACTATTTTTATTATCATCAAAAACAAAAATTTTAACACATTTTCGCATATTTTGATAAGGGGTACCATCATTAAAATTTGCGAAAAATGGCAAAAAATCTGAATTTCCATTTCTAAATGCAGGTCGATGGGGAATTTTGTTACGAATTCAACGAGGTATGGCATTTCGCTCTTGGACAGTTATTTTTAATGCTATTGAGAAAATACAGATTCTTTTTTACCGAAATAAACAAAATAAAAATGGCAAAAATCGGATATTTACAAACGGGGTTTTGTCCATAACCTGGCCAAAAAAGTTATAACCGCTTAAATAAAGACTGTTTTGTACTGCCAATAAACATAGCTAACTATCCGTGTCACTATTTTTATTATCATCAAAAACAAAAATTTTAACACATTTTCGCATATTTTGATAAGGGGTACCATCATTAAAATTTGCGAAAAATGGCAAAAAATCTGAATTTCCATTTCTAAATGCAGGTCGATGGGGAATTTTGTTACGAATTCAACGAGGTATGGCATTTCGCTCTTGGACAGTTATTTTTAATGCTATTGAGAAAATACAGATTCTTTTTTACCGAAATAAACAAAATAAAAATGGCAAAAATCGGATATTTACAAACGGGGTTTTGTCCATAACCTGGCCAAAAAAGTTATAACCGCTTAAATAAAGACTGTTTTGTACTGCCAATAAACATAGCTAACTATCCGTGTCACTATTTTTATTATCATCAAAAACAAAAATTTTAACACATTTTCGCATATTTTGATAAGGGGTACCATCATTAAAATTTGCGAAAAATGGCAAAAAATCTGAATTTCCATTTCTAAATGCAGGTCGATGGGGAATTTTGTTACGAATTCAACGAGGTATGGCATTTCGCTCTTGGACAGTTATTTTTAATGCTATTGAGAAAATACAGATTCTTTTTTACCGAAATAAACAAAATAAAAATGGCAAAAATCGGATATTTACAAACGGGGTTTTGTCCATAACCTGGCCAAAAAAGTTATAACCGCTTAAATAAAGACTGTTTTGTACTGCCAATAAACATAGCTAACTATCCGTGTCACTATTTTTATTATCATCAAAAACAAAAATTTTAACACATTTTCGCATATTTTGATAAGGGGTACCATCATTAAAATTTGCGAAAAATGGCAAAAAATCTGAATTTCCATTTCTAAATGCAGGTCGATGGGGAATTTTGTTACGAATTCAACGAGGTATGGCATTTCGCTCTTGGACAGTTATTTTTAATGCTATTGAGAAAATACAGATTCTTTTTTACCGAAATAAACAAAATAAAAATGGCAAAAATCGGATATTTACAAACGGGGTTTTGTCCATAACCTGGCCAAAAAAGTTATAACCGCTTAAATAAAGACTGTTTTGTACTGCCAATAAACATAGCTAACTATCCGTGTCACTATTTTTATTATCATCAAAAACAAAAATTTTAACACATTTTCGCATATTTTGATAAGGGGTACCATCATTAAAATTTGCGAAAAATGGCAAAAAATCTGAATTTCCATTTCTAAATGCAGGTCGATGGGGAATTTTGTTACGAATTCAACGAGGTATGGCATTTCGCTCTTGGACAGTTATTTTTAATGCTATTGAGAAAATACAGATTCTTTTTTACCGAAATAAACAAAATAAAAATGGCAAAAATCGGATATTTACAAACGGGGTTTTGTCCATAACCTGGCCAAAAAAGTTATAACCGCTTAAATAAAGACTGTTTTGTACTGCCAATAAACATAGCTAACTATCCGTGTCACTATTTTTATTATCATCAAAAACAAAAATTTTAACACATTTTCGCATATTTTGATAAGGGGTACCATCATTAAAATTTGCGAAAAATGGCAAAAAATCTGAATTTCCATTTCTAAATGCAGGTCGATGGGGAATTTTGTTACGAATTCAACGAGGTATGGCATTTCGCTCTTGGACAGTTATTTTTAATGCTATTGAGAAAATACAGATTCTTTTTTACCGAAATAAACAAAATAAAAATGGCAAAAATCGGATATTTACAAACGGGGTTTTGTCCATAACCTGGCCAAAAAAGTTATAACCGCTTAAATAAAGACTGTTTTGTACTGCCAATAAACATAGCTAACTATCCGTGTCACTATTTTTATTATCATCAAAAACAAAAATTTTAACACATTTTCGCATATTTTGATAAGGGGTACCATCATTAAAATTTGCGAAAAATGGCAAAAAATCTGAATTTCCATTTCTAAATGCAGGTCGATGGGGAATTTTGTTACGAATTCAACGAGGTATGGCATTTCGCTCTTGGACAGTTATTTTTAATGCTATTGAGAAAATACAGATTCTTTTTTACCGAAATAAACAAAATAAAAATGGCAAAAATCGGATATTTACAAACGGGGTTTTGTCCATAACCTGGCCAAAAAAGTTATAACCGCTTAAATAAAGACTGTTTTGTACTGCCAATAAACATAGCTAACTATCCGTGTCACTATTTTTATTATCATCAAAAACAAAAATTTTAACACATTTTCGCATATTTTGATAAGGGGTACCATCATTAAAATTTGCGAAAAATGGCAAAAAATCTGAATTTCCATTTCTAAATGCAGGTCGATGGGGAATTTTGTTACGAATTCAACGAGGTATGGCATTTCGCTCTTGGACAGTTATTTTTAATGCTATTGAGAAAATACAGATTCTTTTTTACCGAAATAAACAAAATAAAAATGGCAAAAATCGGATATTTACAAACGGGGTTTTGTCCATAACCTGGCCAAAAAAGTTATAACCGCTTAAATAAAGACTGTTTTGTACTGCCAATAAACATAGCTAACTATCCGTGTCACTATTTTTATTATCATCAAAAACAAAAATTTTAACACATTTTCGCATATTTTGATAAGGGGTACCATCATTAAAATTTGCGAAAAATGGCAAAAAATCTGAATTTCCATTTCTAAATGCAGGTCGATGGGGAATTTTGTTACGAATTCAACGAGGTATGGCATTTCGCTCTTGGACAGTTATTTTTAATGCTATTGAGAAAATACAGATTCTTTTTTACCGAAATAAACAAAATAAAAATGGCAAAAATCGGATATTTACAAACGGGGTTTTGTCCATAACCTGGCCAAAAAAGTTATAACCGCTTAAATAAAGACTGTTTTGTACTGCCAATAAACATAGCTAACTATCCGTGTCACTATTTTTATTATCATCAAAAACAAAAATTTTAACACATTTTCGCATATTTTGATAAGGGGTACCATCATTAAAATTTGCGAAAAATGGCAAAAAATCTGAATTTCCATTTCTAAATGCAGGTCGATGGGGAATTTTGTTACGAATTCAACGAGGTATGGCATTTCGCTCTTGGACAGTTATTTTTAATGCTATTGAGAAAATACAGATTCTTTTTTACCGAAATAAACAAAATAAAAATGGCAAAAATCGGATATTTACAAACGGGGTTTTGTCCATAACCTGGCCAAAAAAGTTATAACCGCTTAAATAAAGACTGTTTTGTACTGCCAATAAACATAGCTAACTATCCGTGTCACTATTTTTATTATCATCAAAAACAAAAATTTTAACACATTTTCGCATATTTTGATAAGGGGTACCATCATTAAAATTTGCGAAAAATGGCAAAAAATCTGAATTTCCATTTCTAAATGCAGGTCGATGGGGAATTTTGTTACGAATTCAACGAGGTATGGCATTTCGCTCTTGGACAGTTATTTTTAATGCTATTGAGAAAATACAGATTCTTTTTTACCGAAATAAACAAAATAAAAATGGCAAAAATCGGATATTTACAAACGGGGTTTTGTCCATAACCTGGCCAAAAAAGTTATAACCGCTTAAATAAAGACTGTTTTGTACTGCCAATAAACATAGCTAACTATCCGTGTCACTATTTTTATTATCATCAAAAACAAAAATTTTAACACATTTTCGCATATTTTGATAAGGGGTACCATCATTAAAATTTGCGAAAAATGGCAAAAAATCTGAATTTCCATTTCTAAATGCAGGTCGATGGGGAATTTTGTTACGAATTCAACGAGGTATGGCATTTCGCTCTTGGACAGTTATTTTTAATGCTATTGAGAAAATACAGATTCTTTTTTACCGAAATAAACAAAATAAAAATGGCAAAAATCGGATATTTACAAACGGGGTTTTGTCCATAACCTGGCCAAAAAAGTTATAACCGCTTAAATAAAGACTGTTTTGTACTGCCAATAAACATAGCTAACTATCCGTGTCACTATTTTTATTATCATCAAAAACAAAAATTTTAACACATTTTCGCATATTTTGATAAGGGGTACCATCATTAAAATTTGCGAAAAATGGCAAAAAATCTGAATTTCCATTTCTAAATGCAGGTCGATGGGGAATTTTGTTACGAATTCAACGAGGTATGGCATTTCGCTCTTGGACAGTTATTTTTAATGCTATTGAGAAAATACAGATTCTTTTTTACCGAAATAAACAAAATAAAAATGGCAAAAATCGGATATTTACAAACGGGGTTTTGTCCATAACCTGGCCAAAAAAGTTATAACCGCTTAAATAAAGACTGTTTTGTACTGCCAATAAACATAGCTAACTATCCGTGTCACTATTTTTATTATCATCAAAAACAAAAATTTTAACACATTTTCGCATATTTTGATAAGGGGTACCATCATTAAAATTTGCGAAAAATGGCAAAAAATCTGAATTTCCATTTCTAAATGCAGGTCGATGGGGAATTTTGTTACGAATTCAACGAGGTATGGCATTTCGCTCTTGGACAGTTATTTTTAATGCTATTGAGAAAATACAGATTCTTTTTTACCGAAATAAACAAAATAAAAATGGCAAAAATCGGATATTTACAAACGGGGTTTTGTCCATAACCTGGCCAAAAAAGTTATAACCGCTTAAATAAAGACTGTTTTGTACTGCCAATAAACATAGCTAACTATCCGTGTCACTATTTTTATTATCATCAAAAACAAAAATTTTAACACATTTTCGCATATTTTGATAAGGGGTACCATCATTAAAATTTGCGAAAAATGGCAAAAAATCTGAATTTCCATTTCTAAATGCAGGTCGATGGGGAATTTTGTTACGAATTCAACGAGGTATGGCATTTCGCTCTTGGACAGTTATTTTTAATGCTATTGAGAAAATACAGATTCTTTTTTACCGAAATAAACAAAATAAAAATGGCAAAAATCGGATATTTACAAACGGGGTTTTGTCCATAACCTGGCCAAAAAAGTTATAACCGCTTAAATAAAGACTGTTTTGTACTGCCAATAAACATAGCTAACTATCCGTGTCACTATTTTTATTATCATCAAAAACAAAAATTTTAACACATTTTCGCATATTTTGATAAGGGGTACCATCATTAAAATTTGCGAAAAATGGCAAAAAATCTGAATTTCCATTTCTAAATGCAGGTCGATGGGGAATTTTGTTACGAATTCAACGAGGTATGGCATTTCGCTCTTGGACAGTTATTTTTAATGCTATTGAGAAAATACAGATTCTTTTTTACCGAAATAAACAAAATAAAAATGGCAAAAATCGGATATTTACAAACGGGGTTTTGTCCATAACCTGGCCAAAAAAGTTATAACCGCTTAAATAAAGACTGTTTTGTACTGCCAATAAACATAGCTAACTATCCGTGTCACTATTTTTATTATCATCAAAAACAAAAATTTTAACACATTTTCGCATATTTTGATAAGGGGTACCATCATTAAAATTTGCGAAAAATGGCAAAAAATCTGAATTTCCATTTCTAAATGCAGGTCGATGGGGAATTTTGTTACGAATTCAACGAGGTATGGCATTTCGCTCTTGGACAGTTATTTTTAATGCTATTGAGAAAATACAGATTCTTTTTTACCGAAATAAACAAAATAAAAATGGCAAAAATCGGATATTTACAAACGGGGTTTTGTCCATAACCTGGCCAAAAAAGTTATAACCGCTTAAATAAAGACTGTTTTGTACTGCCAATAAACATAGCTAACTATCCGTGTCACTATTTTTATTATCATCAAAAACAAAAATTTTAACACATTTTCGCATATTTTGATAAGGGGTACCATCATTAAAATTTGCGAAAAATGGCAAAAAATCTGAATTTCCATTTCTAAATGCAGGTCGATGGGGAATTTTGTTACGAATTCAACGAGGTATGGCATTTCGCTCTTGGACAGTTATTTTTAATGCTATTGAGAAAATACAGATTCTTTTTTACCGAAATAAACAAAATAAAAATGGCAAAAATCGGATATTTACAAACGGGGTTTTGTCCATAACCTGGCCAAAAAAGTTATAACCGCTTAAATAAAGACTGTTTTGTACTGCCAATAAACATAGCTAACTATCCGTGTCACTATTTTTATTATCATCAAAAACAAAAATTTTAACACATTTTCGCATATTTTGATAAGGGGTACCATCATTAAAATTTGCGAAAAATGGCAAAAAATCTGAATTTCCATTTCTAAATGCAGGTCGATGGGGAATTTTGTTACGAATTCAACGAGGTATGGCATTTCGCTCTTGGACAGTTATTTTTAATGCTATTGAGAAAATACAGATTCTTTTTTACCGAAATAAACAAAATAAAAATGGCAAAAATCGGATATTTACAAACGGGGTTTTGTCCATAACCTGGCCAAAAAAGTTATAACCGCTTAAATAAAGACTGTTTTGTACTGCCAATAAACATAGCTAACTATCCGTGTCACTATTTTTATTATCATCAAAAACAAAAATTTTAACACATTTTCGCATATTTTGATAAGGGGTACCATCATTAAAATTTGCGAAAAATGGCAAAAAATCTGAATTTCCATTTCTAAATGCAGGTCGATGGGGAATTTTGTTACGAATTCAACGAGGTATGGCATTTCGCTCTTGGACAGTTATTTTTAATGCTATTGAGAAAATACAGATTCTTTTTTACCGAAATAAACAAAATAAAAATGGCAAAAATCGGATATTTACAAACGGGGTTTTGTCCATAACCTGGCCAAAAAAGTTATAACCGCTTAAATAAAGACTGTTTTGTACTGCCAATAAACATAGCTAACTATCCGTGTCACTATTTTTATTATCATCAAAAACAAAAATTTTAACACATTTTCGCATATTTTGATAAGGGGTACCATCATTAAAATTTGCGAAAAATGGCAAAAAATCTGAATTTCCATTTCTAAATGCAGGTCGATGGGGAATTTTGTTACGAATTCAACGAGGTATGGCATTTCGCTCTTGGACAGTTATTTTTAATGCTATTGAGAAAATACAGATTCTTTTTTACCGAAATAAACAAAATAAAAATGGCAAAAATCGGATATTTACAAACGGGGTTTTGTCCATAACCTGGCCAAAAAAGTTATAACCGCTTAAATAAAGACTGTTTTGTACTGCCAATAAACATAGCTAACTATCCGTGTCACTATTTTTATTATCATCAAAAACAAAAATTTTAACACATTTTCGCATATTTTGATAAGGGGTACCATCATTAAAATTTGCGAAAAATGGCAAAAAATCTGAATTTCCATTTCTAAATGCAGGTCGATGGGGAATTTTGTTACGAATTCAACGAGGTATGGCATTTCGCTCTTGGACAGTTATTTTTAATGCTATTGAGAAAATACAGATTCTTTTTTACCGAAATAAACAAAATAAAAATGGCAAAAATCGGATATTTACAAACGGGGTTTTGTCCATAACCTGGCCAAAAAAGTTATAACCGCTTAAATAAAGACTGTTTTGTACTGCCAATAAACATAGCTAACTATCCGTGTCACTATTTTTATTATCATCAAAAACAAAAATTTTAACACATTTTCGCATATTTTGATAAGGGGTACCATCATTAAAATTTGCGAAAAATGGCAAAAAATCTGAATTTCCATTTCTAAATGCAGGTCGATGGGGAATTTTGTTACGAATTCAACGAGGTATGGCATTTCGCTCTTGGACAGTTATTTTTAATGCTATTGAGAAAATACAGATTCTTTTTTACCGAAATAAACAAAATAAAAATGGCAAAAATCGGATATTTACAAACGGGGTTTTGTCCATAACCTGGCCAAAAAAGTTATAACCGCTTAAATAAAGACTGTTTTGTACTGCCAATAAACATAGCTAACTATCCGTGTCACTATTTTTATTATCATCAAAAACAAAAATTTTAACACATTTTCGCATATTTTGATAAGGGGTACCATCATTAAAATTTGCGAAAAATGGCAAAAAATCTGAATTTCCATTTCTAAATGCAGGTCGATGGGGAATTTTGTTACGAATTCAACGAGGTATGGCATTTCGCTCTTGGACAGTTATTTTTAATGCTATTGAGAAAATACAGATTCTTTTTTACCGAAATAAACAAAATAAAAATGGCAAAAATCGGATATTTACAAACGGGGTTTTGTCCATAACCTGGCCAAAAAAGTTATAACCGCTTAAATAAAGACTGTTTTGTACTACCAATAAACATAGCTAACTATCAGTGTCACTATTTTTATTATAATCAAAAACAAAAATTTTAACACATTTTCGCATTTTTGATAAGGGGTACCATCATTAAAATTTGCGAAAAATGGCAAAAAATTTGAATTTCCATTTCTAAATGCAGGTCGATGGGGAATTTTGTTACGAATTCAACGAGGTATGGCATTTCGCTCTTGGACAGTTATTTTTAATGCTATTGAGAAAATACAGACTCTTATTTACCGAAAATAAACAAAATAAAAATTGCCAAAAATCGGATATTTAAAAACGGGGTTTTCTCCATAACCTGGCCAAAATAGATATAAAAGCGTAAATCGAGACTGTTTTGTACTACCAATAAACATAGCTAAATATCCGTATCACTATTTTTATTATTATGAAAAATACAAATTTTAACACATTTTCGCATTTTTGATAAAATTCATTCATTAAAATTTGCGAAAAATGCCAAAAAATTTGAATTTCCATTTCTGAATACAGTTCGGTGGGGAATTATGTTACGAATTCAACGAGGTATGGCATTTCGCTCTTGGACAGTTATTTTTAATGCTATTGAGAAAATACAGATCCTTTTTTACCGAAAATAAACAAAATAAAAATGGCAAAAAATCGGATATTTACAAACGGGGTTTTGTCCATAACCTGGCAAAAAAGTTATAACCGCTTAAATGAAGACTGTTTTGTACTGCCAATAAACATAGCTAACTATCCGTGTCACTATTTTTATTATCATCAAAAACAAAAATTTTAACACATTTTCGCATTTTTTGATAAGGGGTACCATCATTAAAATTTGCGAAAAATGCCAAAAAATTTGAATTTCCATTTCTGAATACAGTTCGGTGGGGAATTATGTTACGAATTCAACGAGGTATGGCATTTCGCTCTTGGACAGTTATTTTTAATGCTATTGAGAAAATACAGATCCTTTTTTACCGAAAATAAACAAAATAAAAATGGCAAAAAATCGGATATTTACAAACGGGGTTTTGTCCATAACCTGGCAAAAAAGTTATAACCGCTTAAATGAAGACTGTTTTGTACTGCCAATAAACATAGCTAACTATCCGTGTCACTATTTTTATTATCATCAAAAACAAAAATTTTAACACATTTTCGCATATTTTGATAAGGGGTACCATCATTAAAATTTGCGAAAAATGGCAAAAAATCTGAATTTCCATTTCTAAATGCAGGTCGATGGGGAATTTTGTTACGAATTCAACGAGGTATGGCATTTCGCTCTTGGACAGTTATTTTTAATGCTATTGAGAAAATACAGATTCTTTTTTACCGAAATAAACAAAATAAAAATGGCAAAAATCGGATATTTACAAACGGGGTTTTGTCCATAACCTGGCCAAAAAAGTTATAACCGCTTAAATAAAGACTGTTTTGTACTGCCAATAAACATAGCTAACTATCCGTGTCACTATTTTTATTATCATCAAAAACAAAAATTTTAACACATTTTCGCATTTTTTGATAAGGGGTACCATCATTAAAATTTGCGAAAAATGGCAAAAAATCTGAATTTCCATTTCTAAATGCAGGTCGATGGGGAATTATTTTACGAATTCAACGAGGTATGGCATTTCGCTCTTGGACAGTTATTTTTAATGCTATTGAGAAAATACAGATTCTTTTTTACCGAAAATAAACAAAATAAAAATGGCCAAAAATAACCTGGCCAAAAAAGTTATAACCGTTTAAATGAAGACTGTTTTGTACTACCAATAAACATAGCTAACTATCCGTGTCACTATTTTTATTATCATCAAAAATAAAAATTTTAACACGTTTTCGCATTCTTGATAAGGGGTACCATCATTAAAATTTGCGAAAAATGGCAAAAAATCTGAATTTTCATTTCTGAATACAGGTCGATAGGGAATTTTGTTACGAATTCAACGAGGTATGCCATTTCGCTCTTGGACAGTTATTTTTAATGCTATTGAGAAAATACAGTCTTTTTTACCGAAATAAACAAAATAAAAATGGCCAAAAATCGGATATTTACAAACGGGGTTTTCTCTATAACCTGACCAAAAAAGATATAACCGTTTAAATGAAGACTGTTTTGTACTGCCAATAAACATAGCGAACTATCCGTATCACTATTTTTATTATCATCAAAAATAAAAATTTTAACACATTTTCACATTTTTCGATAAGGGTTACCATCATAAAAATTTGCGAAAAATGGCAAAAAAATTGAATTTCCATTTCTGAATACAGGTCGATGGGGAATTTTGTTACGAATTCAACGAGGTATGGCATTTCGCTCTTGGACAGTTATTTTTAATGCGTTTGAGAAAATACAGATTCTGTTTTACCGAAATAAACAAAATAAAAATGGCAAAAAAACGGATATTTAAAAACGGGGTTTTCTCCATAACCTGGCCAAAAAAGTTATAACCGCTTAAATGAAGACTGTTTTGTACTGCCAATAAACATAGCTAACTATCAGTGTCACTATTTTTATTATAATCAAAAAAAAAATTTTAAGACATTTTCGCATTTTTGATAAGGGGTACCATCATTAAAATTTGCGAAAAATGGCAAAAAAAATGAATTTCCATTTCCTAATGCAGGTCGATGGGGAATTTTGTTACGAATTCAACGAGGTATGGCATTTCGCTCTTGGACAGTTATTTTTAATGCTATTGAGAAAATACAGATTCTGTTTTACCGAAATAAACAAAATAAAAATGGCAAAAAAACGGATATTTAAAAACGGGGTTTTCTCCATAACCTGGCCAAAAAAGATATAAAAGCGTAAATGAAGACTGTTTTCTACTACCAATAAACATAGCTAAATATCCGTATCACTTTTTTTATTATTATGAAAAACAAATATTTTAACACATTTTCGCATTTTTTGATAAGGGGTACCATCATTAAAATTTGCGAAAAATGGCAAAAAATTTGAATTTCCATTTCTAAATGCAGGTCGATGGGGAATTTTGTTACGAATTCAACGAGGTATGGCATTTCACTCTTGAACAGTTATTTTTAATGCTATTGAGAAAATACAGATTCTTTTTTACCGAAATAAACAAAATAAAAATGGCAAAAATCGGATATTTACAAACGGGGTTTTGTCCATAACCTGGCCAAAAAAGTTATAACCGCTTAAATGAAGACTGTTTTGTACTGCCAATAAACATAGCTAACTATCAGTGTCACTATTTTTATTATAATCAAAAATAAAAATTTTAACACGTTTTCGCATTCTTGATAAGGGGTACCATCATTAAAATTTGCGAAAAATGGCAAAAAATCTGAATTTTCATTTCTGAATACAGGTCGATAGGGAATTTTGTTACGAATTCAACGAGGTATGCCATTTCGCTCTTGGACAGTTATTTTTAATGCTATTGAGAAAATAAAGTCTTTTTTTCCGAAATAAACAAAATAAAAATGGCAAAAATCGGATATTTACAAACGGGGTCTTATCCATAACCTGGCCAAAAAAGTTATAACCGCTTATATGAAGACTGTTTTGTACTGCCAATAAACATAGCTAACTATCCGTGTCACTATTTTTATTATCATCAAAAACAAAAATTTCAACACATTTTCGCATTTTTTGATAAGGGGTACCATCATTAAAATTTGCGAAAAATGGCAAAAAATCTGAATTTCCATTTCTAAATGCAGGTCGATTTCGAATTTTGTTACGAATTCAACGAGGTATGGCATTTCGCTCTTGGACAGTTATTTTTAATGCTATTGAGAAAATACAGATCCTTTTTTACCGAAATAAACAAAATAAAAATGGCCAAAAATAACCTGGCCAAAAAAGTTATAACCGTTTAAATGAAGACTGTTTTGTACTACCAATAAACATAGCTAACTATCCGTGTCACTATTTTTATTATCATCAAAAATAAAAATTTTAACACGTTTTCGCATTCTTGATAAGGGGTACCATCATTAAAATTTGCGAAAAATGGCAAAAAATCTGAATTTTCATTTCTGAATACAGGTCGATAGGGAATTTTGTTACGAATTCAACGAGGTATGCCATTTCGCTCTTGGACAGTTATTTTTAATGCTATTGAGAAAATACAGTCTTTTTTACCGAAATAAACAAAATAAAAATGGCCAAAAATCGGATATTTACAAACGGGGTTTTCTCTATAACCTGACCAAAAAAGATATAACCGTTTAAATGAAGACTGTTTTGTACTGCCAATAAACATAGCGAACTATCCGTATCACTATTTTTATTATCATCAAAAATAAAAATTTTAACACATTTTCACATTTTTCGATAAGGGTTACCATCATAAAAATTTGCGAAAAATGGCAAAAAAATTGAATTTCCATTTCTGAATACAGGTCGATGGGGAATTTTGTTACGAATTCAACGAGGTATGCCATTTCGCTCTTGGACAGTTATTTTTAATGCTATTGAGAAAGTACAGATTCTTTCTAGGCAAAAATAACTCTCCCTATATGTGTTTTTATGATTGCCAAAAGTAAATAAGTAAACAGTAAAAGAAAGTAATTAAACATATTCGCATTTTCGTTAAGGAGTACTTTAATTTAAATTTGGATAGCGGGCATAAAAAGAATAAGCAGACGACAGGACTTATCGGTGTGCTGGGCCGCGTATAAGCCCCGTTTTCTCATTAAAGCTCCGCCACGACTGAAAATAAATAAGCCATATTGGCTGGCGCTTATGGCCGGTGGCGAAGCCAGTTTTCAGGATAGTTATGTTATATGTTGAGTGAACTATTACTACAAACAATCACTGTAAAAAAATACTCACCAATTATGCCAAAAATGCCCCTAAATACGAATGACCAATGCACACAGAGCACTTTTCTTTCTCTTCTATCACTTTCTCATCACTAAAAGAAAAGGAACAAAAAACACAAAAAGCAACGAAATGCTTCTTCTTCCTTTTCACTGACGCAAGGGCATGCAAAACCAACCGGCCTTGGTCACGTTTTAGCGCACGGTTTATTTCACTATCTGTAAACAGATCACCTAAAAAAAAACACACTTCTCTCTCTCTATTTCATTTATTACGCACTTTCTTACCACTAGAAAAAAAAGAACAAAAACACAAAAGGCAACGCAATGCATCTTCTTCCTCTTCGAGCACATGGAAAACTAACGGGATTTTATCCCGTTTTAATGCACGCTTTATTTCACAATTAGGCGGCTTTAGACTAAACTAAAACACTTTTAATATGCACCTACCCTACCATATTTTCTTATTATTCCACAACTTTGTGGTTGACGCACATAACGAGGATAACTTTTCCGGCCCAGCAAAGCGCGTCTGTTCCCAATAAAAAAAATCGGCGAACTGAAGTTTTCATTCTCTTCTCTTCTTCCCACTCTCTTTTCTTCCTCCTTCTCCTCTCACTTGCTCTCCTAGAAAAGCAAAGATGGCTCACGTGTATTTAGTGTTACCACAGACACGCTCTGTCATCGCTTTAATCTTCAGGTGAAAAACCGTTTTGTGAAATCAAATTTAAGTCAGGATAAAATTAATTAATCCTCACTTAATTTGCCTAATTTGCAAGACAAACAACAAAGCAATAATCTTAAGTAGCTCCCTTCTGGGTCCCAACCTTCTGTGGCGGAGGAGTTGCGGTGGGGGTTGGCTAAAAGGAAGCGAAATAAAGTTGGCAGCAATTTTACAGATTTTTGCGGCGACGCTTTAGGTCTGGAAAATGGATACAAAAATTGAGTGTATGACATTCCATTGTTGGACAACTATTTTTATTGCCATCAAAATTTCCTTACAAAATGCTAAGCCAACTACCAACTGATCGTAGGTCTCTTTCTGGAACTCCTGTGCGGCTGGTAATTTGAACCGAAATCTATCCATCTTATCTATCTATCTTATCGATCTATCTTAAACAATTCTCAGTTTTATGGGGAACAGTAAACTGTGAGAGCTGAAAGCATGGCAGCGCCCAAAAGTACACAATTATTTTCAGTTCCGAGTTTCAAAACGCTGCACAAAAGAACTTCGAGTTTTCAGAAGGTATTTATTTCTGATTAACTGGTGTCTGAAGTCTGTAAAGCTTAAATATCTATCAATTTTACTGATGTTGTGCGATCGTAAATATCGTAAAAAAAAATTTCAAGTTTAACACCAGCAGAACAGATATTTTCGTAGCAGCGCTTTATAAAAATGAAGTGTTGTACTCAAAATTTGAAATAGCATCACGAAATTTGTTTAAATATGGTTTTTTTTTCTTTATTATCATAAATAATTTAAATTAAATAAATGCAATACAATTAAGCACAATTTCTAATGTCATCGATGAAATTTTTCTTATCTCTGGTTCTCATCAGTTAAAATTAGTTGCGCTTTTTTGCTTTTGTTTAATGTTCACTGCTTTCAGTTTAAAATTAAATAAATGTGGTCTCGTGTGAGTACGTAAATAATTGTGGATTTGGGTGAGTGTATAAGTGAGTGTGTTTAAGTGCGAGTGTGTGCGGCTGCAGTCTCTATAGAAGTTACAAAAGGGATCATGATCCATTTTTCTATCTGTCTCACTTGCCAAGGACCGTTTTTGTTTTACCCTTTCGCAACTTTATAGAAAGTACGGGCTCGCAGCTTATTCCTTCTTGTTTTCATTTTTCCTTTTACTAATTCGCAACGAAAGTGTGCTCCTCAGCGATTGTGTCTCTACTACGACTTTTTTTCTTTTCTTTGCTCTCTAAGAATTTTATATTTTATGCTTTAAGTCTAAATAAATATTAAAAAATAAATTGTATTTTAATTTAATAATTTATATGAATATCGAAAAAAAAAAAACAAAAATTATACGTTTGTCAGTAATTTGCGTGTGCGCCAAAGACATTGAAATATGTGTGTGTGTGTGTGTGTGTGTCGGAGAGAACGGAGGGAGCGTATGTGGTGACAATCGTGTTGTGTACTTTCTTTTTGTTTTCTTTCTTTTTTTTCCTACTTTTTCTTGATCCTTCAACTTATGCTACGATCTTGTGGGGCTGCATCCACTTTTTCATGTAGTAGCAGAATAAAGTTGAAATGTAGAGTAGGATCATCAACGCGCAGGTGACCGCGAGAGCTAGGACCGATGTCTTCGTGGGGCATGGCTCAATGATGGTAACAGTTTTGTCTAGATGTAATATGAAGTACATAAGGCGCTGATAAAACGATTTCGTCTTTTCACACTCACCTTTGGCGAAGTCTGTGCTGGGATCTGCCTTAAAAAATTCGCGCTTTTCATCGCCGAAGTCTAAAACGAGGATCTCCTGCGAGATGTTCATATCGTCCTCGCTCTTGGTATCGTTGCTGCAAAAAAAGAAAATTTTTATTGTGAAGTTGCATAAATTTTGGTTCATATAAAATTTAGCAAATAATTCCTAAGTGCCCACATACCTCTCGATAGAGCGACGACGCCGTCTCCCCAAAGATTCGAATGAATCCATGTTCCATTCGCACACAGCCGGCTCACATGGACCCAAGCAGTACTTGACATTGCATTGGAAGATCACGCCGTAGCTCTCCGTGAATCGGAACGCCTCGTATGTAGATTGCAAAGCATTGCCGTCGGCGGTGAAGCCGGGGAAGATGGTGGGATCAGTGGGGCAGCCGTCATCGTCGATGATCTTAAAGCTGGTGCGGGCATCCTTAGCCATTGCCACACAAGATCGAGCAAAAATGCCATAGGGAGCTATACGTTATAGATATTAATTAAAAATGCGGGCGAGGGATTGCCACATTAATCAACACTTACTGTCTTCAGGAATCTCGATGCGGAAATTAAGACGATCTCCAATACGCACAGTCTCCACCTCACGCTGTCGTGTGTCCAGGATGCGGATCCTTGGTGGTGGAGCTTCCGGTGACGAATTTATATGGATCATCTCCGGGTCACGGATCGGCATCATACCGAAGGTGATATTCTTTGAGCTCATATCGTAAGTGCACTTAACCTTATAGATCTTGTCGGCCTTGGTCATTACCACGCTGTGATGCTGCAAAACCACTGTGTTGGAGTAGACACCGGTCTGGATAAAGCGGAAATGTCGGTTGAATCGTAAATCGTTCATATTATTATTAGCTCATTTACCACACTCTGCGTGTTACAATCCTGTCCAGCCATGGTCAAATCCAACCGAAAAGCGTCAGAGTTAATAACATCGATGTTGCAGGTCTCAGAGCGTCCCAAAGCATAAATGCGTCCATTGAACGGCTTGTTGGTGCGGACCTGTACGGCAATTCTAGTGTCCTTGCAGTGAACAGAAACTTAGGGAGGAAAATATACTATCAGCTAAAGATGTCTCAATATATATTTAAAAAAGCTAACCATCATAGCAAGTTCCCGTCTTGTCACAGTTAACGTCATTGCGGGTTAAGTTGGTCAGGTTGGGATCTTCAATGGTGTCTAGGCTAACGGGTAGAGTATCGATTTTATCCAGAGTTCCCGGTGGTGATCCAGCTCCCAAACCGGCGGCCTTCTCGCACTGGTTTTCAAAGTACTGACCAATGGGCTCTCCATGATCGATCAGTGGGCGCTCATGGTTCAAATAGGTGGATGGACCATCGGGCAGGGTCTTATGATCCAAATGATATAGCCTACAGTTGTACTGGGATCCTTGGGGTTGACCCAGGTACAGGAAGGAGCGGCACAGGAACTCAGATTCAATTTCACATGCCAAACGGCAGGCGGATTCTGAGGTCACTTGGAGTTCCTTGTCAGTATAGTAGTGCAGACCAACGTATTGGGCAACCTTCTCTTCGGAGACCCCCATTTTTTGGGAATTGCCAAACGAACGGTTATTCTTACAGGCCTGAGCCGGCTTTAAACACAAATTCTCAAAGTAATCCGTACCCTGAGCATCCACTAGTTGAACAAACTGTCCAGAGCTGCGTCTATCCGAATCACTGAGCACACACTTCATGTTGTTATAATCATACTCCACAGATCGGCATACGAATCGTCTTTCGTTGAGGCAAGCTGATAAGCAGGCCTCTTTTGTACTGGTGTATATTAGTGCATTGTCCAGGCCGCGGATCACCTTGTTTGGAACCCTCTCGAAACTCCACGGTCGGTGGCACACATTCTCGCTGCGCAGCTGCAATTTTATCATGTAGTACATGTTTGCGCTTCTTTGCGGAGCTGCCGAAGGATTGGCTGCGGAGGAGTCGTTCTGCAATTGACAGTGGGTCTCTTGCGAAGGCGACAGAGGGTTAACCACAAAACTAAAGGCCGCCGCTTGGCAATCTGCCTCCTCGCGACACCATCCTTGACACTCATACAGTGAAAGGTTTTTCACGCTGTAATACGTGTTGCCCGGAAAATCAAAGTCCGTTAGCTTTTCAAATGCCATACGAGCATTTATCTGTTCAGGCAAAGTCACCAGGACGACCATCACGGCGCAGAGAAGTAGAGGGCCCCTGTGCATCGAAGATCGATCACTCTTACTTTGGGTTGACTGCATTGCGATCTGTAAAACGAAAAACTTAGGTCTTAAAAGGATCTAAAAACAAGAGAGAATGCTATAGTCGAGTTTCACGTTAGAGTGGCCGTGGAAAAAAGTTGTTTGTCCAATCAATAGAAATTAAAAAGACCAATAAGAATGTAAATATCAAAACATTTTTCAAAAGTGTGAGCGTGACTGTTTTGGCGGTTTGTGGGCGCTAGATTGGGCGTAGCAGCATGGGTCAACAAACTTGCGTCTATGTCTCTAGAATCTGTATGCTTGATCTCAACCCTCTAGCTTTTATATTTCCAGAGATCTCGACGTTCATACAGACGGACACGGACAGTTCGACCGCCTATCGAACCTGGTCAAGAGTATACATATATACTTTATATCGTTAGATCCGCTTCCTTCTGCCTGTTACATACTTTTCAACGAATCTAGTATTTCCTTTTACTCTACGAGTAACGGATATAAAAATGGGGAATATTTTATATTGAAAGGTAAGATTTTTTATAAAATGTGTCATAGAACTAAGTTCACTTGTTCCCATACATGTTTTATTCCCGTATGTTAAGTAATTGGTAATACTTCATTTTTTCGCATTTCTGGGCACACGCCCCGACTCTTTCGTTCCACATCTCTTAGAGTGCTGATAGCCTTCACTTATATGGTGAATCCATGGAACAAAAAAAGGGATTATACTTAATGGAGGGAAACTGTAGTTAGTACCTTTTGTTTAACGTAGTGCAGTGACTACTACTTCCGCCCTCAGACTGACCCATTACACGCTTAACTAAGCGCCAAACCACTGAACCACCGAACCAAAAAAATGTAAGCCTCAATAACTCTTTTCCCTTTTTTTATGCACAGCTAAAACAGTACTTTGGTTCAAGTAATTGCACCAGACATCTTCCCCCGACTACATGAAACTCTAACCTTCTAGAGACTTAAATGAGCTGTACGGGGGGAGAAGAGATTCATCTTATTGACGAGTTGCGGTTGGAGCTCCAAACGGCAGACTCTATTTCGCAAATTCTATCATTTGGACTACCAACAGCAACTCCAATTCAAGTCTCCGGCAAAACAACTTTTTAGCATTCTTGTGGTTTCCGTTGTTGCAGGCAGCAGCAAATTGCTTTTTGTGGGCAAATAGTTCATCTTCCTCATCAGAAATCCCAACCAATTAGGTTCGGATGATACCTACTGCGGTTCAGGAGATGGATATGGATAAGTCGGTGGTCTTCAGTTTAGGAGCGAAGATAGATGTCATATATTAATTCTTTACACGTAAGCACATATTATAATATTTGATCGTTTAAGATAAATTACGAAAGAAATAATTTGGTTTTCACGCTGCGTTATTCATTTAATGGTTTAAAAATTTGTTAACCTATTAAGCTAATATTCAATTGGCGGTCTGGCTAATGCTAATGACAACCGCATTTGTTGTTCGAGGCATTAGCATCTAGGCAGGTATATAAACAATACAAATTTTATTAACAAAATCCCTAAGCTGTAAGCTCGGCACCTAGTACACTATAATGGAAAATGGCCAAGAGGAAAACCGATTTTTTTTCAGGAATTTAAATTGGGATCAAGCCAAGGTTTTCAATATAAGATATAATTTTTTGTGTTACATTATAAATACATTATTAAAACGAAAAACATAACAACTACAATATTTCTTCTTGTGCATAGAGAATTTGGAATGGGAAACGATGTATGAGCACCCAATTCTTATTGGCCGGTGCCAGATGTTGCCTGATGTCGGCCGGTCCGATTGCAGCAACATCGACAACAACATCAGCAGTCATAGCAGCTGAGTGCAACAACGTTAACCAGGGACAAGAAAGTTTTTGCAAGTTGTACGAAATAGGTGGCAATAACAGCGAGGAATGCCCGCTGAAGCTGCAACATAAGATCCCCCTAGAAGCCACGACAGCACGACTGCGACAGCCACCAGAGCAACTGAAGCAAGAGCAATAACAGCCTCTGCAGCCAGCAGCACTGCTAGCAGCTACTCGTTGCCCCAGCTGCAACACGAGTAGATTTCTGCAGCAGCAGCAACATAAGCGGTTGCTTTCTTAAAAAATGAAAAAGAAATCTATATAGTCGAGTGCTATGACTATTAAATACCCGTTACTTAGCTAATCAATTTTAAAATTAGAACCTTTTCGGTTGTATGGGAGCAAATGATATTGTACACATATAAATCGCTCTTCCAATTCGCAACAAAACGATTAAAATTCTATGCCATGTCGATGGCCTTTTTTGTGGCATTAAATTTAGTAAGGCAAGGGTGAGCAAACAAATTGGATCGCTCACCAACAGACGGATGGACGTTGGGCATGGTTGGGTCAATGGGTGATTGTAAAAAAAAACAAGAGGGAATGCTATAGGCGAGTTCCCCGACTATCAGATACCCGTTACTGAGCCAGTGGGAATGCAAACGCGAAATTTCATTATTTTTCTGGGATAAAGAATAAAATGAGAAAAACTTTAAAAATTGTTTAAAAGTGTGGGCGTGGCCGTTTTGTAGGTGAAAGTGGTTTTAGCGCGTGGCGAAACGTTTTTTTGGCAGATTGATAGAAATTTATTAACATTAAAAAATATCAAAACATTTTCGGTTATGGGCGTTATAGTGGGCGTGGCAACATGAGTCAACAATCGTGCGCTTCGTCTATGTATCTAGAATGTGCATGCTTCATCTCAACCTTCTAGCTCTTATAGTATAGATTTCCACGTTCATACGGACGTACAGACAGAGGGACAGATGGTTGGACAGGGCCAGATTATTTATTATTTTTGCCTGTAACATAGTTTTTAACGAATCTAGTATACCCGTTTACATACATACATAAGCATATAAATAATGGTAAGAACGAGTAACGGGTATTTCCTTTTCGTAGGATCTAAGCACAACCACAACAAAAAATTATCCCTTCTGCCTAAAGAAATTTGTCGTGTAGATACCACATCTCAATACACAATATAGATTAAGTCCAGTAATAGATGACAAATAATTTTGAGTGTCTAAATATTTCTTAGGTTTGCTTACTGTAGGTATAGAGTTTTCAAAGTTTAGAAAAGTCACAACTTACTACGAATTATAATTATATGATAGGATACTGGAGATCGATGGACTGTAGGAATGTTTCTCATCAGATGGTGCTTGGCCCATCTCGACTTCTCTGCTGTTCTCCGGTTTATTCTTGCGACCAGTGGCGCGTACTTGACTACCCAGTAATCAAGAAAATTTGCAGTTACGACAGAGATCGCGAAAGGAGGAGAAAAACGAGAGGAACGGCAATGAGATGGAATTGAATCGAATCGTATATGAAGGGGAAGAGAGGTCTCTCGTAGAGTAATCTTTGCAGGGTTATTATTAGGCGCGCCGACTTTTACCATCTTAATCTGTCCATTCTTATTCTTGGTTAAGACCCCTAATTGCAACACAAGGGAAAATCGGAGAACAACGCATGCATGGGCAGTTACACATAATAATAATGGAAAAAGATTGGACACGTTCGCTGATTATTTTAGAGTTTATGCAAAAACAATACCTCAAATGAACATTGGTCAGTAAAAGTAGCTTAGCCAAATATGCAATAAGAGATTGCCAATTCTTTTAAGACAGGAGCATCTAAAATAACAGCCACAGGGACGGCTGACTATAACCAATTATACTAAGGTGAAAAGGCCACGGTTTGTAAGCGTTTGATTTGGCAAAGCCAAAGTTTGCATATCATTTTAAATTTTTAAGGCATATGATAAAATAAAATAAATTAAAACATTTTTCAAAAGTGTTGGCGTAACAGTTTTGGCGTGTCAAATTATTATATTATGGACATTTCGATAAAAACTTACAAGACAATTAAATAATAAAAGCAGACCAAAAAAGTATCAAAAGTGTGAGCGTGACAGTTTAAGGCGTGTGATAAGAGTGTCCACTTTTTGAAACAGATTTGCAAAGAGGTGAGGCTAGAATTTGCATATTTAAACTTAACTTTCTTGCTTGTGAAGTTCCTGAGGTCAGGACCTTCATACTGACAAACCGACGTACAGACTAACGGACGTGGGCAGACTCTATATATGAACTGAAATGCTTCCTTCTACCCATTGTATACTTTTTTTTCTTTCTCGATTTCTTTACGTTATGGTGGCACCTCTCTCGCTTTATTATGCAATTATGTAATTTTCAATCACCTGCTGTCTTATAGATGCCGTCTGCAAATGTGCAACCAACCAAAGTTGAAGCACCTGGCATGAACTATGCGTGCCGCAACTTACCTTTTTTATGTATTATGTCTATCTGTATGTTTATATTTATGTATATATGACGATTTTTTTAATAGAAGTGCGAAGCGGTCATAATTACTATCGAACAATGGAAATGTAGCCCATCTTTTCCGTGGCCAGCTGAATTTACCCAAGAGTTTCCCTATTTCTCAGGGCATTCTCATTCTTACTCTTATTTAGTCAAACGTGCTGGCTTTACTAGTTTTTAATTTCACTTGATGTCTTTTAATTGTTAAAAATTAGAAAAAATACTATTTTCAATTTGTTGTTAAAGTGGAATTGTAAAGCTTAAAATTACTGCCTCATTGCTGAGAAAGGGGCAAACAAAGAGCGTAATAATAGCAATAAGACAAAGGCGATGGCGAATTTTCGCATTGTTCTTTAGGTACGGCAAAATAGTTGCAGCTGCTTTTCTCTTCGTTTGGTGGTTGCCCCTTGTTGTCATTTCTTTCGGTTAGAACCGGATATTTATTGCATAACAAGTCAGCAGAAACGATATCCCCTTCTGGAGAACCTGCCTCAAGGTTGATGCAGCGCACACATAACAACATGTGAAGAGTTATTTAAAAGTGCTGCTCAATCGGCGATAAAGGCAACAAGATATGCAATTTAGAAAACTCGGGGAAGCCATGGATGGCACTCGGTTCAAAACCTTGTAGTCAGCCGATGTGCAACATGCAGAATAAAAAAAGAAATCCAAAGATCCTAAACATTACTTCGCCACGGTATATACATATAGATTTTCTGTTGTTCTGTTTTAGTTATACCACTCCAAGAGAATAGGAGCACATATACTCCGTCTCTGCTCTCAGTCATTTTGACATCAATCGCTTTTTCCCAGAAACTACAAAAAAAACAAAATGGGAAATTTTTCGAACAGTGTAGCAAGTGGGCAAAGGAGACTTTTTATTCTTGGAATCAGGATGGGATAGAGGGCATTTTGGTCTCGGGTCTTTCGCGGAAGTTAAGCAACAAAAGCTATTAGCCAAAGAGAATGGGAATGAATTCAAGTTGGCTTGAAAGACGGATATGGGAAGATAGGTTTGTAGAAAGAGGCTGAGAGTCAGAAACCAAAGATGAGAATAAGGAGAAGTAGAGAATTGAGGTTGGCAACAAAGAGCAGGAGTCATTAGAGGCGCATTTGAGGCCTTGGAATGTGTCTGATCCGAAGAAGCCCAAGTAGCACTCTCTTGGAAGACCGAAAGCCGAAGACTTCAACCTCATCTGCAGCTTTAAAATCAGGTTTCTAGTGGCTGGTTTAAGAACGTTGCATGATTTATGGCAATTATGAGGAACAACTACGCTAGAGAAAAAATGATGATGACACAGGAGAAAGGAGTAGAAAACAGCAAAATCCAAGCGCGTGTTTTAAATTTTACAAGTAATTGCAATTGTGGGACCTAAGATGTGGGCATGTACAAGAAAATTTAACCTGGAATGCCCTATGAATAGAGAGAGAAATTCAAATAATATAGACGTCATAACCGAAGTTTCCCAACAGATTGGTTGGGTTATTGGTTAAACATCGTTGTTCTACGTTCCCTGTTTAGTTTTCTAGTATGCTGCATTTAGCCATTTATTTTTGACTCGTGCTCATTACCTCAGGTCAACATGTGCAAACACATCAGCATATGGATAACATATTTGGATGTAAACCTGGCGGTAGACAAAACCGGAATCACAAGTTAATTTCAATAGATTTTCCAAAGCAAATTTTAGCACGACCACAAACCGCCAGAATCTGCCTCGCCCAGACTTTTGATATATTTTTTCTACCGATATTCTGGTTCGCACTTCCACTAGCTGAGTAACGGGTACCTGATAGTCGGGGAACTTGTACAGCAAGACAAAGAGGATATAAAATTAATTAAATGCCAATGTCGGTACTGATTTAAAAATATTATAAGTTCAAATTGTATAGAATTGGCTAGATTGTTTAATTTCAATCAGTGTAAAGTTATTAATAATAATCATACTGTTCATTAAAGCTAACCTTTATTGCGGACTAACGGAGAAAAACTACGGCAACTGTTACTTTTGACCCGCTGTTAATTGTTAATAGCGATTAGGCCAAATTACCATTAATTATGGACTATTATTGGAAAGATACCGTCGAAAAGAAACGCTATCGTGAGGTTAAATGCAAATTTTTGCGTTGCAGGTGAAAATAAGATTAATTCGAGGAAGCAGCAGGTAAATAAACAAGTCAAACAAAAACATGACGCCTAAAAGAATTCAGCATGCTAAGTAGGTCGGACGGGCAGAGCTATTTGTTTAAGTAGGCTATAACCGCATACGAATGCGACCCGTTAGTTGACCTAATTACTTGTTATTTGTATGAGCAATGGAGTAACAGGGTTGCGGCCTGTTTATATAGATATAAAGTATATTTCTTTCCGGATGCAGCACCAACCACTATGCTTAAAAACATATTTAAAGTTTACCAATGACAAGTTAATCAATGTGAATTCGTTTTTTTTTTAAACCATCGACAAGTTTCGATCAAATAATGCACATGGACACACACACACAAATTTATCGTAAATATCAACATTTCACTAGGGGCGGATTCAGTTTTGGAAGAACATTGTGTCGTTTGGGCATTGGAGTTGGGTTAGGCGGATATTCAATTTGGCTTACTTCTGTCCGCCGATCTTGGACATTTGTTCACCTGCATTGATGCAAAAGAAGCTTGGAAAATTTCCATTTCACAAAAGGTTTATTTTTAAGCGTATATAGTTAGCATTCGGCTAAAAAACGATAGGATCATGTCACTCAGTACCTAAACACTTTTCGTTATAATGTTTTATATGTGTAAAATAATCATTAAATTTTCATGTTTTCCAGCGACCTAACAAAAAGTAATGTCGACTGTCTTACCCCAGTTCACCTCCCAACTATGTACGTGCCTTGTTAAAATTTTCCACCACATTTGTAGCTGGAAAATTTTTCTTTTTCATTTATTATGCGCACCGCTGTTTGCACGACCTAAGACAATCTGGCCTAGAGAGACCCCTGAGTACAAAATTTTCAACCGAGAAACAACCTCATTCACATGCCACTCAGGCTATTTGGATTTGAAATTCGATTTGGCGTTGGACATGACCAGAGGAGGTGCAGAACGGGGGGATGGTTGGATGTGGTGAAATCGCAGGAAGCCGACATACGACCGCGATCTTTAAGAGCTGTAAAGTACAACCAATTTCTTCTTTCTTAGTTTGTAAATAAGAGAGAACGCTAAAATCGGGCTTATCGTCTATTAGCAATAGACCCGCGGCTAGTGACCCCTGTCAAGAATATATATTCTTTATATAGTCGAAAACGCTTACAAATACTTATTTAACGAAAGGGTATACTAGCGTTTTACTTTACGAAAGACGGATATGGTACAGGTAAGAAAGAAATATTTTTTGATGTGTAAGGCTTTTCATTAATATAGAGGGAATGGTTTGTTTTTTAACATCGGAGGTATTTTAAACTAAAATGTTTATGCTCAGCAGAAAATTTAGATAACATTACTTTGCTTATCTAGCACCCCTATATATGCCTTCTTAGTATTACCAGCAGAGTCGATATAGCCATGTCTGTTTGCAGTCCGTCCGTTTCTACGAAAACTAGTCTCTCAGACTTAAAATTTTAAAACTGTTTGCATAAGACTTTCCCAAAAATCTGTTTATATGCAGATATACGTATATGAAGGTCAGATGTGGCTGCATTAAACCAAATATATGTAAATATAGTTATTTAATATAAATACAAACAGTCGAAACCCTAAGTGTGTAAAATCCATTACTTGGCTAATCATAAAACATTATAGAAATATAATGAATTAATATAAATACAAATAGTCCAAATGCTTGGTTGTTAAAAATCCGTTACTCGGGTAATCATAGTAAAATTGACAGGTATAATAATGCTGATCCAGAATTTGCATACTTTATGAAGTTGAAATCGTTTTTATCCACTAATCACATACATTTTAACGAGAACAGTATACCCTATAAGTCAGAGTATCAAGTATGTATAAATACTAAAAAGAAATCGCAGTAAACCTTTTCAGTTAGCTATATAAATATCGAAAAGCATGGTTTGCTTTGATTCGTGAACGCGTGAGCGACATGCTAAGAATCCAATAAGTTAAATAAAATAAATTTGGTGAAAGCGAGATCTTTGGTGCGGAAAAGTGAGGGTACGTTGTCCGCAGCAAAAGGTGTGTTGCAGCTTGGCATTGCCTCCGCCACTAACAATTCCGACATCGTTTTTCTTTCGGACTTTTCAATTGATCTCTCAAAAAACTGGTTGTCATAAAACACTCACAAAAATATTAAGACAAAGCGCCTTCAAGCGAAACGAAAACTAAGAGTCAATGAAATGTTTACTTCCTTACCTGATTTCTTTTTCAATTATTATTGTGTTTAACGTTTTCTACTGAAAGAACAAAAAGAAAGTCATAGTAAGCAGAATAGAAAATATAAATAATAATTTGATAAGTGAGTCAAAATAAATGGTATACAATTCCATAGCTAAAATTAAATGAGGTAAATTTTATTAAAGAAAATAGAGAAAAGAATGTATATATGCTTGTTCCTTAATAAAATCAGGCAACTGCAATACACGTTACCATATGACCAAAGACAAAACCCATTGAATACAACACTTGCTGTAACTAAAATACAAGTTTCATCCAAACCCAAGTATTAACCAAATTTTCCACAAAGTCGAAGGAAAGAAAAAAATGTAAATTTTATTCAGTCAGCATAGATTGCGGTATAGGTAATTCTTCTTTTGGCCTTTGCACCTTCCGCAATGCAAATTTGTCCCAAAGATGGTCTCTTTTTTGGCCACCTCATATATGAAAATTTCACAGATTTAATGGCCACATTTAAAGTAGCCATCTTTCATATTCTTTGTGGAGTAATTAAACTGATTTTAATACATAAAACTTTTCGTGGATTTAATGGCCACATTAAAAGTAGCCATCTTTAAATGTGGCCATTAAATCCGCGTAAAAGTTTTATGTATTAAAATAAGTTTAATTACACCACAAAAATGGCTACTTTAAATATTAAAGAATATGAAGAGATTCAAATACTCAAATAATTCAAATTGTTTTCGTACACATTCAGTTAACATTTTTTGGGTACTTTTATTTTTACAAAAGGTTTTGTATGTATGGAACTGGAAAACCAAAGATTTTCATATGTGGAAGCGTGTTCTATATTTTTTCATATTTTTATTAGTCTTTTAAATTTCTATCGATTTGCCCAAAAAACTTACCCAGCCCACTCTAAAACCCACAAGCCGACAAAAACTGCAAGGTCTACACTTTTTAATAATTTTTAATTTTTTCTTAATTTGTTCCGCAATATGTATCGATAACCCAGAAAAAATTATGAATTTTTGCGTTCGAATTTCCACCAGCTGAGTAATCTGATAGTCGGGGAACTATAGGGGACTATAGCATTCTTTCTTGTTTAAAATTTGAATTAAGCGTGTATTTTGAGCAGCGGCGACGTTATCTAAACGCTGACGTGGTGACGACATTGATGAGTTCATGCGGACCTTACTATCTGGAGACCAAAATAAGAGGTCCCTGATTAAAATTTCCATTGGGGATATCTTGGTTCTTTGTTGTGTTGGGTTTTTAAAGTGTTGCTTTTCTTTGTTGTTTTGATGTTTGCGTGTGTGACGGGTCGGTATGTATACATATGTACATATGCCGATATAATGACATCAGATCTTCTGGCTTCTTCGGTTTGGGTGTTTTACTACAATTTGAGTCACGTTTCATTACTCGTGATGGCAGACAGTAATCACTTGATTTCGCAAGCGGCTTTTTTGTCCCAAGAAGTTGCTAGTTGCTAGTTGCTCTTCGTGTAGCCGTTCTTGCTGTTGCTGCTATCGCCAGATGAGACACGAAAAGCCGGCCAACTGGTTGGTCAACAGACCTTGGCCAAATGGTGCTACTAAAAGAAGCAACAAGATGGCAAACAAATCTTGTTAGGCAAGTACAACAGAAAGACCACGGTAGCAACAGCTGGAACATGAATTTTCCAATGCACTATGGCATGTTATTTAGGGATCATATGTAAAGCTTCGCTTTAACATTGTCGTGACGATAAAAAATATTTATTTATTTACAAAAATAAGAATCAAAAATATTTTTTTTTTTTTGTGTTTGCTTTTGAAAATTAAAAATAATTATACAAAAACCCGATCGAGGCAAATTAATGTGTATGTTTTGACATACACCATATAAATTTGTTCATTTGTTTTGACCAGGTTTTAAATTTCAAATACCAAAGACCAATATAATCTCTAAGATCCGTTGCCGCCATGATTTCGTTTTGCTATGTTTTTGGTTCCGTTTACTCTGCTCGCACAAAGTTGAGACCAGAAAAAAACTAAAAATAGAATGCACTTGCCTGTGTTAGTTAATACATTGTGCACAATGCTTAAGGATATACATATGTGTACACATATACATGGGACATGGCTGTATGTGCAGAAAAGAGCCGCTGGCTTTTGAATACAGAGAGAGGATGGACCCAGGTCTAGAAGCTGCACGAAAACAGTGTTCATAAAATCCCATCTTCATACTCTAACGTCTTTGGATAAAAGCACATGACAGGGTCGACTTCGATAGTGACCTAACCAAGAATATATATATAATATATAGGGTCGTCTGTCTATTACATACTTTTTTTTTCAGTATACAATTTAATCTGCAAATAACACGCTTAAAAAGAATTGCGGCATTGCATAGGTAAAATAAAATATAAGTCGGGCTGATCCATTTTTATAATGACGGTAATTTTTTGACGAAAATAAAAAGAATTTGTTATGCCCCAGAATTTTCTTAGTGAACATGACGAACAAGTTCGTTCCCTCTGAGGATTTAATGCTGCCTATGGATTTAATTTGGTTTTATGCTGCGATCTCGTGACGCTTGTCATTGAACCACTTAAATGTGAAAAAAGAGAAGTTATAGGAGTCAAAGAAGAGAATTAAATTAGACCAAGGTGGGTCTGTGCTCTAATTGACAGGGATCCCAGGAATAATTAATTAACATGGCTCCCTGCGCAGTCGCCTTCGGATGCGGCGGAGATATTGCTGTTGTTTATATTGCACATCATACGTTGCTACGATGATAGCCAATGGACCCACCACAGGAGTCTCCTCTGTACGAGATTTCTATGCTGAACGTTTTCCACTGTCTAATATTGTGGTTGCATTTTCATCGCCTCGACTTGGTATTTTTTATAATTTGCGGTTAACCGCAAAATGAAGTCCAAAGAAAATTGACCGAAAAACACAATCTATTTCTTTTCTTTCTTGTGTACCTTTCTTATTTCAAAATTTGTATATTTTTATTGGGTCACAAAAATTTTATAAAACAATGTGCGTTCTTTTAAACTTCTTTTCCTAACGAATACATATAAATGGCCATATATTGGATAGTCGATGGATGGGTCGATTTAGTGATTGAAAGAAAGACCAGATAAATTGACATGTTAGCGATGGGTTTTCAGGTTGGACCACTTTTTAACCCGTTACTCGTGGAGTAAAAAGAGATACTTGATTTAGGAAGAAGAAGCGATTGATTGAAGATGATTAACAGAGACAATCTGGCCCTGTCCGCTGACACGTTGACATCTTGGGAACTATAAAAGCTAGAAAGTTAGCCTTAAACATGCAGAAAGGGAAAGTTTGTTTCAGAAAATTGCACTCTAACGCGCATAGGCTGCAATTTTATTTTATTATTCTTCAAAATAATATTGCAATTTATCCCTTGCACACCCACTAGCTGAGTAACTCAACTATAGGTTTTGCCTTTTGAGATTTTTAACGTAAACTCGCCTTTTTTCAGTTTTCTTTATGATTTAATTTTACATGGCGTGTACCACAGCATCCGATGCTATGCGTTCTTTTTTAACAATTAACAAAAAACGAAAATTCGAAGGCACAGAATAGTCGGCCAAAGTCAAGTCATCCAAGTTGGCCTCTACTTTTAAGTAGGTTAATTTTGACCGGTTTGTATTCTTGTCTCTTTCTTAAGCGGTAGTAAAAAAAACTTCTTTGTTTGTCTTTGGTCGCTGATGTTCCACATTGAGACTGCAGACTTCAGACCACGGCAGTTTTTTGATTAACCGAATTCAAATTTGCTTTAATATTGTGCATTCGCTTTCCCTTTGATTTTTATACCAGTTACTCGTAGAGTAAAAGGGTATACTAGATTCGTCGAAAGGTATGGACCAGGTAGAAGGGACCGTTTCCGCCCATATAAGGTATATATGTATATTCCTAATCAGAATTAAAAGCCTAGTCGATCTGGCCATGTCCGTCCATCTGCCCGTATGAACGAACGCTTAGACCTCAAGAAATAAAGAAGCTAGTAAATTAATATTCAGCATGCAGCTTCCAAAGACGCAGCGCAAGTTTATTGTCAAATGTTGACACGCCCTCCCTAACGCAGAAACGCCGCCCAAAACCACTCCCACACTTTAGGAAAATGTTTTTTTATAATTTCATTTACTTTTTAATAGTCTTGTAAATTTTTATCGATTTGCCAAAAAAAAAACCTATTGCCACGCCCACTCTAACGAGTACATAATGGAAATAGAAAGAAATAGACCTTGATGACAGGACATAGTAATTCAATCTACTAAGTAGTTGAGGATGGTCAGCCAATTACAATCGAGTTGGTAAACGGTTTGCGTTGGCTTTGGAAATGGGAAAATCGCCCCTAGCACTAAAGGAATGAAGATTTCAAAATTAAATTTTAAATAATTTCCCTCACATGTTTGAAATTAAAAAGTATATACTGGCTTGTTATAAAACTCATGAAAAGTTTCTTTCAGTTTTAGTATTCGTATTCTATAAATTTTAACCATTAGCCTAGTCCATATTTTATTCTTAGGACCAAAAAATTATAAATATGTTTTTTGTCTTGTTTTTATCGAGCATTTGCCAAGTGCACTTTATATAGTGGTCCGGATATTCAGTCGGTGGTACCTTAGTATTGGTCGCCACTTTAGCAAAAAACATAAATAGGAATTACACTGAAATGGGTCCTACAGTCGGACTGAGAAATCGGTGGGCTGGGTGGCTTGCATGAAAAATGCAAATGCTAGCGATGTCGGTTTCTGTTTCTGGAGTGGCTAACCCATGTGGGGATATCCATAAAATAGCTACGGCGCCTTTTTGGAAACCTGATATGGCTCTAAGATCGTAGAGTGCACTTTTACCACCGTTAATAGTAGTAACAGCTGCAATGCAGTAATTTTATATCCATCACGATTGATTTCTTTTCATAAATAAGACTTCCAGTTTTGTCCGTCGATTATGCTAAATTTAACTATATTTAGCAATCTGATCATGAGTAACATTGTGTTACCCCTTCCTTCAAAAGGATTGCAAAAGGTTCAATAATTTTGACTTTGTTCAATAATTCTTTGTTGAAAATATTAACATTGCTTTAAGAGATATAGATTTGAAACTGTTGTCAATTGTTGTCAAACGCCCAAATTAGATGTATATATCTTGTAACATACATACTGAAAAATGACACTGTTTTTAAAATCATTTAAAATTAAAATAGCCGTAGACAACGTTCTCATAACATAGTCATAATTAACGTTTCATCAAAAAATGTTTTCTCTGATCTCTCTCTGTCTTTACGTTCGTGCTCAGCTATTTCTTTTTCTCTTTTGCCGCTGTTATGTTGATGTTGCTTTATTTTGCTGATTTCCGTATTAGGAAAATTTTTTCTTACAGAGGTCTTTAAAAAAGGGGTTAGATCTGAGAAAGGGGAACAAGATGTGACGTTGTGTGACAATTTGTAGCGAACAATGCCTGCTTTGTTTGAACCTTTACTGTTACTTTGCTTGCCTTTTAACTTTTTTTGTTTTTTTTTGTTTTAATCTCTTTGTTATTGTAACCATTTTTGTAGATTGAAAGAGTATACTAGATTTGTTGAAATGTATGTAACATGTAGAAGGAATATGTATATGGTATATGTACATAAATACATATGTTGATAATTATACCCGTTACTCGTAGAGTAAGAGGGTATAGTAGACTCGTTGCAAAGTATGTAACAGGCAGAAGGAAGCTTTTCTCACCATATAAAGTATATACATATATGTATTCTTGATAAGGATCAAGAGCCGAGTACAAGCGTAAGAGCAGCGTAAGTTTGTGGACCAATGTTTCCACGCCCACTATAACGCCCACAAACTGCTCAAAACCCCACTTTTGGAGAAATTTTAAATTTGTTTTTATTTTATTATGTTTTCTCAATTTCTACCGGTATTCCAAAAAAATATCGGAGTTTCTCCTTCACTCTTCCAGTTGAGTAACGGGTATCTGATAGTCGAGGAACTCGACTACAGCATTTTTTCTTGTTTTTTTTCACATTTTATTCCCCAAAAAATTTTATTCACAAAAAAATTGAATTTCAGTCAAATCATTTTAATCGTTTTCAATCGATTTTCTTTTAGTTTCTTCTTGTGGTCATTTACAAGAGAAAATAGTTGAAATAGGTATAAATTCAAGTTGTAGCATTCAGCGCTTCTCAGTGATCATTTTCTCTCCTCTGATTCTGGTTTCATAAAAACATGTTTTCTTTGGCATCTTTCAGCTGCGTAACGGTAACTACTAGTAGGTAGATACACAGATACAAAGACACGGCGTTTGCTTATTCGACTAATACACATAGAATGTTAATGTACAGGCCCCCTAACAGAACTATATAGCATGTTGCCACACCCACCTGTGGGTTTAAATCATTCGGGTTGATAATTTTCCAACGACGAAAAGATTTGCATGCAATATGCTGAGTAATTAAAGCAATAGCGAACGGCGAAAAGTCAGCGGTGAAACATGCCCGCTATTAGGGCGCAAAATAAATAATTAATTGACCGTATTGCTAGTCGCCATTTTAAGACACAAAAAACTAAATACTCCATACACAAACGCGAGTTAAAAATGCTTGAAAAAGCGAAAAAGTAACTAAAAATGTTCCTTTTAAACTAAACGGATATTGCTATGGAAATGGAAGTGCCCTGCATGGCTGGATTTTTTTTTCGTATTTTAGATTCCGATGGGAGCGTAGAATACAGATGGAGATAAACCTCATCTAGCAAAGGAAACAATTATTCGCACACTCCAGAAACACACTTTCCATCGCTTTACCCTTCTTCAGTAGCCATTTGCATACGCATGACGCTTGTAATTAACTCTTATTCGTTTTGAACTCATTAAAACAAGTACCAAGTATAGTGAACTCGAGCCCAGCCCACCAGAACCGGAAAATAAAGAACAGAGAATAAGGTGTATGAACCTTATCGGCGGCACTCACGCACCCAAGAAAAACTGATGTCTTAGCCAACTCGTTTTCCCCTGTACGTTCAGTACACCAAAAAACATTTGGAATGCGTCGAAGTGGGAACTTGAAATTTATAATCCAGACCAGAAAAATAAAATGAGAACACTTTCACACGTTCACCGGTTACATTTTTGTTTATTATGGAAATAAAATATTTCTTTCAGTATCTGACCAATAATTTAAATTATAGTTTTCAGTTTTCACACCGAAAAAACACTAGAATGAAAGCTAGACAAGCCAAAGCCTACATACTTTTGCAAAAGTAAATATTTAGAAAAATAGAAAATGGTAAAGTCGAGTTTATTCATGAGTGTATTACATAGATCGGCAAATTAAAAAACAACATTTTTCAAAAGAGTAGGCCTGACAGGTTTGGGCGGTTTTTACACAGATTTTTCGGCATATCATAAAAAAATATTATAATAAAACATGAGAGAATGATATAGTCGAGTTCGAGTGTGAGTGCGAACGCGAAATTTAATTATTTTTTTGGGATATCGATAGATTTTGGGGAACAAACTGAGAAAAAATTTAAGAATTGTTCAAAAGTGTGGGTGATCGGTTTGGCGGCTTTATGGCGTTAGAGTGGACGTGGCAAAACATTTTTTGGCAAATCAACGGAAATTTACACAACTAATAAAATTATGAAAAATTATAAAATGGATGAAATCCAACAAATGTTCAACGGCTATAAATGTGTGCGTGGCAGTTTATATATTCCATAGCCGAGCCAATCTGGTCCTGTCCGTTTGTCTGTCCGCCCAAATATCCCACGCCCACACCTATAAAAATTATTTGTTATTTATTTATTTATATATATATATATATATATATATATATATATATTATATATATTATATATATATATATATATATATATATATATTATTATATATTATGTTTAAATTATTCAATATTATATCTTTCTTTTAAATTAGTTCTGATTGGTTATAAAATGAAAAAAAAATAATTTCTTCGGATAGAAGGATATTATCAGTAATAAGCAAGCTATATTTTGTCACATTTTGAAGTATGTTCAACCTGCAATAACATGAATAGAACCTTTGGGACTTTGACTTTTAGAAATTGGGAGATTAGTTAGCGTAGAAAAAAACGGACATTGATATTTACTCGTGCATATATAAGAATATGTCTCTTTTTACAAAACGTATGGTACCTTCAGATCGTGTTTTGTATTTAATGTTTGTACACTTGTTGACATAAGTATTTGAGAATTTTTTTTTGTGTAGGTACATGCAATACATGTAAAGGTACCAAATCAAAAATATAGAGATTAGAACACATTTATCGTTCACTTTTCTAACTAACTAAAAATCATTTCGTTTTAATCATAACGAGAAATATGGGGTTGGGCCCTTAAACAAAAATATCCGTTAAAATAACTCAAATTCTTAAACGAGATCTTGGCTGCCTTTGAAATAGCACAGTTATTACAGTGTTTTCGTTATATTTCCATCAAAAAACAAAAAATTTCGTTTGGACAACGGCACAAGTGCTAGGTCATCGACGTCATCATCATCATCATCATAATCACGCGTTTATTTGGTGATATTACCATGACCAAACGACGGGCCCAATTAGATTTGGTACAGTTTTTGTTTTATTTTCTAAATAGCAAGGAAATGTAAAATACGAATGACCACACCCCCAGTTCCTTAGAATTCCGTTTCGTATGCCTCGACGCAAGTAAGTCTAAAATGTTGTTAGTAATATTAGTATACATATTAATGAATTAGTATACATATTAAAATAAATTCGATGCCTAACAGGATTATTTTTAATCGGAACTGTTTTGTTGAGTTAATATACCCTTAGAGAACAACTTTAAAAATGTCAATACCCTTGAACAGTTTACATAGCACCCCAGAAACCTTTTTTGCTGGATTTGGCCAGTCTAAGTAATCATAAGTCAATTTCTTCAGAGTCCACTTCCGCCATCTTTCGTCATTAATACCCACTCCAGCTTGTATCATTTTATGATTTCTTAACAACCCCTCAAAACTTCAAGTGTTTAATGAAAAGGTGCGCTCTGCCCATTCGCCTAGAAAATTTCTAACTCCATTTGTGTAGTGTCATGCGTATGGGCTGAACAAGTGCCGCCAATTGAATATAAGGCGACCCACATAGGTAATATGGGGAAGAGCAAATCTGTGCCAAGCCAAGCGGAGCAAGCCAAAAAGAAGGCCATCTAAGTGGGGCACTAATGAAATCTAAGATGCTAGTGCGGGAAGTCAAGAACACGATTAGTCTTGTTTACTATTTTCACTTTTGGCATAGCTAGTTAGCGTTTAGCGTTAGATCTATGTTTTGCATTTTATTTTGTATATCCGTTACTTATAAGTATACAAGCTTTATGTTTTGCATTTTATTTTGTATACCCGTTACTTATAAGTATACAAGCTTTGTTGAAATACACTGTAAAGGAAGCGATTCGAATACTAGACCAGTTGATTAAGCCATTTTATAACTTTGGAAAAATTATGATTCTCGTGCAACGCTTGCTCACAAACCGCTAATACCTCCTAAAAACACGCAAAAAGCACGAATTTTTTAAACTGTTATAAGGTGCTTTTAATGTCATCGCATAGTCAATAACGTTTTCTCTTGTAAATGAATACAAGCTGTATTTACATACGTCGTTATGTAGAATATCACCTGGAGTATTACTTTAGAAAAAAGAGTTAGATGGGTAACGGGTATCTTAAAGTCGAGATACTTGACTTCGACGGTTTTCTTGTTTTTCTTTTCTTTTTGGGTCAACTTTGAACACGCATTGGAAAGGAGAAATGTGCCGAGTAAGTTGAGGGTTTAAAGTGGAAATCCGTCTTTAATGAGGAGAAATTTTTTCCTGCCTCCATTGATGGATGCAAGACTGGTTTAATGGCGCTGTCGCTGATTTGCATCGCGGCAAGACATTAAATGATGTTGGATGCTAATGTCTACCCCTTGGGGTCTGCATTTCGGTTCTTTGATTGCCGTTTTTCTTTACCAGAGTGCCGAGGTTTTTTCTGCCTACAGGTTCTAGGTTCCATTTCCCAAATCACATTTAATGACTCCAATGGTGTATGTCATATGTTCTGTATTTACTGTTTTTTTGCGATTCTAATGGTGCGGTTCATATGTTTATGAATACAGTGGAGAGATTACTCTTATGCCAGAATAATACGCTATAGAAACGATAAAAACAGCAGAGTTTTCATTCGAGACGAGTTTGTTTTGTTACTAAGAAAGCTATTAATACAAACGCCAAGTATCTGGGAGCTTACTAAAAATGAGGGATTGGGTTTTCGTGTTGTGTCCGGTATATTTTTCTGTTTCTTAAAATTTCCAAACGTTTTTTCTGTTTTTCTCTTGGCTGCGCTTTTAATGCGTTTCTCATGCTCTCTGGCCGTTGCTTTATTTTTTCTGTCCACACGCATGAGAACATGGGCCACTAAACACTTGCTTAATAAATGAGGTGACCATACCGCAGGGTAATAACGGTTAACTGCGTTAACGGCTTTACCAGAAAATTTAAAAACCGTCAACATCTTAGAAGCGAACTCTAAAAGTTACACACCACTTGCCACTTAAAATTTCGATTTGCGTAGCCTTTTATACAATTTAGTACCACTTTAAAGTTTCATGTTGCACAGGGTTGTCATTTATATAATTTGGCAATTCGAACAATCTTAAGTAGTTCTATTTCTCATCTCAATTATTTGGTCCCACTGAAAATCGCTGCAAAATATATTAGATGGACAAGCTATCGTAACTAGCAGTGTATTCAAGATATTTTTTATTTTCAAAATATTTAAGGCTATCATAAGAAAAAATTACTTATACATATGTATGTATTCATATTTCCTTTAATCTCTTTCAACGAAATTCCGTTATCAGTTTAGTTAGCGTATTCTACTTTCCTATTTAATTTTTTATCTAAGTCTTTCATTGGTCTGACAAATATGTTTATGGAGTGGATGGAACAAAAAGGACCGTTACAAAAGCTTATTTTGACGTTTACAAAGATGGACGACAGACATGGCCGGATTAAAGTGGCAATTCAAGGTACTTGACTATACCGCTTTCTGCTTGATTTAACTTTAATTTCTGTATAATCTGTCTATTATTTTTAAATGTTTTTATTCACTTTTGTTGAGAATATATCCCTTTTATCTGTTTTGCCTTCGTTCCTGATCTTACCTCTGTAATATATATGTATATTCTCAGTATATATTGCACGAATTCTCTGACTCGTAGCCTTAATCCTCTAACGAATGTTTTTTAGTGTGTTTTTGCACTTTCACAGTTTGTGTTTTGTATTATTTTTGTAGTTATTCACTTGGGATGGTGTTCACATGATAAAATCGCAGCTGCAAGGAGTGGAATTTTTCACACACGCGATTAACCAAAAAAAAAAAGAAATACAGAATATTCCTACGCTGCTGATGCTCCGCTGGTAATTGGCGATGAACTTCTAGCTAAAACTCGGGCGGTGCGAGGTGTTAGCACTTCAATTGCATCACGCGCAATGGCTGCTGTTGACGCTTGAGCCTCACTTTTATGCCTTTCTCAGCAGTCCGATCCATCCAAGAAGAAGAACCACCCAAGCCCATACAAAAAACCCGAATACGAATCCGACACACGAAGAGCGGAAAAGAACGGATGGAGAAAGCAGCAGCACAGCATAGCACAAACCCCATTTCCACGGCACTCACACATACACAAAACAGTGCACTCACACGCTTCAGCGATCGTACACTAAAACACAGTAAATATTTCTTAAATTTTCCATGTAAGCCTAAAGATTAGTTAGATGTTGCAGTTTTAAAGACAGCCAATAAATGTGAAAAAATTCACATTTTGCTTTATAGCTTTGACAAAAATGTTCATCTAAATCTCCTAAACAGGTTATCTAAGTCAAATCAGTTCTTTAAAAGTCACTTGAAAGAAGAGATAGAAAAATAAATTTTTATCTGTGTATTTAAGAAGTGAGAGACCGATTTGAAAGAAGCCCCTCGAATGTTTAAACTCTCTTTTCTCTTGGAAAGTAAGCAGGCGGTGAGCTGGTAGGTTTAAGGGGAATGGGTGAGGCTTTGTAGCATTGAACTTGAAGGAGAGGAAGGCACAGAGCGACCTTCTACTTCTTTTACAACGGCACCTGTTAACAGAGTTATTTCTTTTTAGAGTGACTAACGCTCATAAACAGACTTATGAAAATATTGTTAAATTCTGCTCAAGTTTAAATTAAACGAGCAACGGCTATAAATGTACATTGCTTATCTTCTTCTGTTAGTACTTTAGCAAGGTGAAAGCCCTTAGTTTTATTATTTATATGCAATATAGTTTGCAATGTTTTAATCTTAAAGTATTTTATTTTGAAGATTTTTTATCATTTTACCTTACTGTTTAGTATAAAGATGTCCTTTTTTAGTAATTACTGGGGAAAATTATTCTTCCAAGAGGGCTAATACAACATAAGTTCTCGAAAAAGCTTAAAACCAGCTTGACCAAAATTTTTAGCGATGACACTAGCATGAGCGCAACGCGCTCATTGAACTGGGTCACTATGGAAAGATTGATCGAGAGTGCGAAACGGAATAAAGCTGAACCAAGCAGCATTATATTTAAACTCGCTCGGTAAAAAAGGCTTATGTGGCGTTACGAGTACAAAAAATCACATATTTGCATTATACATTATCAGACGCCAGAGCCGATAGAGCAGGGACTATGAAGAACATCTACATGGGCAAAGCGAGATGTTAAGAAAATAAATATTTAAACTTTCTGTTATGGCGTTGGAAATGTTAGTACACTTGGAAAAATATCTGGAAATTATTTATTTATATTTTTCCAATTACATTAAATACAAGGGATTATCTAGAAGAAGATAGCACCCTTCCAGAGGATATAATGATTTCAGTCAAAAGTTTGCAAAGCAGTACAAAAGACATTTACTACCATATATATATTCCTGATCAGTATTAGCAGTCGAGTCGATATCGGCAAATTCGACTATCCGTCTATTGGTTTGCATGAAACTTTTCCTAAAATCTTTTTTCTACTGTCGTAGAGCAGTCACAGGAACAGACGGAATATAATAATAATATTAGCTTCGGTTTGTCAATATATATTATCATCTCCATAGATATATAATTTAAATATTTCTTTTTCTGTTTTAATAAATAAACAACGAGCAGCAGGAACTTATCCAAAGTCCCCCAACCTCTCAGGTCATTGGCCGGCCACCCTTTTGTTGCCTAACTTTGTCCAACTGCTAAAAAGTGAACGCTAAGTCACCTAGCAGTGAAATTTAATTGGCCTTTTCTTTTCCGCAAATTTACTCACTCCCCTTCTCAATGTGTTTAATTATAGCAGCATTTGTAATTATAACAATCAAGCAACATGAATAGTTTTCAAAATCAAGCTTAATAGAAATAGAAAGTAAAAATTCTTGATATATGGGATGTTTTTGTGCTTATTTCACCCTTTCTAAGTTATCTTAAGAAGAACTCAAGGTATTATTGTAAATTAAGAATGGTTAAAAATCCCCACAATCATTCCTCATCGGCGTCGAAAATGGAATCTGTGCTTGTAGACCGCTTCCAGGTGTCTACCACGACAGGGCTCAAGTCTTCCTCTGTCAGTTACCACTTTCTTTGCCATTCCTCACACCTTTGCGCTAAGAACCGGCAATTCCGTTTTTCCGAAAACAAAACGGCCAAAAAGCCATTACCAACACAATCAGGCATCGTGGCTAATTAGCGCCTTAAAAGGCAGCGGAAAAAACGGACAAGCATGAATGCACTGGGAAAAATAAGGCTAAGTGGTTTTAAATATATAAGGGATAAAAAAGGAAAACACCTAACCATTGATCTGTAGTAATACTCCTGTATAGAAAGTTACAATCAGTACGGGCCAAGGTAATACTTACAACCACTCGAAGCTTCCTGGCATATTAAAGCCATTTACTTTCAGTGCTTACAGGGAGCGCGAAGAATACGCCCGAATGTTGGGCTGCGAGGATCAAAATAAGGAAGCTGGGAATCATTTATTAAGCCTGTGCATAATCCAATCCAAGTGATTCGAATAGATTAGAAACTCGGATTTATCTGAGCCGGAGATCACTCAGGGAGCCTGAGTGGCAGACATGGCCCAGTTAGGAATTTTACTAATTTGTTTGGCCAATTATCTTTATATTTTAAATATCACTTCTTGGAAAGAGTCCGACATGATGAAAGTAAGGATGGTAAAACTGTGATTGCAGTTTTAAATTTTTCCAATTATAATGAAAAGTCCGGAGACATGCGAAGCGCACATCGATCATAATTTGTGAGAAAAAAGCTTAGACGCAAAGAAAAATCAGCACAATATGGGGAAAAAAGTGAAATGCCCTGGAGTTCATGGAGGCGGGGCTGAAAGGAGAAGGAGCAGGAAGAAGCTCGCTGGTCAATTAATGGACAAGATAATGATGATGATGATGTTTGACCACGAATTGCAGAGACGGTCTTTTGCACCCTGGGCATTAGAATTAAGCTGTAACTTCGCATCAAAATTAAATGCATAGCTCGCAAGACAGCCAAAAAATAACAAAAAGAACTGTTAAAATTTTTTTGGAAAATTGATAAAAAATGGGCAAAAAAATATAATATTCAAAACCGTGAAAGCAGCAGTTTGTTGGCTTTGTAGGCGTGGCCACTATCACGTAACGTCTATGTCTCTGAAATCAGCATGCTCAATCTTATCGTTCCAGACATGGCCAGTTCGGATCGGCTTGTCCCTATTCACGAATACAATTTCTTTACATAATCTAACACCTGTTACATACTCTTTACACATTAGTACACATTTTACTTCATCATATTTCACATTTCAGGGATACCTGCACTCTTGTAAATAATTGTACCTTTTAAAAATAAAACAAATCGATGCGTGTTTGCTTGCAGAAATGGAATTTCAGACAAAATTTAGAAGAAAGTAGTTGGGAAAGTGTTCTAAATATATTATTTATGCACAAATGTTTTATTTGTTTGAATTGTATAATTTCCTAGTTCGTAATAAATAATGTGTGTCTGGCACGACAATGCAGATATACATATATAAGTGTGTATTTTTATAGAGAAATGGTTTCTGAACAATTTTAGTGTGATGCATTTTATCTATTACAACGACGGTAATGGCGGTCAACAATAGAGTTTAATTATTAAAATAAGACAGAAGACTGGTATCGATTTGCTCTTTTGAAAATAATTTTCATATTTTTTATTGCCTTTTCTATTGGGTTTAGTTTTATATTGTTTTGTGCAATATTAATCATAATCAGTATGACGTAAGTTATGCTTCGAACCAACTTGCATTAAACGCCACACATTCTGCCAGTAATCGCATCAGCTTCGATATCATTATGGAGAGATTATTATTCGTCGCCCATTCATCGTCATTGTGGTAATATAGAGCGACAACTTTAGAGTACAATAAAAAACAGTTAAGAACTCTTAAAGAACTATACGTCGCTTTCCATTTACGTTAAGTATCAATATGAATTATTGATAGGCTTGTCCCTATTCACGAATACAATTTCTTTACATAATCTAACACCTGTTACATACTCTTTACACATTAGTACACATTTTACTTCATCATATTTCACATTTCAGGGATACCTGCACTCTTGTAAATAATTGTACCTTTTAAAAATAAAACAAATCGATGCGTGTTTGCTTGCAGAAATGGAATTTCAGACAAAATTTAGAAGAAAGTAGTTGGGAAAGTGTTCTAAATATATTATTTATGCACAAATGTTTTATTTGTTTGAATTGTATAATTTCCTAGTTCGTAATAAATAATGTGTGTCTGGCACGACAATGCAGATATACATATATAAGTGTGTATTTTTATAGAGAAATGGTTTCTGAACAATTTTAGTGTGATGCATTTTATCTATTACAACGACGGTAATGGCGGTCAACAATAGAGTTTAATTATTAAAATAAGACAGAAGACTGGTATCGATTTGCTCTTTTGAAAATAATTTTCATATTTTTTATTGCCTTTTCTATTGGGTTTAGTTTTATATTGTTTTGTGCAATATTAATCATAATCAGTATGACGTAAGTTATGCTTCGAACCAACTTGCATTAAACGCCACACATTCTGCCAGTAATCGCATCAGCTTCGATATCATTATGGAGAGATTATTATTCGTCGCCCATTCATCGTCATTGTGGTAATATAGAGCGACAACTTTAGAGTACAATAAAAAACAGTTAAGAACTCTTAAAGAACTATACGTCGCTTTCCATTTACGTTAAGTATCAATATGAATTATTGACCACCAGCAGAAGCAGCAAAGAACCAAATTCCGTCGATCTCGCAGAGTATTCCTATGCCATTTGTGTGCTAAAGTGTTTTTCTGCAATTTATTTTGAAGTGCCGCTGTTCATCGGAAACAAGCCTCACTCCTAAAAATGTTAAGTCTGCCATTACAATTTCGCCATTGGACTTTATCTTTTTCCACTCCCCCGTAAGCTCATCATTGCCAGTCTTCTGGCTAACCCATTCGGTATGCCATTTAGGCCAGAAAGACCAACTGGCACAAGACCTCTTGGGTGACAGTTTGACCAGGCGGCAACAATTGACCGATTTCCATTTTACTGTAGCCTCCGCCATCCACCCCAATCTCTATCTTTATTTTTCAGCTGCAGTACTCAACATTCAGGACACCCCGCTCCCGGGTTTCGACTGTTCGGCAAGACAACAGATAACTGAATAAGACGTTGACCAACAACATGCAACATACAAAACACAGGGAAAAACAAAGTTGATCTGAAATTCTTATTGGAGTACTTCTGATTTGACTTCATATATTGTGTTGTAGAATTATGCGAAATTTTTTTTATTACTGTAACCAAAGAAAACAATACTGATTTTGCATAATTTCATTTAAACTTAATTATGGATAAATAATTATTGAATATAAAGTTTTTAAATTAAATAATGAATGCTCGTTATGCTGCACTTTGGCCTGGCCTATTCCCAGTAGGTAATGACCTAAATTGTAAACTCGGCTTTGACTTGCGACGACGTCTCAGCAGCATCGGAGTAAGACTCGAATTCAACTTCAGCTTTTACTGTTGTGGTATTGTGTCTGACGTTCCGTTGTTGCTGTTCTGCAAACTGTTGCAAGTTGTAGCTTTTGCTATTGTGTATGTTGACTACGTAGTTGTGGTATAAAACGTCCACAGGAACGGTGGTGGTCAAATCTATCACCGAAGCTTTGTTCATTATAGTACAGAGTTTGACTAACATTACCTCAATTCGAATAAATAACATGCCTTATGATTCTGATTTCAGAGCACTATACTTTATAAGCAAGTTCTATGTATCTACAATTAACAATCCTTTATAAATTGTTATTTATATAGTTCGTATTTTAGGGTATTACAGTCTTCGGTCATTTAGACCAACTCTTTGGTTACCAACCTCCGTTTCAACTAGCAAAAACGCGTCAGCAGATCTAACTTATTAACATAATCTTAGGCATTGCCATCTCTTTTGCCGGGGTCTCTCATTATGCTTCCCGGTTTAGAGTCTTAGCAAACCGGGGTTTTGGCCACGGTCTTAGTCAGAATCTTAGCGTACGTCGTAGACTTACTACGACTGACTGGCAGCTCATCATCGGCGGCATCAATTCGCTGGTTGCTGCTTAGCCGGTTGGCGTGCGGAGGCGAACTGTCGGGCACTTGGAAAAATCTTAACGAAATAAAGTGTAGAGGCTTGCTGCCTTTGAGTTTCACAGGTGAAAATAGTTTTTGGTTTCTTTGATGTGGGTAGTTTTCCTTATTCCCCAAATGTGTCCAAATACAGATGTGTATATACAAAAAATAAATAAATAAGATAAAACCGAACAAATATTTTTAAACATTTTTTTATTTTTCAGTGTGCCAGCATGGTTGTCATTTTTGTACCACTGCAACGCAGTCCCATAATGGAATTCTTTCTCTGACTTTTCTTTCTTTGTACTTTACAGTAATTTCTGACTTAATGGCGACTGCCTTGATGCCAGGTAACGGCATTTGTAACCTTTTCATTATCTTTTAGTTTAAAACTAAAATTTGTCTGCTATTGTGATCTGTTTCTCCCCCGATTTCCAGTAACTTTTTATTTGTTCCATGACTCCGACTTGCTTTTGCCAACTTATTTTTTTCGGACATCTTTAGCCGAATGATTTTCAATAGAGACGACCTCTTTTTAGCAAATTTCTCGGCTAATTTCTAGTCCAAAAAAATCTGTTTTGGAACATCATTGATGAAGGTAATTAATAATCGTCGGCTAGCTATTGGGCGTGGTAACATCAGGTGACACTGTTGCACAGCGTCTAAGTCTCAGTAATCTGCATTTTATTTTAATACTGTCTTGACAACTTTTATAAACCTTACTTGCAGGGTACTTGAGGTGGCAAATTTATGTTTATACCCATACTGCCATCATATATGTATAGTACGCCTTCTGACCGTTTTTACAAAAACTAGTCCCTCAGTTTTAAACGACCTTCATGATAGTTTATAAATCGGAACCGGATTGGACCACTATATGAAATATATATGATATATAAGGGATATGATTGATATGATTGATAAAGGAAAAACAAATTACTATTACGACTATCAGATTACCCGTTACTCAGCTAGTGTGAATGCGAAATTTCGTAATTTTTCTGGAATATCGATTGTAATTGGAAAATAAAACGAGAAACAATTTTAAAATTGTATAAATATGTGGGCGTGACCTGTTTGGCAAATCGATAGAACTTAACACAACTAATAAATTTATGAAAACATATCCAACAATTTTTAAAAATATGGGCGTGGCAGTTTTGGGCAGTTTAAGGCGTTCGAGTGGGAGTGGTAAAACGTTTTTTGGCAAATCGATACAAATTTATAGAACTAATAAAATTAAGTGAAAATTTCCAACCAATTTTCAAAAATGAAGGCGTGGCAGTTTTGTGCGGCTTGTGGGCGTTGGAGTGGGCGTGGCAACATGGTTCAACAAACTAGTGCTGCGTCTTTATCTCTAGAGTCTGTACACTTAATCCTAACCTTCTAGCTTTTATAGTTCGTAACATCTCGACGTTCATACGGACAGGCGGACATGGCCAGATCGACTCGGCTATTGATCCTAAACCAGAATATTTTTTTGGTTCGAGACGCTTCCTTCTTCCTGTTACATACTTTTCAACGAATCTAGTATACCATTTTATTCTACGAGTAATGGGTATAAACCCTTTTACTCTACGAGTAACGGGTATAATTATCAAAACATTTTTTTAAAACTGTGGGCGTGGCAACCAGGGTCAATGCTTTATCTCAACCTTCTAGGTTCCTGAGATCTCGACGTTCATATGGACGGACAGGCAGACATGGGCACATCGACTCGGCTATTGATCCTAATCAAGAATATATACACTCTATATGGTCGAAAACACAAGTATGCCCTTTTACTCTACGTGTAACGGGTATAATACAAAAAACTTCGTACTTTTTGCCTTGCGGCGCCTAAATTGGGATGCAAACCGTATATTACCTCCTTATTCCAGTAGACTACTGTAAAATCCCAAATGAGAAGACTTTACTCGTTGAGTTTTTGTAAGAAACTGATTTTATTTGGAAATATCTTCGGTTTAAATAGGTGACATGAGAATCGCATCTTAAAGTAAATGGCCTACGCAGAGGCCTAAGTAAATAGTCCCCGCCTTATCGAGGTCCCACGCTCGGGCACATCTGCCTATCTTGAGCGGCGAGGACCTTATCTGTGGTCTCCCACTAAGGGACTATTTTAGGAGGCGGGGAACGATCTCAAGTGACTGACTCATGTAGTGTGCACTTAAATTACATGTTTTTGAGCAATGCACCCATGTCGCCTTAGATAACAAAATCCTAAATATAATTTATCGCTCTCGATTCATTTACATAAGATATGAACGGAGCCCAAAATTGTAAGTCTTTAAATATATTCGTGTTCATGTGTGAACATTCTGCCAAAGGGCCAGCAAGCTGAGATGTACATTAGTATATTAGTTGCATTTATAACAGTAGTGGACTGTATTTATTTGATATATGTTCATTTATTTTGCAACTAAGATTTCAATGGGCCTAGTTTTTCTGGCTTTTAATTTTATTGGATTACAATTATGGTTTATATTATTTTTAATTCAACAATTTGTACTCAATTAACTTATTTTAAACATTTTGCTTTTTCTATGTAGAAGTACATTTTCTATTAAACAACGATATAGTGGACTGTATATTTTTATTTGTTATATTATTTTATTGTTTATTTACTATTGATATTTATAGTACTGGCAACGGACCTGCAAAGGTTATTGCTTGCATTCTTTGTTGCACAGCACATTTCCGTATGAAATATATTATTAATACTATCATTAGTATTAAAGCAATAATTAATCCAGCATGTCCGGAAATATGATGGAAATGTAAATCTTTCAATTTTTGATGGTTCTCTTTCATAAATTTAATTTCATTATTCAATCGTTCAAATTCCTCAGTATGATTTAATATTGATAGTTTCAGCGGATCCCAAATAATCTTCGGCGCTTCACTAACTTCTCCTATATAAGGTGTTGATAATAATTCTTCACTTTCGGACTGAATGTTATGGTGGGCAACTAGAATTTTATCGTCGGTTCTTGCCGTACAATATGGCGCAATGCTTAAAACTCCTTGCTGAGGCAAATCAAACAATTCAATTTGAGAGCCAGTACATTGCAGACGGACTTTTGAATTCGCAGGAACCTTAAACAACCAACTACTTTTCTTTTCTAACTCTACCCAGTAACTTTTAGAGTCGACTACTGTTTTATAGATGCAGTTCGCCGCTTTATCTGGCTTTAGAGGCTGAATCTCACATGCATTATCATTCGCTGAATTCCAGGGCCAACTTCCTTTGCATATTCTCTTATTTAGTTGCCATTTCTGACATTGATTTAATGTGGCTTCCGTCATTATGTGATAGGAATCTATCTCAAAATTATAAATTAAATATTCGGACGTTGTATGCACCATTATTATCCGATCTTCATTTCGAATTGGCACCGGAATAAGCCTGAACAATTTGGATGGATGCCTGCTAAACAGAGGCACTTTTGCACTAATGATCAATTTATCGTCGATGAATAAACCCCTGGCTGTTAACAGTGTATACACCTCCTTAAGTTCCGTACCTGACCGTTTTCCTGGAATTACTAGGTTCTCCGAAAGACTCTGCTGAATTTTGGCAATTTCTTTTTTAAGCTGATTTGGCCTGAGAATATTTGTATTTAGCCTACCGTGATTAATATCAATCAACAGGCTTATAATGCCTGCTTGAATTTTTTCGCCTTCTTCAATCAATGAGTGTAGCTGTTTCGTAATCATAAAGAATTTTATTGATTCCTTATAAACATAATAATTTTCTTTAAGAACTTCTGTCATGTTCTCAATTCTTATTTGCATACTTCTAAAATTGGAGTTAACATCTTCTGTTGTTCTCTTTAATAGATTAGAAGTTGAATCAACCACAGATGTTTGTTTTTGAATTAGTTTATCAAGGTTGTTCTGGTTATCTAACAAATTCTTCATATTTTCTTCTAATTGCTCTCTATCATCTTCATCCATTATACCAAATAAAATATGATACAAGGAACCCATAAATTCGAAAGGAGCACGCTTGCTTCTAGATCTAGACTGTATCATAAACAATTTATTGTTTTCTTCAAGTTCCGATAACTGACTTTGCATATTATCTAAGACTAGACTACATTGCTCTTTAAAGCTATGAAGTCTTTCGCAAACTTTCCTCATACTTTGTATAAGCGCATTACCCTTTGTTAACATTTTAAAATATGGATCCATTTTATAATAGATAACCAAATTCCAAGAAGTACTCACAATCTCAACATCTCCTAGCGGGTCTAGATATATTGCTGAGGTTTTATTTATTTTGTCTATAGAATATCTTGGTGCTATATCTTTAGGTAATGCGCTAGAAACTTGACAACTTAACACAAACAACAACATTGCCATAATGATTCCGATCTTGGACATTCCCGATGTCGCTCTAGTTCGTCTTTTTGGCTCTTGGTCAGCCTCATTTTTGTCAACAGACTTTATTCCTTCCAAGGGACAAATTTTAGTAATGGGTCTAGTGATATATCCTTCCTGCATCTTTACTTTAGCCACTCGGACCTTATCATCATTCCCCTTATGCACCTTTTCCACCTTTCCTAAAGGCCATCTTGCAGGATGACAATTCTCATCCTTTAATAAAACTATTTGCCCTTCTTCTATATTAGGAATTTCCTTTTTCCATTTATTCCTTTGCTGGAGCGTATGCAAATATTCACTTTTCCACTTAACCCAGAAATCTTTCTTCATTTTTTGGATAAGTCTCCACCTATCCAAATTTCCGATTTTTTCATCTTCCATTGGTTCGACTATTTCTAAAGGTGGTCTTCCAATTAAAAAATGACCTGGTGTTAAAACTTCTTGTTGGTCCTTCTCACTAACTATAGTGTATAATGGCCTTGAATTTAAGCATGCTTCTATTTGACATAAAAGAGTTGACATTTCTTCGTAAGTCAAAATAGTGTCGCCGATTATACGCTTTAAATGGTATTTCATTGACTTAACTCCAGCTTCCCAAATACCTCCGAAGTGAGGTCCTGCCGGGGGAATAAAATGCCAATCAATCCTGTCCTTTTCAAGCTGCGCTGCAATCGTTATATTTTCTTGTATTGCATTAAATAACTCTTGATCTAATTTTCTTGCAGCTCCTACAAAATTTGTTCCGTTGTCTGAATAGATATTGGAACATTTTCCCCGTCTAGCAATAAATCTTCTGAGTGCTGCTAAAAATGCGTCTGAAGTTAGATCGCTTACCATTTCTAAGTGTATGGCTTTGGTGGCCATGCAAACGAATACAGCAACGTATCCTTTAAATGTTTTTTGGCCACGATTTTTTGAACATTTAACATAATAAGGACCTGCGTAATCTATTCCAGTATTAAGAAACGGGAATGTCATCGTCACTCTATATTTTGGCAAGTTACCCATTATTTGCTGAGCTGTATTTTGTTTATACCTTGCACACGTTACACATTCTCTTAAATACTTTTTCAACGAATTTTTCAACCCGAAAATCCAATACTTTCTTTGGATATAGTTTCGCATTAGGTTTATCCCTCCATGCAATGTTTCCTTATGAGCATTTTTTATTAATAAGCTTGTTAGGTGGCATTTTTCTAAAATGATTGGATGTTTAACATTAAATTCTGCATTGGAATTTTGCAATCTTCCTCCAACTCTTAGAACCCCATCCTTGTCCAAAAATGGATTCAATGACAATATTTTATTATTTGTCTTGATTTCCTTTTTGATTTTAAGGCACTTTATCTCTTGCCTAAACTGGTATTCTTGTTGTTTCTTAATAACAACTGTTTCCGCTATTCTTATCTCCTTTACTGAAATAATTGATGAATAGGCTTTATTTCTTGTTTTCATCTGCACGAATCTATTTATGTATGCTATTATACGTATAAGTTTTTCTATACTGGAATACCTTTCTATTAATTCGTAAATAGGATCATCTATTTTGTCATTTAATACCGTATTTATTAAGACAGGTTCTTCTACAGACTGCTGCCGAGGCCAAAGTTCTTTTGGGTCTGCTAGCCATTTCGGACCTTTCCACCAAAAATCACAGTTGATCAACTGGTTAGAATCCACTCCCCTGGATGCTAAATCTGCTGGATTATCCTCTGACTTAACATGATTCCATTCAGTATTTTTTAATTTCCGAATGTCATCCGTTCTTCTTTTTATAAATTTGATCTTACTTTGACCACTGTTAATCCATGCTAAGGTAATCGTGGAATCACTCCAAGCATAGATCTCCATTATATTGTCAATTGATCCTTTTAGTCTTTGGATTAATTCACTAAGCAGGTGAGCTGCACACAGCTCGAGTTTGGGAATTGTCTTCCTATTTTTTATAGGGTTGACTCTACTTTTGCTAGCTATTATATTAACATGAGGTCCTACTTTAGCATAGACTACTGCAGCATATGCTTTTTCGGAGGCGTCCGCAAATCCGTGAATCTGAATGACTGAAGAACTGTTTGAATTAATCCACCTTGGGATTCGAATATTCTCTAACAATAATAAATTTTCTTTATATTTTTCCCAATAATTTTTATCTTCGTTATTATTAATCATTTTCTTTACAGGTTTTACTTCCTGTGAGAATGATGATATAGAATTGAGCCTTTGCTCTAAAAAGTCCATGACATCAGAAAGTGCCTGTATTTCTTTTGTCTTTTTAACATGGCTTTCATATAAATTGAGTGATTCTTTATTGAATTTCCGAAGAATTATGTGAGCGAAAATTGCATCCACATCTTCTGGTAATTGTGCCTTTAATTTTATAATATAAATTGACTCGTTAATCGTGTCAATAAATGTCTTTATTTGCTTATTGGATTCTAAATTTAAATTTGGCATATCCATAAGCCTATTCATATGATCTGAGAATATGTTTCTTTTATTCTCATATCGCTTGGTCAAAAACTCCCAAGTGGCTTCATAATTTTCTCCAGAGCCGAGCAGTAAATGAGTAACCACATTTCTGGCTTCTCCTTTTAATGCTGACTTTAGATAATTAAATTTGAGAGAAGGACTGAGATCCTCTCTCACATGTATGAGCTCTGTAAAGAGTTCATTAAAAAGATCCCATTCTTTGGAATCACCAAAGAAAGTGGGAATCTGTATTTTAGGCAGGGTTGGTAACTCCTCCGCCTTAACAACCGTCGACATTTCAGCTTTATTTATTGTGCCACTGAGTCGACTATTAATGGCTGTAAGAATATTTTGTTTGTCAAATTCAAGTTCGCTAATTTCTTCTTCGAATAGCGAACTCTCAAAATGACTATTCACCTGTTCAATCAGGTTATCTATTTTATGCCATAAAAATTCAATTTTATTTTTCCTTATTTTAAGGAAATCTGGACTACTGTCTATTAGTTTAGACGTATCTTCTAGATATACTCGAAATTGGCCAACATTATTACGAAATGCCTGCTCTACTTTTAAAGCGTTGTTTTGTGCTATACCCTCTTTTTCAGGGTGACCACGCATTTCAAGGTTTAATGTAGGGGGAGGGTTTGATTTAGGGACAGTGTTTGATTTAGGGAAAGTGTTTTCTACCGACTCGCCCTTAATTTTTTCATTTTTATTTTTAATTTTTTCTAACACCATCATTATTAAATCATACTGCTTCGCGTTAAAATATTCATGATCGACAACGCCGATCTTTAACAAATTGCTATGATTAGCAATGAAACATTTTTGAAGCTCATTTAATTTTAGAATTTCTACATCTGTTAATGTTGGTTTTACTTCCAACTTTCTAATTTCCAAAATAATTTCGGACTGCTTCTTAAGGAATTGAATAGTCTTTTCTGACATCATTTTGAAAATTTTTTGTAATTTCTTAATATATATAGTACGTGTATATGTATTTTATATGTATTTATATATATATGTGTGTTTGGATAAACAGAAAATTCTTGTTTTGACTTAGCTGATGTCGTTGTTGTTGCTGCTGCTGTTGCTGCTGTTGTTGCTGCTGTTGCTACTGCTGTTGCTGCTTCTGCTGCTGCTGTTGTTGCTGCTTCTGCTGCTGGTAGAGGCTCCTTTGAATTTGACTTCCTTCTCTTCTTTAAGGCTCCGTCGATGTTTAAAGATGATTTTTTTTTTTTTTTTTTTTTGGCACGTTTTATTATTTTTGTAGTCCAGTCAGATTTTTTGTTTTTTAGCCATTTATTTCGGCATTTATGCTCTTTTGGCATATACACTGCACTCTATTTATGAGCTGATTTAATGCTATTAGAGCATTTATAAGGCACTGTTTTCAGGCACTTTTTATTTAATTTATGCTCTTATGGCATATACACTGCACTCTATTTATGAGCTGATTTAATGCTATTAGAGCATTTATAAGGCACTTTTGTTATGCACTTTTTAATTTCACAATTGCTGATGTATGGCCTCAAGCACGCCTTACCACAATTTATAATGGTACACAAAGCAACCTTTAGCTATAGACTATAAGGTGCTTGTTTTAAAACATAAAAGATTCTTTTGTATCTTTTGCTTTTTATATTTATACTCTGTTCCTTACCTTTGGTAGGGGGAAACAAGAGTCACTTATTTTTGCTACCTTTAGCTGTAAGATGCTTAAAGGAGCTGGCCTTTCTCTGAGTTCCTTACCTTTGGTAGGGGGAAACTGCAGAGTCGATTAAAGGCTCGATTGACCAAATGTAAAATCCCAAATAAGAAGACTTTACTCGTTGAGTTTTTGTAAGAAACTGATTTTATTTGGAAATATCTTCGGTTTAAATAGGTGACATGAGAATCGCATCTTAAAGTAAATGGCCTACGCAGAGGCCTAAGTAAATAGTCCCCGCCTTATCGAGGTCCCACGCTCGGGCACATCTGCCTATCTTGAGCGGCGAGGACCTTATCTGTGGTCTCCCACTAAGGGACTATTTTAGGAGGCGGGGAACGATCTCAAGTGACTGACTCATGTAGTGTGCACTTAAATTACATGTTTTTGAGCAATGCACCCATGTCGCCTTAGATAACAAAATCCTAAATATAATTTATCGCTCTCGATTCATTTACATAAGATATGAACGGAGCCCAAAATTGTAAGTCTTTAAATATATTCGTGTTCATGTGTGAACACTACTTTTAATTAATTTACCGTCCCCAGCTAACCGTAGAACTATGCTTGGAACAATCTTTATTTGTAAGCTTATTCGTGGTGATGTTGAGAGTCCCGACTTGATCAGTCGGCTTAACTTCTCGGTTCCAAGTAGATTCACTAGAAACTATATACCCCTTATCTTAAATCATTGTAGATCTAACTATGAGTTGCATGACCCTTACAGAGTTTTATGTTCTGACTATAATAGACTTTATCCTATTATCTGTAATCTTGACTCTCTGCCGCTCTTAAAGCAATCGATTTTAACGTTTTTATTACATAACTAGATCCTACTAACAGTAATATTTAAAATAGTTATTTTACATTATATTCATTTCCTCGTTCCTCTTCTCTTTTTTATATCGCGTCTATAACTTCTCGCGAATCGAGCCGTACGATAACACGGCAGCGCCCCTCAGTCGGTTGGACGGGAGGTGTGGCCGTGGGACCCGTGCGAAAAAAAAAAATAAAAAAAAAACAAATGTAATTATAGCTTGCTAGTTGTACCCATCATTAGCAATAAAAATAAAAGAAACTAAATGTAGCACCTAAAAAAAGGTATAAAATGCATTTTCTTTTGATCAAACTAGTAGAAGCAATGTTACCATATATTTAAGCTACATGTATCACACTAATGTTAATGTATATATGCCTGTTTTCAAGAATACGTAAAACAAGAGAGAATGCTGTATCAAACACACGTTACTCAGCTAGTGGCAGTTTGAGAAAATGAATATAGATTTTTATTTTTTTATTTAATAATACCAACATTCAATGTTCGGGGAAGGTCAAGAATATTTTCAACTAATTGTTGGGCTCAGGTGGTTTTCATCTGTTAATGGAGGTAAAATTGCTCGCCTTTTTGTGGACATGGCCTGTTTTGTCGACTTAGTAGTATTGATGAAAATTTCACTTTAAAAAATGGGCACAGGCCGCTTTTACGACTTGGATTTGTGCTCAGACTTCCATTTTTTTTTCTATTACCTTTCTTTTCGGAGCTTCTCTTCGTTTAACAATTATTTCTTTTTTAAGCTTTTGTTTGCACTTGATTTTATTTTAATGTCTGGCGTGTTTACCTGCTTTCTTGCTACGGTCATCACCGCCACCAGCCAGACTTACTTTCATTGCGCCAAAATGCCAAATATAACTAATGGCTTCTCCAACTGATTTCACTCAAGTTTTTCGTGTTTCGGCCTGAAATACAAGGTTCTTTTTTGGCTGAGATAATCTTCTCATTAACGTCGTAAAGCTTTAAAAGCGGAAGGCTTATGAAAGGCAATTGATTTCTAACTCGAAGCTCGAAGTTGGGGTTCTTCAAAGAAAAGTAAATGGGCGAAAGTGGTTAAAGCTGGATCAAGACTCTTTTCGAAAATGCAGATAAAGTAGATATTTGTATGTTCCACAAATGAAGAGCCAAATTAATCGATTGTTTGATGTTTGTTAAGCCCAGTTAGGAATCTTTCCCTTAAGTCAGCTTGAATTTTCTGCGAAGTAATGGCTTCTGAGTAATAGCAGAATTCCAGTTTCTTGTTCTGGACTTTGAACACCGGAAATGCGAGGCCAACAAAAGACGGCGAACGAAAAATTACAAAACGAAAAGAACTATAAATCCAAAGAGCGCGGCAAAACGTCTGTGAAGAAAGTGAGAACAGTTATGTAGTGTAACCGATGCCGTTAGATAGCTCCCAACTCTGATTTAGATCCATAACCGAAATCCCACCGGAAACAACAACAAGAATAAGAGCTAAGTCCAGTGCATCGACTGCGAGATACCCATCAGATAATCAATTATATGACGCCCTGAGATATTATACATGCATATGTTTTTATCTACATATGCAATAACCCATTACAAATGGTTCTTATACCTTTTAATCGTGGGTTGATGGGTATGCTAGATTCGTTGAAAAGTATGTAACAGCAAGAATAAAGCGTTTCCGACCATATAAAGTACACATGTTCTTGATCAGTATCACTATCTGTATCGATCCTTATGAACGCGTACTCAGCTAGTGAAAAAGCGAACGTAAAATTTCAAAACTTAAGAATTCTTCACAAATTTTTCGCAGATCGATAGAAATTTACAAGAAATAATAAAAAAAAATATATGAAAACATTTTACAATAGGTGTGGGCGTGGTACTTTTGACATCTCGACGTTCATAGGACGGACAGGCAGGCGGACGGACAGACGGACATGGCCAGGTCGAATCGGATATTGATCCTGATCAAGAATAGAATATAGTCGGAAACGGGTTCTTCAGCCTGTTACATATTTTTTAAAGAATCTAGTATACCCTTATACTCTACGAGTAACGGGTATAAAAATTGTTTGTATTTTTCACATATTATTATTTGTCTTGACAATTTGGTTACCGAGAACACTTTGGCAACGCCCAAAACTGACACGGATACGCTTCTAAATAATTGTTAATTTTTCTTTATTTCATTAGTTTTTCCACATTTCTTTTGATATGCCCGAAAAATTTTTGAATATCTCGTTCGGACTCCCATGATTTTTGGGAAAATAGAGTCTGGAGTGTTATATCCGTTACTCGATTCGTGATGATATTCGTGATTAGGATCAATAGCCGAGTCAATCTGGCCATTTCCGTCTGCCCGTCCATATGAACGTCGAGATATCAAAAACTAAAAAAGCTATAAAACTGCGATTAAGTTTGTTTGTGTGGCTACGCCCACACAAGCCACCCAAAACTGTAAAGCCCACTCTTTTCAATAATGCTTTAATATTTGTTTATTTTATAGTAGTTTTCTATCGATTTGCCAGAAAAGCACAAATAGCCGAAAACTGTCACGCCCACAATATTGAAAAATGTTCTAATATTTTTCCATTTTTTTATAAGACTTGTGAATATCTAGTGACTCCTCAAAAAAAATTCATTGGCATCAACATTAAGTTCAATTTGATGTTTGGAAACTACAATATATTTTATTATTTAGCATACGTTTTCACTGTAAGAGTATCGGATAGATTTACGGCAAACAGGACAACAACAATTAAAAACACAAAGCCAGCACTGTCCAAATCATATATTTTTGGGGGTACAACTTTCTTTTCCAATAAAAAAGGCAACAAAAATTAATACTTGTAACGATTAGACAAGTCTACGCAGTCCCCCGACGAAAGTTCTTTCCCACAAACAGCATCTGTCGCCATCGGCGCTCGGAATCCATCTCCCAGACCGCTACCACTTTTTGCGGAGGCTAAGAAAAATAGCTTGATTTTCGTTATGGTTTCTATTTCTGTTGACACAGGGACGCTCACAGATAGGAGGATCGAATCCTTATTGACCTTTAAATATTGGGAGTATATTAAAGCTCGAGTAGGTTCCGATTATACGATTTCGTTTACAATTTAATAAATTATTGATAAATATAACATCTATAATTTTTGGCTACAGTATAGAACAGGCTGAATTAATCTTAAAATTATAAATAAAAAAAAAAAAATTTTGATGCGAAGCATTAAATATTTATTTATGGACAGAAATCTCTCAAGTCTAAGCAAAGTGCGTTAAAAATGGCAACATAAAGCTAACAATAACCAAAACCTAAAAAAACGATTGGTGGCTAACGAACTCTCGTCATTGAATCACGTTTTATTCACACTTTTTTTGCATTCTGTTAAACAGATTTTCCCATCATCACATTTCAACCACTTGCAGAAGGAGGAATGGGCACAAGCAAAGGTAACCAGCTAAAGTTGGGAAAAGAGCCACGAGAAGAATGGGTCTCTGATCAGCAATTGGGAAATGAAAGTGATTTCTAAAACATAATTAGCTTGGACTTTAAGCTCGTTAAATTTGTTTTTACTTTGAAGTCTAAGCGATACAAGAGAACGCCATAGTCGCGAGTTCTCCGTACTCAGCTGGTGAAAGCGCGAACGAGTAATTTATACACTTTTCTGGCATATCGACACTTTTCTAAATGTTCTCGGTATACCAATAGAAATTGGCAAGTTAAATAATAAAACAAAACAACAAACAAAACGAATAGAACGAATTTTATATTTGTGGCTTATGACTTTTAAAACAGTAACAGCGACTTTCAAATGAGAAGAAGACCCAAGAAACCCCAAGATTCTTTGCGGTTTTACTTTACATACCCCTCAGACAGGATGAGAACACAGACATGAATATGTTTGACTTTGTTTCAAATGTGTTAGTATTAAGTAAACTTGAAATTGTGTGCGGTGCATCTTATCTCTTTGTGGGTCCCCTCCGACAATTTTCTTGTGCTTTGAGTCGAATCTTGTTGCGATCTGCGATAAATGACAGAAAGAAAAAACACTTTGGATCACTTTGAAGCATGAAGATTGAGGTGGTATTTAAGCCATCCCTTTCATTTCCTGTCCTCCAATCAGAGCACAAGTGTTTATGAACTGTTAGAGTTAACTAACTAAATCGGAACACTAACACTAAAATATAATGATGAATTGAAAAGATAAATTATCAATTTAATAACTCAACGAAGGTTAAAGAACCCATTTTCTACTGATGGTCCTGTTTTCATTCCTTCAACGGTTACGACGTCAACAAAAATGTTTTTTGTGATTGACTTAAACATGGTTTTAGTTTTGTGCGATTATCTACATTTGCTACAGCAAAGGCTTTAGATGACCCATTTTAACTCAAACCTCCCGATTTCACTCCCCTTTTTCGCTTATCCGGTAACTAAATATGGCAAAACCGCCTTTTGGTGCCGACATCTTTTGACAGTTCTTGGGTGGAATTGACACCGCCTAAATGGGGAACAACGACTGAACAACGACTGGATATAACTGCTTCTACTACTGACACAAATTTACAGGGAATAGCAGCCCTTTTAAAGATGAAAAAAAAGAGAGAATGCTATAGTCGAGTTCCCCGACTATCAAATATCAGTTACTCAGCTGAGTGTGAACGCGAATGCGAAATTTCATCATATTTCTGGAATATAGATATTTATTAGGGAATAAAATGAGAAAAAACTTAAAAAGTGTGGGCTTGGCAAATATTCTTTTTTTGCAAATCGATAAAAATTTACAAGACTACTAAAAATGTGAAAAAATATCAAAACATTTTTCAAAAGTGTGGCAGTTTTGTGCGATTTGTGGGCGTTTGAGTGGGCGTGGCGAAATAGGTCAACAAACTTGCGCTGCGTCTCTAGAATCTGTATGCTGAATGCTAGCTTTTATAGTTCCTGAGATCTCGACGTTCATACGGACATGGCCAGATCGACAAGTCTATTGATTCTAATTAGGAATATATATACTTTATATGGCCGGAAACGCTTCCTTTTGCCTGTTACATACTTTTCAACGAATCTTGTATACCCTTTTACTGTACGAGTAACGGGTATAATTAAGGCAAAAAAGGGGACAGCAGTATCAGCCCCTAATAATTATGGCTTTAAAGATCGTAGACTCAAAAACAAACGTTTTCTCGAATTCTGAAAGATAATAACGAACAACTTTGACAATGAATGAGATTGGCATCAAGCTTAGTTAAATTTATTATGCACAAATCTTGTAGAGTCGAGAGTCCATATCAATGACCAAATGCTATTTCATGTACCTATTCAAGTTCCAGGTTTGAATTTGAAAGACATCCCGACATTATACAGAGCCTAATCTGCCTTTAATAACCACAGAGCTATCTATTTATAGATTATTCATGATGGCCGACGGTTAAGGTTCAACTGCTGGTAGCAAATAATTAATTCCACAGCGATTTCCATTTGCCTACCAGTTGCATGTAAAACATAACCAGATCTGGGTCATTATCGTCATCACAGTCTTTTTAGGTTAAAGTAAAATGTGAAGTAAAACCCGAGAGAAAACTAAATTGTAGATTTCCTCGACTATTTGATACCCATTACTGAGCTAGTAGTAGTGAGACAAACTTGCGCTGCATTTACATCACTAAAGTCAGCCTGCTGTTCAAGAACTTGTATACTTTAAAGGGTCTGAACCACTACCTTCAATCCGTCACATACTTCTAACGAATCTAGTATATTCCTTTACTCTAAAAGTAACGGGTATAAAACAGTTTTGGATCGGGTGTAGAGGTACCATGTGTAATCCTATTTGATTGCACTTCGGGTGTTACGTCGGAATTTGAGCAAATATGCGCATTAGGGCATTCAGACTGCCTGCTAACCAACCTCCTGATCTCATGAGCTCCACGATTCACTGAGGAAAAACATGTTTACAAAGTTAAATCTTTAAGAAATAATCCAAAAAGTCAAAAAATATGAATTCTGATGGAGAACTCTGTGAATAAAAAACTGTAGCCGAATGGATTTTAGGACATCTTATCTAACACACTCATAGCTTACAATGGCTAGACAACTTTTTGTTGTGTGTCGCATTTATACATTTCTCGATCTTATTATGCGCGGTTGTATTATAACGGTCCGCAATTACCATTCACCGCTAGTAAGGCGAGCAGCTCGAGCAGCGCCCGCTGCTAATGTGGATCGTTCGCGGATAGTCTGATGTCGCAGTACCCCGTTCCGGGTAATTCCCTTAGCCCCGCTAAGCCCCTTCCTTTGCCACTAACCCACTCGGAACCTCGGGCCGTTTGCCAACAGGTAATTAGTAATTTTCATGGAGCACCTCCCGCACCATTGCTGTAAAGTCTCTCTGCTAACTTGGCATAGTGTCGTTGTTCTCGTTTTAATATTATGTGTATTATTATTATCTCGTTTCTTGGCTTTGTTTAAGTTGAAGCCCCCGTTCTTTACACGCCTCCAGACATTTTCACTGAGAAAATGGTTATGGCTTAAAAAGGTTAAATATAAATAAATATTTTATCAAAAAACTACGAATACATTAGAATTGCAACTAATGATTTTTTTAGCTTTTTCTCTGGGGACTTCTTATACCGAAAGTCCATTTAACTTACTTAAACGTTTTAAACACAACGAGATCTTTACTCCAAGCCAATTTCTTTAGATCTCCTCTTTTTATTTTGTCTGTTGTATTAGTAGGAGCTGGCAGGGCAGCAGCTTCAAAAACCGCAACAGTTGTGGGTCTCAATTGGCTCAATTACAGTCTTCAACCGTGACGGAAATGGAACAAAAAACTGCACGGGACAAAATGAGACAAAGGTGGAAATGGGGGTGGAGCTGGGAATTTCAGGTTGGAGACCCCAGCAAAAGAAGTACTGTTGTTCCGAATTTAGAGGCGCTGCGACAAGGGTTTGACATTTGCCGTTGCACTTTTTTTGTCCTAAAAAAATAATTTTAGATAATTTGACAGATTAAACAGCTTTTTTTTAAATATTGATTTTTGCGCTGCCTTTAAATTTTGGTATCATTCCTTAAGATCAGAAAATATAGTAGTCACTTTTGCACTCTCCTGGTGCGCTTCGTCATTACGTTGACTGCCATTCACATTGATTTTGTAAGATAATCTATAACAAATCGAAACACCAATCCTATTCCTATTCAAGTAGGTATCCGTGAGCCAGAGCACGCTTTTAAGCAGTATTTTGTAGACAGAGTGATTACAAAACGCTACAAATTCAATGTAGACAATAACAATGATCAATAATACCAGACACACTAAAGGGCGACAATAATTTAGCCCAGTAGTCGCATCACAAAAGTGATTTGGCTGTATTTGCCAAAGGTTTGATGAATTCTAAGGATAATTCGAATTTGCATTGGTTGCGGAAAGAGGGTAATTAAGAAGCAGTGAACGGTGAGAATACTGTTGAGATTACTTAGAAGATATTGATAGTTGTGATATCTAGCCGTTTTCTAGTCTTGTCTTCGCACTTTGAGGTTGAAAAATAATCTTAACTTTCTGCGCAATCATTTTAGATACTGGCTCAGAACTTTTCGATTGGGTTTACTGGTTAGACAGCAAATGATAAGGGTCCAAAGCAGCCAGCTTTCATGTCTGGTTAGAAAAGATAACCGGCTTTGTTTTCTGCTTGAATATCTCATAAATTTGAATATCATAAATTCAAATTCGGTTAATTATGCTCGTTACTCCTAGAGTAAAAGGGTATTATAGACTCTTTGAGAAGTATGTATAAAAGAAGTAGAAGAAAACGAATCCGATCCTAAATTCTTAAACGGGCTAACAGCCGAATTAATCTGTCCCTTTCCGTTTGTGTGTCCGTATGAACGATGTGATCTTGGAAACAATAAAAGGAACGTTGCCACGCCCACTCCAACTCCCCAAAATATTATAGGCGATCCAGCCTTGCTGGCGGTTTTTACGATAAAGTTAATCAACTTCTTTAATTGGATAACCTCAAGAATGTAAACGCGAGATTACATTAGATTAGAATATAGAGACCACCCTCCTAATTTATTCCATTGTAAAAGTCAAAAACGGGCTGATAGACAAATCTCTGTGATGGATTCCATTATTTTAAGCAAATTAAGCGAATAGAAAACCTCCTTCCTTAAAAATAGCCTTGAACTCTGCAACCATTTTACTTATGACAGTTCCAGTTAAGATACTCATCAAAATCAGTAGGCTTTTTAAATTACACGTCTGTCTAGATGGAGTTTGATTGATTCTGATTGAGTCAGGCAGCAAGCTCTTCGCTACATTCTGCTAAGAAGATGGGTAGAGAACTTGGTCACCATTAAAGATAATCAATTTCAACCGCTGGCCGTCCATCAAAATTTGTAACAAGCCCCACGGGGCGTTTGCACAGTAGATGAATTTCAGGACAGCCATGGCTAGTGATTTGATTTGTCGATTGGTTGGATAAACAGCAGAAGGAACAGAAGCAGGAGGAAGAGCACAGAAGGAAGAGCAGGAGAAGCTCAGCGCAGCCAGTAAGATCTTCTTTTGACATGGCCTTATGCTCGACATGATTAACATGTTTTAGTCTAGCTAGCCGGCGAACGCGGGTTAACTGAAGGCTGACCACTTGGCGTGACGAAATCAGTCATTTAAAAAAAAGGATCAGAAATGCCCTAGCTTGGATCCTTGGCATAGCAAACATACGCGGCGACACCAAAAATGCTTCATAGTACAAAAACAATGTCTTTCAAGTACGCATCTTAGATATTACAATATTAGTAGACTTCGGCAGAACCATAACTCGTGAATATAAAGTTAAATTTTAACAGCTCGAGTAGAAAGGAATTATTACCGATATGGTCAAATCATTTTGAAATTGTATCTCGTTGAGTAATGGATATGTGATTGTCGAAAAACCCAACTATAGATTTATCTCGTATTATACCCGTTACTCGTAGAGTAACAGGGTATACTAGATTCGTTTTAATGTATATAACAGGGAGAAGGAAGCGTTTTCGACCATATATAGTGTGTATATATTTTTGATCAGGATCAATAGCCGTGTCGATCTGGCCATGTCCGTCTGTCCGTCTGTCCGTCTGTCCGTCTGAACGCCTCGATCTCAGAATTTAGAGACAGAGACGCACTACAAGTTTGTTTTTAAATGTTGGTAAGCCCACCATAACGTCCACAAGCCGCCCAGAACTGCCACACCCACACTTTTGGAAAATGTAATGTTTTTTCATTTTCTTAATTATTTTTGTAAATTTCTATCGATTTTTTTTCCTCTTTTGTTTTACATCTGTTTGTCATCCCCCATCCTTGACTTTGACTTTGAAACTCTGAACAATTACATACAACTTAAGTCTAATCACCGGGTTCAGGAAGACGGCCTAAAGAAGACTGAGCCGCTATATGCACAATCAAGTAAAACAGAATCAGTAAAGACTCCCCAAATAATGGGAAAAGAAATGGGAATGCGATATGGATTATGATGAAACGCGGCCACTATCGAAGCGTTCCGCATTTAATTTTTCTATCTTACAAATGAAAGTTACCTTGACGAACGACCCATATAGCTACAATACCAAAAGGGGTCAAAGAAAATATGAAGGCCCGAGTGCAAAGACCGAAAGCACTGAGCTGCTTGTTTTCCTTCAATATTAAATTATTATCTTCCGCTCTTGTTTTCTTTAGTCTGTGAAGTCAATTATCTTTTATGGGCATAAGGAAAACCACAGCAAAACGACGAAAAAATTCAGAAAATATAACGAAACTCCAGCTCAAGGGTTTTACTCCGTCTAAAAGCAAATCCCGCAAGATTCAAGAATTGGGCAATCAAAAATCAAAAGCTTAAATGTCTGCGCGGCGTAACCAAGATTTAGATATCTGCCAATCAAAAATTATACATCAACTTCCCCCTGGGTTAAAAAATAGATTTCAGTTTTAAACAATATAATTTTAAGAATTTTAACATTTATCATTTGGTAAATGTATCAGTAAAAATTTTAAGCTGACCGAAAATCTACGATAGGTGAGTAAGTTATGTGCATTAGGTTTCATTCAGAATTACTGAAGGTCAGCGTTAAAATAATCTTTGCAAATTACAGAATTATGTTGAACACAACAACACTCTGATCGATTTTTATTGCAAGAACCCGGAGTCGTGGGGCGTATAGGGCGTTACAGTGGGTTTGGCAAGATTTTTTTTTTGCAAATATAAATTTACAAGACTAATAAAAAGTGAAAAATATAAACATATTTATGAAAAGTGTGTGCGTGGTAGTTTTGTGCGATTTGTGGTCGTTATAGTAAGCGTGGCAACATGGATCAAAAAACTTGCGCTCTGTATTTGTCTATAGAATCTGTATGCTGAATCTCAACCTTCTAGCTTTTATAGTTCCTGAGATCTCGACGTTCATACGGACAGACTGACATGGCTGATAGAATATATATACTTTATACAGTCGGAAATACTTTTTCTGCCTGTTACATACTTTTCAGCGAATCTAGTGTGCTCTTTTACTCTACGAGTAACGGGTATGATTACTTTTTAAATCGTTTAAATATTTTGACCTACTTAAAGTCCCTAACATTATGTTTTGAACTAATGAATGTTAATCAAATGCTTACTCGATATTATACAAATTTTTTTTTGTAGAGCCCTTAAATATGCCTATTTTTTCCCCACGCTGCCCAAAAGTGAGCAACTCCAAATATCTACACGTTTGTAAATAGGCTCCTACTACTAGATTGCTAACATAACATTACTAACATACAGTAATAACTTCAATATTTAAAGGTATTAGGTTATAAAATTGGCGGATGAAGCTGGGTTCATAGATAATATTGTCTATGACCTTCAACAAAGAAAACACCCATATTTTGTACTGGTATTACAAATGACAATTTGGAACTTGTTTCGGCCGTTCATTTTTTATGCATTCCGTTTTCCTTCTTGGGCTGGCTGTTTTTTTATTTTCCACCACTTGGTCAGCGTAACCATGGCGTTTCTGGAAAATTGCATCACAAATACGGAGCGGCGTATACCAAGCTACACTCACTGGCACACTCACTCAATGGCGGCGACTATCACCCTGCATGTGACTAGACAGCCACCTGAAACATAGAAAAGTTGGCTCATGTTTATCCGAAATTCAGAGTTTAAACACCCAGGACACAAAGATATACAAGAACGGTATTACGACTCAGTTAATGATTATTTGAAACTACATTTAAACTACATTTCGGTAATCTCAACCTTTTCCATAAGCCCACAAAACATGTTTTGATGTATTGGATCTCTTTTTAATTGAAGTATTTCATATTTGAGTCCCGTTTCGGGACTCAAGTCCAATAACGCGTGAAGCAATGATAAATAAAACAACTTCCGAAAGTTCAAAATATCGAAATCGGAAGACTTTTCTATATTTTAAATGTTTCATAAAATTCACTTTAGAAATTTAGATCTATTTTTTTCTTTAACTGATAATGTATTTTAATTCAATATTGAGTATCCCATTTTTAAGCCAATCGAATGTGTTTAAAGAATCGTGTATCCCACCTTTTTCAATTGATATGGATTTTAGTCCGAATGAATGGAGTTTTAATTATAGCGAGAGTTATACCAGGTGCTTGCCGCCGTGTAGCCACTATTATTTTGGTAATTTTTTATTCCATGCATATGTAAGCGAGTTCTGCCAGTTTTCCGATCCGGTTACCCCACTCTTGACCAGGCTTTAATGCAGACCAATCCAAAATCTAAGCCCAGATCACCTCTCTTTTGCGCCACTGGCACAAACTTTCTGCTTTGCTGTTTACAATTGATCATCGTAAGCACTCGTTTGGTTTCATTTGGAGTTGGACGGTTGCAATTGCAGTTGTTAGGTTTTTGCAAGTGCACATAATATGACTACCTCTTGTTTGCTTCATGCTGCTATTTCACACACTTCGGCTGTACGATTCAGAGACTGTGGAAGTCTCTACTCTAATGGAGTAAACATTATATAGCCACGAGTCCGAATCCCAGACCGAGCTGCAGCTACCAGAGTTTCCACTCATGGAAGCCAACGTTGGCGGCGCTTGATCAGTTGCGGTTTTTACTTTCATCGGTTCGGTTGTCGTCGTAGTTTCGGCCAAGATATCAGAAAAGATCTGCCTCCCAACGAAACACACTTTTAGGTTTGCTTTTTCTTTGCATAGGCTTGGTTTTGCTTGAATTGGCCTGACTGACCTGACACAAATGTTTATCCATCCAGTTGCTACTTTGTTTGTTTTTTGTTTTTTTTTTTTTTTTTTTTTGTTTGGTTACTGCTCTTTTCTTTGGAAACTCCCACTAAAGAGAAAGAGATATGAAAGATTGATTCAGAATACCCCTCTAACGCCCACAATCATCAAAAACCTGTCACGCTCATACTGTGGCAAAATTAAATCAATTTGTTTGTTTATTTTATTAATTGATTTGCCTGTTTATACCCGTAAGCCTAAAACATTTTGGGCACGTTTTAGATCCGCTTTGTTGAGTCAAAACCGAATTGCATAATGTGGTGGAAAGTAAGCAGGTAGTGGCTGTGATCATTGTCACACCATCTTGGCGAATTGATACGCGGAAGTTATATAAACAATGGTACCAATAACCTCCCGCTGCATCGAGGCTTTTCCAGTTCGCCACAACCACGACTGGTTGTGGGCACAACACGTTTAACAAGTTTTTCTCTTTTGATTTTCAGGAAGTTTTTGCAGATTTAGCCGGTCTGTATAAAACATATATAAAAAAATCGAACCGTAAATAAGTGAAAACTACGACAACAAAACTTTGAGATTATCCAAGCCCAAGGTGTTTGTTCGCGGTCACCGAAATCCTTCAAGCCCTTATCAAGAAAAAGCTATCGTTTCAGTCGTTTACCACAGTCATGCCAATGAACGAACTGATCAAAATATAATACTACGACAATGTCAGCGGAAGAACACGAGACAGTATTCGACAGTGCGCAGAACTGCGTTTCACGGATGAACCAGCAAAATACCTAAAACAATGAAGGGTAGATTCTAGTCAAATATAGCTAGAGAGATACTACAGCCACCCGCAGTTTACCACTAGATTTTTGGAAATTTTGGAAATAAAGTGGCAAAGTGGAAAATTGTGGGAAAAGCAAAACAGTGCCCCTTACCTAGTGGCAAAGATGTCAAACCTAAGCATAGCCGTGTTGGCTGTCCTAATGCTCAACTTCAATTGTGTCAGCAAGTGCTCGAATGAGACCAAAAAACTTGAACCAGCCCCCTTGGCAGGACATCGGCTTGTTAGCAGGGATGGCAACACCACCATTCTGCATGAAGTGCAGAAAACGGAAACAGAGTTACCGCTATTTTTAAACACTCACGAGATCCTGCCGCTCAAGCCGCTAAAGAAGAAACCTTATTTGCCCCTGGAGAAGATAATGCCGACCATTGAGTATGTAAAGCCACCACAACCACTGAAGGAGTTCGAACTGCATCCGGTTACCTTTGACTTCAATTTGGGAGATTTAGAGGATTTGGAACACGAGGTTATTAAGAAGGGTGATCTGAACAATCAGAATCAGCATGTCCTGACCTTGGACACTAGCTACAATCCCTCAAATCCCGATGAGAACGATACTGTGGATATACACATCGCCGAGTTTTCCACAGAGCCCAACACAGCAACTTTGTCGGGAACGTCGTCTTCTTTTTCGGCGATAACCAGCAGTACTTCCAATACTCACATTCTGAAGATCCTGGGTAGTAAGCCGCCAATGGCACCAAAACTAAGTCGCGATCTGCTTAAGCAAACTGGAGACGATGATATGCAGATAAAAACCTTGGGCAGCACTATTAATAGCATTCATCGTTATTTGGGGACGACCGCGAATGGAACAGGAAACGGCACTGCAGTTGAGAGTCTTTATGGCCAGGCCAACTATTTCCAACTGGTGGCAAATCTCTATGACCACTTTTACTGGCAGATTTCTGAGATCCGAACAAATGTTCACACAGGCTGCGGGCTCGAAATGCAAGCGTATTTAACGGCACTTCATTCTAGTTACGAGTGGGCTCAAAAGGGTAAGTCACTGCATGAGAATATCCATTGCTAAATTTTCTAATCCCATTTCGATCTTAACTCTTGTAGCTTATGATTCATCTGGGCGCTACCGTGGCCAGCTGCTCTTTGGAAACGATAAGTGGCTCGGTCAGCTTTCCTTCTGTTATGAGCTCAACCGCCAGAGTTTAACTGAAGAGCGGCAGCACTTTGATCTGCAGTTCTATGTGGCGGATGTTGCGCTTCATTTGCCCAGTCTAAATCGATCGGTTGGTTCTTGATTTAAACTTCGGATTTCCAACATTTATTAACCACAATTACCGTTCCTTCTTCAGATGCTTTTGAGTCTCGGAGAGTGTTTACCCAAATCTTGTTCTGACATTGATGTCAAATCTATCTTGTCCCTTGATCCATATGCTCGAATGTTGACAGTTTTGGGCGCTCACAATACCTCGATGCAACAACCTCCGCTTCAGATCCTCCATGTTCGCACTGTGCCTGGAATTTATTCCCACTGGCGTCAGTTAAAGTTTCAGGTGTTCATGTAGGTTATCATCTTAGAAACACTCATCAACTTATTCAAATTGTTTTCCCACTGTAGCAGCTTTATGCTCACTCTCTTTCTGGTGATTTTGGTTGCTTCCTATTATCAGCTCAAAATCGACGAACGTCGTTTAGTTGTGGCACCTATTGCGGCCATTAGTGGCAAATGCGATGGAACCTCTACCAAAAACGACGTATTTTATGGCAAGTCCTTCGAGCTATTTCAAATGCGCCCCTTGGGCTGCACCAGTTCTTCAACGGATGACCCCGAAGTAGATGTGAATGGAAATAGACAAAGATGTGGGGACTCATCTGACATGGAAAACGGTGTTCAACGGGAATTCGCTGACCCCAACACTTCCACGTCAGTTGGGGAAAAGTCAGAAATGGGAGATTACCAAATGGAAACTGGGAGTTGTGCTGGAGGCACTGGAACTTATGAGGCGAAGCAATCTGTTGGTGAGCATCAAGCCATACCATGGTTCATTTACCTAATACCAGTCGGCCTGTCCCTAATCGACTTTACCCTTCGCAGCTTTGCACCAACAAATACTATTGTGCTTCGCATTGCAAACCAATGCCAAGGCAATTCTAAACATTAACAAGACCAAGGAGGTAAGTTTAGAGGTAAAATATCTGCAATTAATCCATTCATCTGCTACTGCTGGCTTCCCTAAGCAGATCCACACTGCATGCCTGCATGGATTAAGAGTATTCTCCGTGCTTTGGACCATGATGGTGCACACTTATCTTCAGATGTTTGCCATTGGTGAAAATAAAGTAAGTGCTTTGCTATAAAAACAAAATGGAACGAATCGAATTAACAAAGCGAAACGTCAGTTTGAAAGGATCATCACAGAGCGCTCTTTTTGGTATCAGGTGATTGGCAATGCCACTTTCTCGGTAGACTCATTCTTCTTTATCAGCGGCCTGCTTGTCACAATGCTCTACCTCAAGCAGAATCGCAAATATCCGACGGAAACATGCCTTTTCATAAAAAGCTGCTTTTCGGAATCGCTTATGATGCTGCTCTATCGCTACCTACGGCTAACACCAGTTTATCTCTTTGTAGTCATATTCAATGACTTTGCCGTAAGGTGAGCTATATTTATTGCAGTCTTTTATAATAATTTCCCATAAAATGGATTTATTATTGCAGGCAAGGGCTAGACACTTCGGTCTTTCAGCCGGCCAAAATAGAGCACAACACTTGCCGCATGTATTGGTGGCGCAATATTTTGTATATAAACAACTATTTTCCGCAAACCGAAATGTGCATGATGTGGAGCTGGTATATGGCCAACGAAATGCAGTTTTATGTGATGGCTGCTCTGCTTTTAGCTTTAGCCAGAAAGTGGGTGAAAGCTTTTCCAGTTTACTTTCCTAGAACTTAAAACTTACCGTTTTCAGGTACTTCAAAGCCGTGGCTATTACGCTTTTCGTTTTTCTACTCAGCTCGTGGAGCATTTCTGGTATAATATCCTTGACATATCAGTACACCCACAAAGTTTCTCTGCCCTTCGAATCTTTTGATTTCCTTTATGACAAACCATGGCAACGAGTGGGCTCTTATATAATGGGTGAGTAAACACTTAACTGATATAGCGTCAGTTTACCTACTAAGTAGCAGAATTGTTTATAATAATTACATGGAAATGAACAATTTCTAGTAACACTAAAAATAAATTTATAATGAACCCTCATAGATCATCGCGGTTTTAAAAACATAAAAAACGAGATAGAAAGCTTTGACAAGGGAATGTTTTTATACCCTTGCAGTACTTAGGTATACATTTAAAAACGGGTATATTTTGAATAATTAAAAACAAAGGAAATCTTTTATATAATTTTTAATCAATTTCCAACAGTTTCAATGGCACCTATATGATATACTCCTTTGATTATCCAAAAAGGTTTATACCAAAGCTTCTAAGATTCGTTGAAAAGTATGTAACAGGTAGAAAGAAGCTTTTCCAACCATATAGTTAAGAAAATAAGTATAAGCTGAGTAACAGGTATGGAAAAACAAGACTATAACTTTCTATCTTGTGAATATTTGTATATCTCTATATATAATAAAGTGGTTTATTTCGACCCGTTCCGACATAATACTTGCAATAGAAAGGCGACTTTTCGAAAGTTGTAAAACGGAAAGATAAACGGACAGACTGACAAACGTGGGCATATCGATATCAATGATGTGTTGCAACTGCTGACTCAAAACAATATATAATATAAAACAGTCCAAAAGCATTTATTGTTTATGTTTAAAATCCCTAAAACGAAGTAAAATATTAAAACTTAAAAACAAGATAATATTTTCAATGAACACATTTCGGCACAATATTTTAATATCGGTATATACTTGAAATTGTGAATTTAATTCTTGACTTACCTTAATTATTCACCTCTTCATTTATTTCACAGGAATGTGCACCGGATACGTTTTGTATAAGGTGAAGACTCCGCCGCTGATTTCCAGGCGTTTAAATCTTTCCCTTTGGGCATGCAGCCTTTTCGTACTTCTGATCGTGGTCTTTGGGGTTTGGGAAGGACATTTAGGCACCACCAGCAGCGCCTTTTACGTGGGCGTAGCCCACACAGCCTTCGGATGTGGGCTAGTGTGGATCGTCTTATCCTGCTGTTGGGGGCTTGTGCCAACCGTAAATGCAATACTGTCGTATCGCGTTATGTGGCCACTTTCACGACTCACATACTGTGCCTATCTGATCCATCCCATCATAATGTTCATTTGCTCTTCGCACATGAGCGGCACTGTTCACCTAAGCAATCCTCTCATCCTGACCTTGTTTTTAGGCAACGCCGTCGTGTCGTTCGGATGCGCCTTTGTCATATCCGCCTTTTTTGAGGCACCCGTTATCCGAATACTTAAAATATGTTTTAAAAAGTAATGGAATCTGAATACCTTCGTACGTCAACGTCAATTGGTTTTTTAACCTTTTGGCAGCCAATTTGTTATTTGTTGGTTAATATCCCATATATGTATCTTCAAAGTGTACTTGGTTCTTCTCCATTTTTTTGTGTCTGCAACGAAGTAATGCACAATCAGATGTCATCTTATGCTTATAAATATCTATAGGCTTAAATATGTTATATATTCTTGTTAATGAAGTAGGCAGCTAACTGGAGATACGTTTTTTTTTAATAAAATATACCTTAAACCAAAGATAATCAACATTTAATTTGTATACAAGTATTCTACATGATATCCGAGGGGTTCCGCTTTAAATTGGCTTGGAGTTTTTTGTAAAATAAACTTGACTTAGTTCATGGCAATAAATACATAGTCTGTACGTCAACGTGAACACCATTGTCACAACAATATGTTTATTTTATACGTAAAAAATGCCTCGATGATGCGATTAGCCATGACCAGGATAGATTACGGTACTGATGAGTTAAATGCAGAACTATATAACTTGCACAGGATTGTTTGGAACGCAAAAATTGTATTGGAAAGGTTGGAAAGAATTTTGCTTTAATTCCCCCAAAATGAAAATAAGTCTAATTTACAAGGCGCATTTTGAAATGTTTAAGTAAAAAATGTTTTAAATATTTTAAACTGCTCTATTTAGTACATCTTAATAAACTTGTTGTAAGACAATGTATTTTATTTTTCCATAAATTATTTTGGTATTGAATCCCAGACCTACAACGCAATGAGCATTTGGCTATAGCGATTATCTTGGACATATCGATGTTGGTGAACGCGGTACTATCGATAATACTATCGTATTTTTGCAATTCTATTGCAATTATTATTATTTCAATTCAATTAAATTATAGCATTGAAGTACCCTACAGAAAATATGTCTAATTTTTTTAAAACAGATCCCTAAGCGTTTTTCTTAAAACCCGCGTTCATAAGCAAAAGCTTCATGAAAGTGAACTTCACCGAGAAGAACAAGATTAAAGAGAGCAATAGTAAACAACAAGTGTCGTCGTCGATAAGCGTAATGCGAAGTAGTAAAAGTAAACGCATCATCAGTTTATCTAGAAAAGATAACATTGATTCCCGGGATGATATTCTTTCGAAAAGTGGACTACAGTTCTGTCGAAAAGGTGCGCAACTTTTTTCAGCAATTTGGTCCTGTGCCTGTGGTGAATTTGCAGCCTTGTCAGATGGTTTACTATTAAAAATCTGCTGGCAGTCCTGGAGTCTTCAAACCGTGGTCCCACCTTTAGTTAATTTTTACGGGGCTGGCAGGATGGTACCACATTTCGGAAGTATGAAAATGAGATGAAAACAAAATTTTCAAGTTGATATACAAAAAGATCAAAAATAATATAATTTCGTTGGACTGGAGAGCCAGTGATTTCGAAATCAGAATCTTTGGGAACAACCAAACGGAAAAACGGAAAGCTAAAGAAGACACTTCCGAAATCTAGGTAGCATTCACACAGCTTAAATTGCCAAGTTAAAGATTCATTAAAATCCGCTAAAATAAAATTTCCTAGCCCAACGGCTTCATTAAGTCGACGATTTCCTCAGTGACGGACATGGCGACATGAACTCATAATAACTTGAAGCTCACCCAAATTGATAGCAATCCAGCGGACTTAAGCGCAGTGATCTAAAGTAATCCAAAGGACCCAAAAATATTATTTTAGTTGTTTAACGCACTGATCGTTTTCAGGACTCAAGATAAAGAATTCGAGACGTTTGAGACATATTCAAGTACATTTTGGTCATACCTGTTAAGGAATTTCAATTACTATTTCTAATCCGTGTTCCTAGAGCCTTTGGTGAGCTGTATTCCTTACGTATTCACATCGTGACTTTGGCTTTGTTGACTAAATCTCCAAGTAGAGTCCGAAAGCGCCTTCAACACTTTTAGAGCCAGTACTCATTTCTACTGCCGTCAATTGGTGCTTGAGTAGAGCGCCAAAGATAAACAACCTGGGCGTGGAGGAGCATTGCAAACAGACGGTGATCTAATTCGGCGCCAGTCTGGCAGCCTATTCGCCGAAACGCGGTTAAAAATCCCTCTTCGTTGTAGAGGGATAAGTGCAGTCAAATCAAGAGGACGAGGAAAAGCAATAATATCCAGGCCTAGCTTGAAAATGTATAAAGTAGACAATATAATTTTTAAAATATTCATATAAAAAAAACTGCCCTGAAACATAATTACAATGCCTGAATGATAATCTCGAAGCCCTATAGCAATATCTAAACAGATTTTTTTTTTTATTTTACGTTCTTTTTTATATAAAACCTAAATATTAAAAAAAATAAAAAAAAACTGAATTTTAAAGGCATACATATTTTATATCAATCAGCCGGAAAAAATCGCTACCACTACTTCTGTAAATTAAATTATTAATAAGTAGTTGTATATATACGCATATATATGTATATTATATATATAAGAAATAATGCATACATATAAATGCATATATTGTAGATATATGTATAAATTTTTATATACATATACATATATAATATAATATAATTATTATTACTTATACGTATATATATATGCATTATTGCTTATTATAATAATTATACCTTAATAAGTAAAAATTTATAAATACATAGTTAAATATATACCTATGTTTGTAGATATATATTTTAATTGTTGAAAATATTTGCAATTTTTCTGTTGCTCTTTTTTGCACTTGTTACGGTAAGCAGAACTTGCATCCAAATGTACATGTCTAGTAAAGTACGGGTAATATATGGGAGTAATTTTCAGTAACGGAGAAGCAGCGATGTACAAGTGTTAAACACTTGCTAGTTCCAGGTGTGCGATGTACATGGATGACCCGACATTGAGCTGATATGTGACATCCCTGGATCCTTACATAGATCCTGGTGTTTCCCTTTTCCACGTCATATCATCATATTCGGTTTATAATTGCAGTTGCGGATTCTGGTATATACAGTAGGCAGCACCAGTGTTTTATGGTGTTTTCGGAATTTAATGGCCTTTTCCGTAGTTTCAAGGTAGTTGGGCGGTTTGTTATATAATATAAGGGGTTGTCATTAAGATAGAGACGTGACGTATGAGTAGACTGTCCATCAACTTCCATCGTATTATTGCTATTGTTTGTAAAAAATATAATTTTTGTACATATATATATGTCCATATGTATCTGTGTAAACTGCTCACGAAATCCTAATCCTTCTTGATCCGTGCCTGAAGAAAGCAGTATAGGATTCCTGCCTGAGCCATAACGTCGACTGTGCTGGCTGCCAGTGGATCCTTCTGCTTCACCTGCGTTTGGCCCGGCCTTAGCAAGGTTGGTCCAAACACCATGGCCAGATTGTGCAACGACATCTTGTTATCTGTCTCCTTTTCGTGGACTCTACAATAAGTAGTGACAAAAAAAGTTTATTTTAAACGTCCATGTTTATAAGAAACAAACCTTATTAAATGATCTAATATCGAAGTAATGGAGGCTTTGTTGGCCTGTGGCAACTCCTCAAAAACTTTTAGAAGCTCGTTGATTCGTGTGGATTCGTTGTTGTTGCTAAAGGCGCTGAATGTGTCGAAAAATCGTGGATAAAGTTGATCCGTGAAAAGGGCCTCGGGGAGCTCCCTTAAAAAAGTTTTCAGAATGCCAGTGACCGAATGGATGTCCACCTCGCGTAGCAACTGCTCCGCCTCATAGGCATCTGAAGAAAATAAAATTAAGTGCAAATTAGTAATAAGACATGGTTACCCATCAAAGCCATATATTCACCAGACTCAAAGGCCTTCTTCAGCTTCGCCAAATCAGAAGCGGAACCGCTGACGCGGTAGCAGCCAACCTCCAGCATCCCACGCCGCTCTACCTCCCGAATGCAGGCGCCTATGATGAACGGAATGTCGCGTTTTTCACGTCTGAATGAACAGAAATATATAGTTTTACATTAATTTATATTGCTCACAAAGTTTATTAAAATATTTAATTATTTCTTTACAATTTTCATTTCACGAAAAGGGGTGCTGTTATTTGATATATGGAATTATTATTTACTTTAATACTTGACTCATTTTGGCACCGAAGAGGGCTCCTGGCTTTGTGCTGCCGCGGAAGAGCTCGCCTGGTATAAAACGGAAGCTACAGCCGAGCTCTAAGGTCTCAGTAAGTTTAATTGACTTCGGCTGCGTTGTTTCTGTCAGCCAACTTAAACTCAACTATGGAATCAAGCGGAATTATTGATGTAAAACTTAATAACAAAGATCAACTTTTAACTCCCACCTTAAGTATGTGCTTGGCTTTAAGAAGCGGTCGCTCCTTAGCCTCATAAAGAAGAATGCGTACATTCTGGCTGCCCTCCAGTTCCAGCATAAAGCTTTCGTTCCAGAGCGGCGTTTGACTGCGACATATCTTCTTGGTGGTGGCCTTGCGAAAATAGTGGCCATAGGAGTCCACCTCGACGCAGATGTACAGGTCGTTCGCTTGCTCCAGTCCTTCCAATCCATGAACTCCCATGTACAGGTCCCCAACCAACAGGCTCTCGTCGTTAGTGTTACGCATAAGATATGAACCCATTTCGGTTTTCATGCCCTTCTGCATGGCTACAATGAAGGCGGTAACCTCCAGGGAATTAATAGTATTTGCTCCAGGCAGGTTGCATTTTTGCTACATAAATATGTACATAATTTATCGCCTTATTAAGCTGAAGTAGGTCAGAGAAACTAACCTTAAGGGATAAGATTGAGTCGATCCACTGCGTCCTCTCAAAATCCGAGCTAAGAAAGAAGGTTATGGTTTTATTATTTGCCTTGTTCCCCAGGCGCAACACTAAATTGGGCGTTGCCAGCACCAGCTGTGATTCCAGATCCGCCAGCTTGCGGCGATACTTATCACCGGAACGGAAGGCTCCACTTCCACTGTTAGCCACCTCCATGGCCAATTGATCTCGAACGGATCGCAAATTGCGTTTTACTTGCGAAATGTTTGCTGGACTAGATTCCTTAAGCTCGACCGCCGGATCTGCTTCCTCGTAAATGGATACGTCTTTTAGCGGAATGAACCATTTGAGCTCATAGTCGATACGATCGCGGCCTAATGCTTTGTATTTGGCACATGCGATGACATCATTAAAAAGAAAGAGATGCCGCAGCTTACGATGTCCATCGACAAGTTCTACAATAAAAGAATTACGCACCATGCGTCTTAAATTTCGATTCGATTCAATGGGCAACCGCTGATTGACCACATTGAACTGATTGAGGAACATCTGAATAATCTTTTGCGCCTGCCTTAATGGCTGGTGATCCGGATGCGCATTTGGGGTTTCGCGTAGCAAATCGTTGAAGACCAATGCGTTGATTTGTACCCTCGCAACAGGTTTGTGCAATAGATCCTCGAGAGTTAGCGATTGTTCCGTCTGCAGATTAAGCACAATGGTGGAGACGATCTTTTTAAACTGGGGGTTATTGGCACTGCACTTCTTCACAGTCTCAATAGCATTTTTGTAGTTGTGCAAAAAGGCACTGTATAAGTCAAACATCTCCGCCAGTCGACGAAACGGCTCACCGATCAGCACATCACCACCCTCGTGAGACACAATAGTCTTTAAATCAGATAAGAAACCGGTATGCAGATCGTAAAGCTCATCAATTTTAAAGAAAATTGTGTTCTCCTCCTCCTCCCTGATCACAGGCTGCGAAGTAGTTAGGGTTGCGTGGATGGCCTTCTTGTACTGCATTTGGGAAGAATAGGAATTAACCACATTAGCAATTTTACCACTCATATAAATCACGTTGTAACTCCCTAACAATTTCCACTTTTTATACCCCTTTTAGAGGGCATATTAATTTCAGTCAGAAGCTTGTGACGCAGCAAATGAAAACTTTTGCGACCATATGAAGTAATGAAGTATATATAATCTTAATCAATATCAACAGAAAGTGTATAAGTCGGAGCGTTCCGAAACGGACCCATATCATGCAGCCGCCATAGGATTAATCGAAAAAAAAGTTTGTTTTTTTAAATTGATACAAATCGGACGAGTAATTCATTAAGCTGTCATATGAGCAGTACGAAAATGTATTAATAATAAGTTTCTTCATTCCTGCTTCAATTATCTTTTGGTTTGAAACTGTTTAATTTAAATAGCATATATAATTTTTCGTGATTTTTATATATTTAATTTAAATATCTTGGGAAACCCTATTTCTATGCCCTCCCACAAAACGAAGTTTATAAGATCCGTATTACATACCTGCATCATTTTATTGAGGCATTCCACGTAGATAGTCTCACTTTGAATAATTGAGCTAAGTATGGAACGTATTTTAGCACCGCGCGCATTTCCACAAACCTATGAAAAAGCGAACCACTTGGATGAAATGGGTAGTTGTAAGTAACACATAAAACGTGGTAGATGAGGCCAAAACTTTCCTAAACCCGCTTAAAAAGCCTTTTCACAACTATATATAAACTATCTTTAAATAGCTTATATATGGTTTCGTCGAGCCGATACAGTTAGTTGTCAAAAAAATATAACATTGTATTTTTGCAAGACTACGTACACACTGGCAACAAACCCAAATTTTCATGAATGAGATAGGGAAAGGTATACTGTGATTAATGAACAATAGATAGGAGTAACCAGTCAGAAGCGATATTGGAAAATCGATCATTAGTCTGTAAAAAATGTTCGTTTAATTGTGGGCGGAAGCTTAAGTACAAACGATGGTAAAACTTAACTAGAAACATGCAAACTATATAAATTAAAAACACGCAAAATCAATGTACAGATAGATTCAAATGTATGGAAAGATTTATAGAAGCGATACTACATTAATAAGCATCTACTGTTGATAAACCTACAAAGTCGAAATAAAACCTTTGACTGATTATCCGTATCCGGTACTTACAAGTATCGCCGAAACTAAGTTCTGTTGGGAAAAGAAAACAGAAACGAATAATCTTCGTTAGTTCAATGTTAGTATATAAAGTTAACGCTTAGATTTGATTTTTATGAATTTCATTAAGGTAGAGCTTCATGTTAACAAACTTCTGTTTCTAGACTTTTATTAGTCTTGCACTTGTTTTGCATGATTTAACGCCTTCGTTAATGAAACACATAATTAATGAATTTGTAAAAATATGTTTTAAATTGAAATGAAATCATAATTAAGCGAAACAAAATTAATATTATTATAAACAAGAGAGAATGTCATAGTCGAGTTTCCCGACTATCAAATACCAGTTACTCAGCTAGTGTGAATGCGAACGCGAAATTTCATTATTTTTCTGGGATATCGATAGATATTGGGGAAAAATATAAGAAAAATTTTTAAAATTGTTCAAAAGTGCGAGCTCAACCATTTTGGCTGCTTTAGGGCGTTTAAGTGGGCGTCGAAAAAAGTTTTATGGCAAATCGATTAAAATTTAATCAACTAATAAAATTATGAAAAAATATTCAACAATTTTTCAAAAATGTGAACGTGGCAGTTTTAAGTAGTTTGTGGGCGTTAGAGTGGGCGTAGCAAAGAGTTTTTTGAGAAATCGACAAGACTAATAAAACTATTGAAAAATATCGAAAAGTTTTTCAAAAATATGGGCGTGGCAGTTTTTGGGCGGTTCTAGGGCGTTAGAACGGGCGTGGGAAACATTTTTCTTGGAAATCGATAGACGTTTACAAGACTAAAAAAAATTTTTAAAATATCAACACATTTATCAAAAGTGTGGGCGTGGAAGTTTTATTCGGTTTGTGGGCGCTAGAGTGGACGTGGGTCAAAAAACATGTGCTGCGTCTTTGTCTCTAGCACCTGTATGCTGAATCTCTTCTAGCTTTTATAGTTCCTGAGATTTCGTCGTTCATACGGACAGACGGACAGATCGACTCGGCTACTGATCCTGATCAAGAATATACAATATATACTTTATTTTACTGTATGAGTAACGGGTATAAATTTATGGATTTTTTGTTCTGAAGCGCTGGATTTCAGAGCACTGTAAAGTGGTACATGCATTTTGAAAGCATAGTCGTGTAAGTCATTTGGGCTTAAAATGCATTAGTCTAGTTGTTAGCTTTTAGACTCCTTGCTGATATATGTTGACTATGATTGGGAGATGATTAAGTACGACAAAATGACAGAAAAATAATGTTTGCTTGGGCACTAAGTAGCGGGATAACGGCCACAGAGGACTGGGCCAGGGGCGGTCTTCAATGAACTGACAACGCACCTTGCGAATTGCTCCCGGAGTAGTTTGTGTTGTGGTTTGATCGTCGTGCGAAATGGTGCGTAATATGGGCGGACCCTCGTACTCCCCGTCACTGTCTAGCGAACTGGAGCGCGTCTCAATTCCTTGCCTTTAAAATTAAAATACAAAATATTAGGGTCAATAATTTGATTAGATTTTATCAGAAACTTAAGCTCACTGAAGGAAGAAATCGATGTTGACGTAGTTAGAGGTCCTGCCTGGAGATTCGGGATCCGCTACATTAGGCAAAGGCAAAATGCTGCTCCCAGGCGTCGACAAATCATCGCGACTGGATGAGGATCCGGTGCGGCCGGGCTTAATAAAAACGTATTCTCCGTCGCCGTTGTCGAGCGGTACGCTATCATAGTACGGTTCACACTCCGCTAAAGCTCCGCCCGCTGCCGCCGACTGTTGGGAAGCCACCGCCTTTGCACTTTCCGAACTTAGCGAAGACACGCTTTCGTAGCTCTTGATCTGCTTGGAATAAAAACCGGCTTCCGTTAGATTACTTATAAAAAGAGAACTCAATTCCCGTACAAAGTGTAAATTTGTGGGGGAGTGACCTAATTAAAAAACGATATTTCCTCAAACCTAATTAAGAAAGTCTGAGCTTACCACCTCCGATATGCCTTGTGATGTCAGCGACTCCTTGGACCCTACACTACGCTGGTTGGCACCCGATTCCCGCGATTCCGTTCCAATGTCCGCATCGACAGCCTGCAGGCACGATCTCCTCTCTAGACTGCTAGTGGAGCTGCTGTCCGCCATTGCCAGTTTTCCGGTTTTACTTAGACTACCAGTTGGCGAGGCACCAACTCCGGTTCGTCCAGGAGTCAACGATCGCCCAGGCGTGGAGGAAGTGCGTCCTAGGCTACCACAGCCAGAAGGCGACGAGTCGTTCCTCCTCGTTTGTTCCAGGCTGTCTGCCTTGCTTACCATCTTACGACCGAGCTCCTCCATTAATTCAGGATTGTTTACGTTCACAAATTTACTAAGCTCCGGTGTGGTTTTCCGTTTTGCCGAGTACTTGGAATCCAAATTATCAGATGATTTCTGACGTAGTATATCAGACGGCTTGATGTTCCGCTCCAGCGAATTGCCCAGGCTGTCAATGCAGAGACTGCCGCTTGAACTGCTTGGCATCGTGTTGATCATATATGTCTCCCTTTTGGGCGAAGACGATAGCTGCTGGCTGGGAATGGTAGGGGGCTCAACTCGCCGAATATTCTTTGGCGGAGGTCTGAGAAAAGAAGAATAAGAGGCATAAGTAGGATTGAGTATTCCTAGTATAATAGGAACTAGGCCTTAACTTAATGTTTGTCCTTGCGTGATATGCTTAATTTACTACTTTTTCTCACCTGGGTGGCATTTTCTTCTTGGCCTCTACGTGGGCAGCGTACGATGTGAGCGATGGCGAAAGCGGTGGAGCGGTGGCCTCCGAATATCGAGAAAATGTGGATGGTGGAGTGGGTTGCTGCTGCGGTTCACCGATCCCCGATGACGAGGTAGTTCCATCAGCGCTTTCTTTGTCTTTGGCCTCTTTGACCTGAATGACAGTAACGTATTGTGACGTCGACTTGCGCAGCGGTTTATCGATATCGACATCGTTTTCTAGACGCCCTCCTGCCACGTTATCCGGCTGGGCTTTTAAAGACGCCGCCAATTCCGTGATGCACTGCTGCAGGGCCCCATCGGTGTCCTCACTATTACTATCCTTGCATTTGTCTTCTTCCCGCTTTAAATACAGCTCCCCTGTTCGTTTGCCGTCCGCCGTGATCTGAGTGGAGTGAAGTGGACCGCTCACCTTTTCCGATCCGATCCCACCTATAACGGCATTTGTGTGTGTTGTGTATTTGTTGTCTGGGTTGAGCGACAGGCGATCCTTGTCCTTGGCGCCAGTGGAAGAAGGAGACTCGCGCAGATTTAAACTAGATTTCTGTGAATAAATATAAGAGGAAGTGACCAAGTCAGTGAATGAATATAGTAATCTTTGAAACAATCATAAACGATCTTAACTAACTCGTTGAGGAGAAGTAAACCTCTTTGAATTTGCATCTTAGAAAATATAGATACAGAATGACTTAGGAAATAAGCTAGGCGGTGGTTTGATATTTACAAAATAATTAAATGCATTTATTAATAAATTGGGGAAAGTGTTCTTTAAGTTTAAAAAACGTTCAATATTATACAAAAGGAGCCGGTATGGAAATTCGAATACATACATAAAAACATTACGTATGGATTTTTTACTATGCGGAAATTGACAATAGGCTAAGATATACTTGTTTCCTCTAAAGGTAGATGTTTAATAATTAATATTCGATACAATTTCGGCCAGTTTCCTCTGTCTGGGTGTAATATAGTGGTAAATAAATATAAAATTCCCACAAGAGTACAAACTCCTCTGGAACTACATTATTTTATCCGTTACATGTAGAGTAAGAATTAATACTAAAATTTTTTTGAAAAGTGTGTAACAGGTATTTCGGACCACAGCACGCCTATTGACTGAGTAAAAGTGGATTGTTAGTCAAGAAATTTGACTATAGCGTTCTTTCTTTGTCTGGATAATTTTGGTGTTATTTTTTATTGAGACTCCAAGAGCACAAAGCATTTAATTTCGTTTAATTTTATTGCAAGTCGAGCCTTTCTCTATATTAAATATGCAAACGCCAACAAACTTGGTTGAATCTCAAACGCCGTTGCGTGCGTTGAATCTGCCACATTGTTTTTTCCTCATTATTTAGATTTAAAAATTACACGGGTGAGCAGCAGAAACAAACCTATAACCAAACAATAAAAATAAATAAATGAGAAAGCACCAGCCATACAAGGCGCTTATTACCAAGAAGTGAAAAATGTCCAACCAAAAATTGTTTGCTTATCGAGGTGGATATCCATATCCAAGTGGGTGGTTGGTTAAATGAGAGCGGAGAAATGAAGAAAGCGTGCAATTTAAAGCCCAAAAAGGTCGACAGCTAGAGCTGTAGAGAAAATTGGAAGCTCCGTTTTTTTGGTGGTATTTCTTAATTCTTTGGTTTCAAGATAGTATATACACTTATAGATAAAAGAGACCTAACGATATAGGCACGGATTCTACGTGTATGCGCGTAGTTATATAGAATTTTGCGATAAGTATTTTATTGATTTCAACTTGTCATAATACAGCTAAAATTGTTGTAGCTTATGTAGCGTTTTCCATTTTTAAGTTCGTTATGTTGTATATATAATATCTGCAGTAGAGATCTCGTTCTCAACAAATTACTCTTACGCACCCCTCTGGACCATAATTTAAACTTCTCCTTAAAGGAAGCCATGCTTAAAATTCAGCGCCACTTTGTTGAGCTATTTTTCCTTTGATATGGTATAAAAATTGATTGAATTGAATGGGAAATTAGGGGTTAACAAAGACGAAGTGTCTATGACTGGGAGATAGGTTTTGATTCAAGCGAAAACACGTTAACAAACACTTGCGCGGAAATGAAAAAAAAGCTCGGTACTTAGCTCTTGAACGTACAAAAAATTTTAATAGTTTACGTAATGCCTTGTTATTGTAGCTTTTATGTTTTTTCAAATTAGGCTATTAAACAGGCGGTTATCCGTAACACATATATAAATGGAACTTTTTAACTATATTTACAGATATTTTTAAATTTTATGTATATTATTTATGTATGAATGACGCGTATTCGTATACGTCCATTCGTCCGTCCCGTCACTGTTATTCACCCAAAACTATACTGACGACAATATATGCGACGCCAGCAGCAACGCTAGAAACCTAAAGAAAATAAAACTCACACACGCCCGACAATCCCGCCTTCTGTATAAAAAAAACTGCTGGTGTGGGTAGATAAGGGTCACCATTTGAGATATTAAAACGAGTGCTAAAAGTGGTAGAGCTCATGGACAACGCACACGTAAGCGCAATTTTTTAACTAAATAAATCAAATACTGTACCTTGCTCAATTAAATGTTTAATAAGTGTTCTGACTTAAACTCAGCTAAAGTTTGAGTCCTTTTAAAATTAAAAAAAGCTACATTGACAGTCACGTTATTATAAAAAAAAACAAGAGATAATGCTATAGTCGATTTCCCCTACTAACAGATACCCGTTATCATTTTTCTGGTTATCGATAAATATTGGTGAATAAAATGAGAAAACTATTTTAAAACTGTTCAAAAGTGTAGGAAAGGCAGTTTTGGGCGGTTTCGAGCGTTAAAATGAGCATGGCAAACAGTGCTTTAGCAAATCGATAGAAATTTACAAGACTATAAATATCACAACATTTTTGCTGTGGCTATGTTTTTAGAATCTGTATGATTAATCTCAACGTTCTAGCTTTTATAATTCCTGAGATCGAGACGTTCGGACGGACAGACGAACAGGGTCAGACCGACTCGGCTATTGATCCTGATCAAAAATATATATACTTTATATGGTTGGAAACGCTTCCTCGGACCTCTTACTCTACCACTTTTACTTTACGAGTAAAGGGTATAAAAATACCTTACCAAAGCTGAACGCCTAGTAAGAAAATATCTACGTAGGAATGAAACGCACCAGTAGATTGTGCAAGGGTAACTAGTATATATATACACTATAGTCAAGTTCCTCGACTATCAGTTAGTGAACTAGTGGGGTCGAAAAGTTAAAATTACATTTCTTTTAATAATTCAATAAAAAAAAGATAAAATGATTTTTAGAAATTAAGCGAGTGCCTGCTTTTTGCAGCTTGTCGGTGATATAGAAAGAAAATGCCAACATGTTATTGAATGATTGTAAGAAATTAGAAAAATATATGATGAAATACAAAATAAGCAAAAGAGAGAGATATTGTTGAGTTCCTCGATTAGCAAATATCTGTTCTTCGATCTGATCTTTCTGTTACATACTCCTTTTACTGTACGAGTAGCGGGTATAAAAATAATAATCTGCTGTTCTTGTCTGATAAAAATAGGTGATACACCAATCGGAACTTACCACAGAACTAAAAGAGTGCACACCAATCCAACTTTAAATATCTTAATTTCCCACGCCAATTGTTTTTAATCCCCTGAAGCTAGAGACTTGTGTATGTCGCTGACAATCCATTTTGCACGCTTTACACTCTTTTTTTGTCTAAATATTGAATATTCAAAATATTCATTAACTTACAAAGGAATAATAATACTTGATGGCAAAAATGGATAACAGAACGATTACTTGTTGAATTGGTAGACACTAGCTTCTGACTTCGTTAAAAAGTATTTTGTTTCATTAAACAGGTATTTAGATAATTATTTTGTTTCTAAATAAGTTTTAATTGATATATATATACTTACAAAATCTTTGTCCAGATTAGTGTTGCTTTCTTCTTGTGTAGCTCCATTGGTGGTGCTGCTGCAGTTGCTGTTATTGCTGCTAGCACAACTACCGCTAGCAGCCTCAAAGAGTGCCTTTGGATCCCCGCCAGAAACGCGATACCGTTCCACGTCGGACAGCAGACGCTCTAGATACTCCACATAGAGCGTCTCCTGCTCAAGCTCCTTGCTTAGCTCATTAATGCGCACTTTGTGTCGCTCGAGACTAGCCCGAACATCTTGTTCCCATGCATCGGATAGAGAGCTTTGCGGAAATCGCTGCATCCACAGACGCTGGAAGTCATCGAAAACGCTCATGTTGGTGCAAGCTCCTTCTTCGGGTGCTTGCTTTTATATTAACCGTTTTCCTTATTAATTGAAAAATGCTGATGATTATTATTCAAGATGATGACGCGGAGAGGCCGTTGTTGCCTTTTATATAAGAACAAGCACCAGCTGTGCGTTGTCGCCTTTTTCCCCTGCAAGAAATTGTGTATGTTAAGTAAAAGTGTCCGTATTTGAATTTTCAGTTAAACTTTTAAAAATCGTTTCAAATAAGCAGTTACATACAACCACAGAATGAGTATCATAAAGAGTGCCTTTGAGGGGCATTTGTGAAAACTGTTGGCAGTCCTAGATTCTATAGCACTTACCAATAATGAAAATGTCATGAAAACCGTGTATCAAGCACGCCATATTGATTTAAGCATTAAACAATCATCGAAAAATCGTTAGAATAAGTTTATTTCTTGGGCTTTTATATAAATATTTAAAGTATTTTATAAACCAAAAGTTATGTGTAATACCCGTTTAAAGAGGCAAAAAGAATTTAAGTTCATACTCGAAATCTAGTTTTGGTCTTTGCTTGGTGTTACAAAACTTAATTATTCGAGGCATACACCGTTAGCACATAATATTTAAATATTTTTAGATCATTACAATACTAACAGTAAAAGATATATATTTTGATTTTATCAAGACGTATTTAACATGGGAAGGACAGATAAATATATTCTTAGCGGTTTAAAAATATATATATTAAAATGCCCAGAAAAGGTAAACATTAAGATTTCCAATGGTTTTCCAGTGGTTTAAAAATTTTATAAGTTTGCACTTGCACTTGGTTCGGTTTTTTTTTTTTTTTTGTATTATTTTGTCTTTTTTGTTGTTGTTGTCCAGTTGCAGGTGCGACAGTAGCACTGTTGCCTTTAGAACCCTTGACAATCCTATCGTGTTTCGCTCCCTTGTACTTGTTTTAATTTTTATCCCTTGTGCCAAAATAGTTTTTTCCTTGATACCTATACAAATAGTTTACGAGTGCAGTCACATGAGTTTGCGAGATACTCTCGGTTTTTGTTATTTATCAAAATTACAACAAAAGCGTAGCACAAGCATATAGTGCACAGACGCACAAAAAAAATGATTCCTTTGATCAATGTTATTTTTCTTTTGTGGTTTATATTTACCCTACACCTTATTACACTTGTCTTCTTTTGTCTTTTCTCTTTTTAGAAACAAAATCAGTGGGCGTTGCAGCAGCAAAAAATTCAATTTATACACGTTCCACTTAAAAATAGTTGTGGTTTATTACACGCAAAGATGTATTTTTGTGTTTTATTCCGTTTAATATACAATTAAATTCCGCTCAGAACAAATTTGGATACACAACTTTATTTAATTTACTTCAAAGCGAACACACAAATACATTTGCATATGTACAGCATAAGCGGTTTTGACATTGGTGTGCGTAAAACTCGGCTTTGCTTTTCCTTTGGAATTTCTTGTTTTCCTAATCACCACTTACGTTTCATTTTCGAACACGGGTTTTATTCACCATTCCTACAATTTATTTTCACATTGAATGGACTTTAACAATTAGACAAAACAGAAATATTTTCGCAGATTTCCAGCGAAGCCGATTTTACAAAAAAAAAATATCGTTTATCGATTGCATGTGGACGTTAGAGGTGGACTAGCCACTATCGCCAGTATCGATGTGTGCTCGAAAAAATACTAAAACACCAAAAATTTATAACTTAAATGGAAAAAAAATGTTCTCTAATAACCATTTGTTAATTTTAGGCTTAGTATGCTTTTGCTTGAATACCAATTAATAATCGGCTCTTTATAGCATTAAAATACTAAAACACCAAAAATTTATAACTTAAATGGAAAAAAATGTTCTCTAATAACCATTTGTTAATTTTAGGCTTAGTATGCTTTTGCTTGAATACCAATTAATAATCGGCTCTTTATAGCATTAATATTAATTAAAGTTGCCAGAATTCTATTACTTGTTTTTAGGTAAATAATTTAAGAAGTAAAACTAATTATGTGTCATTAAACATTCTAAATACAAGGTTAAAGTCCAGCAGACATTCCATTCAGGTTTTACCCTTACGCTTTCCTATTTTCAGCCTAAAAAACGTTTTAGATCGACCTTAAGTCGGCTTATCACCAGCTGCCAGATAAAATAATACGTTATACAATTAAGTCGCTACTTCTGATTTTACTTCTTTAGTTCTTGCCGGCCTCTTAGTCAGACAAAACTTTCTATTTCTGACGCTTCACAGTTTTGGATATGGACTCTAACGGCTTACATTAAGGCGATGGACTCTTGTCTTATCTCCAATTAAAAACCAGATAACGGGATGGATATATAAAGCGCCCTATACCGCGCAATTTCCATTTAATTAGTTCTCTTCTTGGTATTCTTATAGTTTTTAGGTTGTTCAATTTAAGTTCGTAGTTTAAGGATACACACAATAAATGTCGTAAGTTCCTAATGGTATGAATTAAAAAAGCTGTAAATAATTATTAAGTTTACTGCGAGAGGATGAACATATAGAGTGCATATTCCTTTGACTTAATTCTTTTGCCAAAACAAATCTTATTATTCAAAGGTATCTATGATATATATATGGAATGGGCCTTTCGATCGCAGCACCCGATGAAAGGGGAGCCCGGAAGCTGTCACAGTTCACTTAAACATGTTTTATGGGGAACTATTCGACGCCTTTGGTGACCTATTAGTCGGGTACGATGGCAAGTGTCCCCCCGAAATAAATCGCACTTACCAACTTAAGTATCCTATATTTGGAAACACTAATGCATACCGTCAATCCGTAATCTTATTCTAGGTGCTGCAAGAAGTACGCCGTCTGCTGGATTATCCTGGTGGTGACCGCATTGGGTGTGACCTTGGGTCTGGTTTTTGGACTCCGGAGCAAAGCGGAGGAACCCCGTCGCATTGGCGCCGTGGCATCGAATGGCGTGGGATGTGCGGAGGTGGGAGGCTCCATTCTGGATATCGGAGGATCTGCTGCAGATGCGGCTATAGCCACCATGTTGTGCGAAGGAGTGATGCTGCCCCACAGCTTGGGCGTGGGCGGTGGGTTTGTTGCTACCATTTATTCCAGAGAAACAGAATTTAGTGAGGTTCTAATTGCCCGAGAAACCGCTCCAGCTGCGGCCACTCAGGACATGTTCGTCAAAACAGAAATCACCGGCGCATTATCCTGTGCCGTTCCCGCCGAAATTTATGGCTACTCCGAGTTGCACGATAAGTATGGCCGCCTGCCCTGGAAAACGCTTTTCCAGCCCACAATTGATCTCTGCCGCCGTGGCATCCTGGTCTCCAGGTATCTCTCCGGAGTCCTTCAACGCGAAGAAGAGCGTATCAGAAACGAACCCTCCATGGCCGAGATCTTTATTAATCCGAAAACGGATGAGGTCTATAAGCAGGGCGAGGTCATGTACCGTCACACTTTGGCCGAAACTCTGGAAATCATAGCTGATGAGGGCGCCAAAGCTATTTATGGAGGGGGCAGGGTAGGCAGAAAACTGGTGGAGGATATCCAGGCAATGGGCGGCATTGTTACCGAAGAGGATCTGCAAAGTTACAAGTGAGTATGGAGTGAATAACTTAATTAGCTGATATTGAATATCAATTCGAATATTGGTCAACTTAATTGATATATGACTTTGTAGTGTTCGATGGGAAATGCCGCTCCACTCCCACTTTAGTGGTGGCTACAAATTAATCACCTCGACACTGCCCACGAGTGGGGCCGTGTTAACCTTTATGCTGAATGTAATGGAACCGCTATATACGAGCAATACGGACAAGTACTGGCAGCGGTTAATTGAGACTTTTAAGCACGCATACGGGCATCGTACCAATTTGGGCGACATCCACTATGAACCAGATGTGCAGGAGATGTACGAAAACCTTATCGATCCGGCCTTTGCCGCAGAGATCCGAAAACTTATTTTAGACGACAGGACCTTCGAGGACATGTCGTACTACGGAGCCAATTTTGCTAATGAGGAGGATCATGGTACAGCACACATATCCGTTTTGGCGCCAAATGGTGATGCCATTTCAGTGACCAGTACAATAAACAGCCATTTGGGAGCCAAAGTGAGATCCCGGCAAACAGGCTTTATCCTCAACGACGAAATGGACGACTTTAGTACGCCCGGAAAAATAAATGCCTATGGCATACCCGCCAGTCCCGCAAACTTTATCAAACCAGGAAAACGGCCGATGTCCTCAACTTGTCCCAGCATCGTTTTAGACACCCATGGGAATGTTAAATTGATTGTGGGTGGTGCCGGTGGGTCAAAAATCACCACCTCTGTTGCCCAGACTATTCTAAGGTATTTTGTACTCCACGAACCTATTGAGAAGGCGGTGAATTCAGGACGTTTGCATCACCAACTGGCGCCAATGCACATTGACATGGAACCAAATGTTCCTAGGCATACTGTCGCCTATTTAAGTGCTATTGGACACGACATCAGATTTCTGGAAGATGATAAGGCATATTCAGCACAGACGGCCATTGGAATCTTGGGCACTGAACCACACCCCGTCTGCGATCGGAGAAGAGTGGGTAGCGCGGTGGTAGTCGAACCAGATAGAGTAGAATAGATCGAAGGGATGTTAATTTCATCTTAAGCTTTAGGAAAGCCCGTTAGAATATTTTTGTGGTGTTCATCTGAATTAAATAAATTTCAGGAAAGATCTTTTCAAGATGCTTTCTTTTATAATACATAATAATAATGATAATTCGTTGAAAAGTATGTAACACGCACAAGGAAGCGTTTCCGATTATATAAAGTATATATATTTTTGATCAGGATTATTAGCCGAGTCGGCCATGTTCTTGTCCCTATGAACGTCTCGATCTCAGGAACCAGTAACGGGTACAGACGGACAGATATGGCTACATTAAAAACACCATGGTAATAAAACCACTTTAAATTGAATTAATTACATTTGGTAAGTCACTGTTACATACTTTTCAACGAATAACGAGTAACGAGTATAAAAAGGTTTGGTTTTCAAGGCCTCTACGTAAAATCAGTTTCATAAGTAAAACATTAATTTGGTTCTATATGGTTTGAGTCTCCGAAACAATCGAAACATGGTTCAAGTCCGCGCAATACTTAAATTTTTTTTCAACACTCGGAAACAATTCCTTCTGGCCTGTTAGACACTTTTCAACAAATCTAGTAAACCCTTTTACTCTACGAGTAACGGGTATATAAGATAGTAAAGCTTATATGGTCACAGCAAGGAATGATGGTAACTAAATTGCCAGCATTGGGATCCATCCACCCGTAAAGCGTTCACATTTGACATGCACCCTTGATTTTTAAGTTTAAGTAGTAAACCAAATTTAACAGATTTTAATTGACATTAAATATGAAATATTCCTATGAAGCACCGAAGCCTAGATTTGGAATTCAAAAAATTCAAAGTATTAAAATAATAGTGGGCGCGACAATTTTGAGCGCCTTGTGGACGTTGGGAATTGGGTGGCAATGAAAAGACATAGATAAAAAACAGAGAAGTTTGTTGAAAATCAGTACGATTGAAATTAAACTTGATAATTAATAAATAACAACATATTTCATAGAAAAAGTATAATAAAGTCTGTTATGCCCAAGTTTATAATTTTGCAATACTTTTACACCGAAAAGAACAGAGAACCGAGCAAAAACACTTCCAATCCAGTTAAATTCAAAAGAACAGCAAAAGACAGATCAACAAGATCACAGAGGTATTCATCGCCAAAAAAGTTGTGTTTAACACGACGGGGAGTTAGCGCTTGTATTCATTTCCGAAAAAAAACAGAGCTGAGCGCGCACAGTTCCATCAGATCAACTAGACTAAGTTCTACTTTACAAAGAGACAGAAAACGATATCTGCCAAAAGCAGGGAAAATCTCCCAGCACACAAATATACACTTTTTTTCTTCTTTTTTACACTTTTATACACAACATTTCCATAATATAAATTCCGTAGTAACTAGATAATAATTTTTTTTTATTTATAAATATATATAATATATATATATATATATATATAATACAGTTTTACAAATATTTTTAGAAACGTATAACTTATGAGCATCCAGCAAATAACATTGGTATTACAGAACTAACGGTAAGGTTCAAGATGTTGTTGCCAATCTCAGAAAAAAAAACTAGAGAATGAAAACAAAACGCAAAAGTCAATGCTCTGCGCACAACATGTATACTCGTAGAGCGATTTCCTTTTCTATAGGAAGAACAAGTTTTTTTTTTTTTTTTTTTTTTTTTTGCTGGTGGAGGTACGGAGACAGAATAAAATTCTGTTCCGCATCCACAATTTATTTTTTTTTTTTTTTTTTTTTTTTTTTTGGATTTTTTGCTTGTTTTGTTTGAGTTCCTCCAACACAGCGTGTTTTTCATGAAATCAACATTACAATATAATCAATCAATTTTCATCAATTCACGGGTACAATATCTTCTCAGTCTCAACACATTGGAGACAAACATACTATATATTTTGCCATCTCTCAAATAACATTGCATGAGACGATGGCGCAAATAGCCACAATTAGTGAGGAACGTGTTTTAACTTTGCTGGTGGAGGTACGGAGACAGAATGAATTCTGTTCCGCATCCACAATTTATTTTGCCTTTGATTACATAGAATGCAATATGTAGGTACAATTATTTGAATTTTTGAGGTGTACATTACGTGGGGTGAGTTTGGGGATTGGACATAGATTTAGTATTAATATTAAGAGGTAAGTATTTTTTTGTAAACTTAGGTTTTTGGCAGTAACATGGACTGGTAACATTATCACATTGTATGTTATGTTTACATTTGATAATTTGAATTATTTAACAAGAAACATTGGAATTTAAGACTAACATAATTTGAATTAATTCTTTTCAGGTACCCCCGCCAGAAGGACGGAAGCACCGAGTCGCTGGAAGCCTCAGGAAACATTGCAGGTGAGTGTTTGTTGTATTCTGGCTGGGGCTTGTTGTGGACGCTGAATGCGCGTCGCTTGCAACATGCATGTCCGGCCAGCGCTGCAGAAAGCCTATTCGTGGTGGGTGTATCCCGCGCCGCTGTCATTTGGTGGTTGTCTCTACCACCCTCAGTGGTAGATATTTGCAATTGTTTAATAAAATTTCTTAAATTGCAGGGCAGCTTAGCCGGTCGTCAGGAAGAAGAAAATCTGAAGATGGATCCCGCGCAGCCGTCATTGCATTGTTTGGGAGCTGCTGGCATTATGTTGGTGTAATCTGACTCGTTTGGCAGAAGAGTCGTCGTGGAAATTGGAGCTCGGTTATTCATCGAGAGTTGCCAGGAGCGCCGCGTCTTGTGGCCAATGCGTCGGGATTGGCAGCTAGGAGCCGCCGGAACATGATTTGTTGCCGAGGACCGTCGCAACGATTTGGGCCATGGAAATGAATACAAAGTTAAAATTTGGTAAGTATTACATTTGTTATTCGTTTTTAATATTGTATTAATTTTTGTTTTTTCAGGTAAATTAGCTGGGAGGTTATTTGGGGTGAGTATTGTATTTGTATTTATTTGATTTATTTATTGCATTAATTCTTTGTTTTTGTATTTCAGGTGCTTTGGCTGGGAGGTAATTTGGAGGTAAGTATTGTGTTTGTATTTATTTGTTTTTATAATTATTGCATTAATTTTTGTTTTTGTTTTTCAGGTACATTAGGCTAATCTGGAGGTGAGTATTATAATTGTAATTATTTACGATTGCGTTAATTGTTTTATTTTTCAGGTACGTTTTGTAGTTAATTAGGAGGCCCTTTATTTAAGAGCTATCGCAGCCGGTGTGCCGCGTATTTGGAGTCGTCGAGTTGGTAATTAGATAAGTATTTTGTTTGAGTAAATAATTCCCAGTATTGGCTTGTGCTTCCTTGTTTCAGTAAGAAGGATTTGAATGCTTGTCGTCGGCGGGATGGAGTCGCCTGTTTGCATCTACTACTTTGCCTGTCTGGTTTGCTATTTTCTATGTGTCGCTGATTAATTCTGTATAGCATTATTATTAATTTCCCTTTCATTGCAGGTTGGCGGAAAGTTCGTTGAAGATACGGTATTGAGGAGAAATATACATTTTGGGGATCAATTTTACAGCTTATTAATGTGGCTTCAGCTCCGCGCTAATGATCCTTATTTGGGCAGTGGGATCAAAGGATGGAGATGGCATCAGAAAATTGTCAATTTTTTGTATTTATAATCGCAAAAGTTGGCGATTTTGTTTTGCATTTGCGAAGCCCGTCTCCTGTTGTCGGTTGTGTTGGATTTGGGTCAGCGATTGGATGCAGTCAAGGAGGTAAGTGATTGTTATTGTTTGATTGTTATGTTCAATTTGTTGTTGATTAATTGTTTTGTTTTGTTTTGTTTTTAGGTTTTTAGCGCAGACCCGCTGTTGGCGCTCGTCAATAGGATAGGATTTGCAGCGCAACGCATGATGTCCAGTTCAGTACGGAGGCAGCTTTGGTGGCGCATCTTATGTTGTGGAGCTGTGTGAAGCGGTTGCGGCGGAGATGATGGTACATAAAAAGACTGCGCCGCAGAAGATTCAGGTAAGTGGCGTAGTGCATATTTTGCTGCAGCGAGTCGCCTCTATTCATCATGCTTCTGCCGCACAGATTCTTCTCATGTCCATCCTCCGATTCGACTTTTGAATCCTGGTGTAGTTTTCTTCACATAGCTTCATCAGGAGTTGGAGTGCGTATTGCCTTTTTTATCCGGATGCTTGAGGTGAGAAGATTATTTATTTACGTTTTTATGTCATCCATCTAATTGATTTGTTTTTCAACAGAGGTTTAAGCTTTGCGTCGAGGAAGGTGATAATAATTAGAACATTATAAGGGTGGGCAGACGTGCGCTTTTGTGTCGGATATATATATTTATAATAGGTATAAATATAAATAAGTGTAATGTAAATTTAGATTGATGTATCAATGTCAAGATTATTGTTATTGGTTCCTTGTATGATTAAAGCCATTAAAATGTCAATTTTCTTTTCTAAATTATCGACTCTATTAGCTAGATTAATGGTGGGGTCGTCCGAGAAGCTCTTCTGTAGGTAAGGATTGGAGTTTCTTGGCGATGGCGTAGCTTCATCGATAATTCTTGGCTTAAAGTTAGCTCTGGCGGCTCTGCTGGTGGTCGGAGGGCTGTCTTTGCCGACTCGGCTGGGATTAGGAGTACCTTTTTCAGGTTCATGGTCAATTTCTTCACTCCTTTCGTTTCGGAGCATGTCCTGGTATTTTTCCAGATGTCTTTGCGCTGGGTTGCTTGTCTTGGATGCCGGTCTTGGCTTTGCATTGTCCTTTGAGGATATCCTACCCTTTTTGGGTATCTTATTAGAGTTTCGGCGCCATTTGTTTAGCCGTTTTTGAATGGCAGTGTCATGGGAGGAGAAACGTGGCCTTCTGTCGTTCGAGCTTTGCCAATAAGGATTTAGCATCGACTTTTTGGCGGCTTCCTGGCGAGCTTCAGCGATTGACTTGGTCAGGATTGCTGAGCTGTGCGGTAGTCGAGGGGTATTATTACGTGGAGGGGGGCCTTGTCGTTTATAAAAGTGATTAGTTGCGTCTTTGATTGTCCTTATTTTGTTTGTGTCAATAATGTTACCCGCCAGCTTTCGTTTTTCGGCCTTGTAGGCGGGGCATCCTTTATAAGCGCTGATATGTTCCCCAGAGCAGTTGATGCAGGTGGCGGGGGTGGATTTTGGCTTGGTGCAGCAGGATGACAGGTGATCGCCAGCGCATTTCATGCATTTAGGCGTCCTCATGCATGAATTTTTGGCATGTCTGAAGCCCTGGCATCTGTAGCACTGAACCGGCTCCTGTGTCCTATTTTTCCTTTCAATATCCACCTTTTGCCCACCGATTTGTTTGAGTGAGAGAATTTTATCGTGGCTGCCATCTTTGGCCATGACGATCTCCACTTCAAACATTCGCATGGGGCCACCTGTAGCTGGATTCGTCATGTTTCTGACGAAGCGCGCTTGGAGACCGAGCTTCAGCAGCTCCTCGACTATCCACGAGCATGGTGTGGAATGATGGAGGTGTCTGATGATGACTCGGAAGCCTCTCTCAGACTTGGGCTGGTTGGTGAATAAAGGAAATCCGTTGGCCACCAGGACTTCTTTAATTTTGTTGTAGGCGGTCATATCCTTGGCCTGGATCCTGACCCCGTTTCCTTCTATTGCTCTGGTGGTGTAGCTGGATACTCCTGCTGTATAATTTAGCTTTTCCAGGAGAGGGACAATTTCCTTCACATCATTGACGAGTATAGGGGGTGCTCTACGGCTCTGGGGCACGATTTTCCATGGAGGCAGCTGTGCATCTGTATTTTGAGGGGGTAGGGGGGCGATAACGGGTGGCGCCGCTGCGCTGCAAGCAGAGACATTGATGCTACAGGGTAACGGCTGGCGGGTGGGTCCATTTCTGGCTTTTGATTCCTCATAAACAGATTGAGCTGCCTTGCTTTTGAAAACTGGTGTGATGAGCGGGGGAAAAATGCAGGGAGTTACAAAATTGGATGTCGCGCATAATTTTTTATTGGGCGTCTTAAAGTTTGTGCAATCCAGATCGTCGTTTGTCCGCTTTCCTGGGGTTTTCGTCAGTGGTGCCGGATTAGGGGGTGCCATAGAAACTGGACCTGCTCCAGCTACCACTTCCGAGAAACTCATAGGATGCTCGTTTGGGCTCTTGGAGGATGAATTAAATAAATCCCGCTTTGCAGCAGGCCGGCTAAGTGTGCGGGCTGCTGGTAAATTCCCCACAGTGGGCATGGCGCTAATGTTGGGATTTAAATTTAAATTCGAGTCAACCTGAGCAGAAGAGCGTAGAGAAGCACTCCTTTGGTGAGGGGAAATGCTTCTTTTCCCAGTATTTCCAGAGCGGTTGGTGGGTTTCTTATTTAAAGTAAGCTTGGAAATGTCCGGCTTGGGGTTGAAAATCGACCAGAAAGCATTGAGAGTAGTACATGGCCTTTCTTCTTGCTTATGTTCGTCAATTCGTATTTGTTCCCCACTGTTACTAACATTGGCTTTTTTGTATTGAGCTTCAGAATTGTCAAGCGCGGGAAATTTAGAGCGGCTTTCTAAGTTTTTATTGTTGGCTTTATTTGTTTGTGTCTGTGCATTAAAAGGAGGGGAAAGAGCATTGGGTCCAATTTTGGTGGATGAGCTTAGGTTTTTGTCCATGCTATCGCTGTGTGTGAGAGAGGGGAAAATTTCCATAGCGTTGCTTAGTTTGGCGCCTATTAACTCTGTGTCCGTATTAGTGGCTGCGGCTGCATTCGCTGAGGTGGGTATTTTTTCTCTTCGAGTAGCGTCAGTGTGAGTGAGTGCAGCTGCATTAGTGTGAGTCGATTTTGGGACTGATTTCACTTTGCGTGTATGTGAGGAGAATGGAGGAGAAGGAAAATTTCCCTTAGAGATGCTGCTTTTGGCGCCACCAAAGACTGCATCAGTATTGGTGTCCGAGAGGGGGTCTTTTTGGGCATTATAGGTGTTTGTGTTCTCTTTCACATTATGCGAAAGGGAATTAACAATTTTTATGGCAGCGCCAGAAGAGTTTTTTGAACTTTTATTTGTCTTTGAGGGCAATTTCTTTTGATTAATAATGATATTATTAGGCAGAGAATTGTCTGATCCGTGGGACATGGCCGATAAATGTACCTCGTCGTCAGAAGAGGAATCAGTAAATAGGTTGTTGGACATGGTGTTTGCTGATTCTTAATGTATAAAAGTTTGATACTTGTTGGTATAAATACCCTGGCTTTTAATTTGTGGTGTCTCCTCTAGTTTAGTTCTTCTCCTTTATTAGTTTTTCCTCCTTTCCTTTTTTTTTTTTGACTTTTCCTGGTTGCGGTCTTCTTTCCTCTTTTCGTCTTTATGGATTTTCTTTTCCTTTTGGTTATGGCGGCAGCTTGTCAATTTGCACAAAAATTACACGAATTAAATGTTCGCAATTTGTTTGTCCACTAAATGTTTATTGCTGTCGCGGTTTTAACTTTGCGGCCGGAAGACAGTTTTAAACTTTTAATTTCTCGACGAAAAAGCGATTTAAATTTAAATTTGCGCGTGAGAAAATTATGCAAGTGAAAGCGCGGATTATTTTATTAAATATGTTTATGTATTAGTTTATTTAGTTAGTTTATTTTATTCGTTTAATTTATTTAATTTATTTTATAGCTTGCTTTGAACTTTAGCTTTGCTGAAGAATTTAGCTTTAGTTCTTTGTGGTTCTTCGTCTCCTTTTTGTTATAACGGCAGCTTGTCAAATTTGCACAGGTATTAAACTAATCAATTGTTCGCTTTTCGCGTTTCACTAAATGTTTATTGTTGCCGCGGCTTTATCTTTGCAGCCGGAAGACAATTTTAAACTATTTATTTGTCAACTTGAAATTTGATTTTAATTAGTTTTGCGCGGGAGAGTATTTGGCAAGCAAAGCGCGTTGATTTTGTTAAATAAATTTATTTAAATTGTTTATTTAATTGATTGTTTAATTTATTTAATTTATTTATTTATTAACTTTGTTTAACTTTGCTTTATTTTTAACTTTGCTGGTTTATTTTTTTAACTTTGCTGGTGGAGGTACGGAGACAGAGTTTTAACTTTTTTTTTTTTTTTTTAAACTTTGCTGGTGGAGGTTTTTTTTTAACTTTGCTGGTGGAAGTACGGAGACAGAATGAATTCTGTTCCGCATCCACAATTTATTTTGCCTTTGATTACAGAGTTTGTAATATATAGGTACAATAATTTGCATTTTTGAATATAACATTGCATGTGGTGAGTTTGGGGGTTGGACATAGTTAGTATTAATATAAAAGTAGTTAATATTTTGTGAACATAGGCTTTTGACAGTAATTAGGACTGGTAACATTATCATATGTTTACAATTTGCAATTGAAATGATTTTATAGAAAACATTGAAATTTAAAACTAACATTGTTATTGATTTATTCTTTTCAGGTACCCCCGCCAGAAGGACGGAAGCACCGAGTCGCTGGAGGCCTCAGGAAACATTGCAGGTGAGTAATTGTTGCATTCTGGCTGGGGGTTGTTGTGGACTCTGGATGCGTGCCACTTGCAACATGCATGTCCGGCCAGCGCTGCAAGCAGCTTATTCATAGGTGAGTGTATCCCGCGCCGCTGTCATTTAGTAGGTATATATTTCAACCTCAGTGGCAGATGATTGCAATTGTTTGATAAATTGTTAATTTGCAGGGCCACTTCGCCGGTCATCAAAAGGAGGTAGAGCTAAAGGAGGGTCCAGCGCAGCCGTCGTTGCAAAGTCTTAAAGCTGCTGGGATCGTGGTGGAGGAATCTGTCTCGTTGTGGCAGAGGAGTCGTCAGTAGATTGCAGCTTAGTTGTTCGCCAAGAGTTGCCAGGAGCGTCTCGTCTATCGGCCATTGCGTCGGGATTGGCAGCTTGGAGCCGCCGGTTCAAGATTTGTTGCAGAGGTCCGCCGCAGCGATACGGGCATGGAAATGAATGTAAAGTTAAAATAGGTAAGTATTGCATTAGGTTTGTTTTTTTTTTATGATTGCATTTGTTTTTGTTTTCAGGTTCATTAGGTGAGGGGTAATTTGAAGGTAAGTATATTTGTTTTTATTTGTTTGTATTGTTGCATTAATTTTTGTTTTTCAGGTAATAGCTAGTCTGCAGGTGAGTATTATATTTGTTTTTATGGTTTCATTTGTTTCTGTTTTTCAGGTACATTTTTGAAAGTTATTTTGGAGGCCGTTGTAGTTATGATGCCGCAGCTTTGAAATCGTCAAGTTGGCAATTTAGATAAGTATTTTGATAAAAACTATATATTTCCCAGTATTAGCTTGTGTTTCCCTTTTCAGTTTTTGCGGTCTTAGGAGAAAGGATTTTCGTGCGTGTCGTCAGCATAATGGTGTTGCAAATTAGCATCTGCTAATTTGCCTGTCAGGTTTGCTGTTTTTTTATGTTGTTTCTTAATTTTGAGTCGCATTCTTATTTATTTTCCTTTTATTTTAGGATGATCCGGGTAAGAAATTGCTGATGAAGACCGCCGCAACGATTGGGCCATGGAGATGGATGTAATATTAAAATTAGGCCGCAGCTTTGAAGTCGTCAAGTTGGCAATTTTGATAAGTATTTTGTTAAAAAATATAAATATTAAGATTAGGTAAGCATAACATTTGTTATTTATTTTTGTGATTTCTGTGATTTTTGTATTTTTCAGGTACATTTGGTGGAGTGTAGTTTGGAGGTAAGTATTATTTATGTATTTATTTGTTTATATAGTTGCATTGTTTTTGTTTTCCAGGTATGTTTTTTGGGAGGAAAAATAGTCTGGAGGTAAGTTTTATGTTTGATTTTATAATTGAATTGATTTTTGTTTATTGTTTTCAGGTACATCTGTAGCAGCTAAAGTTAAGGCCATCGCAGCTGGGATGCCGTGGTTTAGGATTCTTCAAATTGGCAATTAGATAAGTATTGTGATTTAATATATTTTTCCCAGTAAAGCTTGTGTTTCCTTCTTTCAGTTTTGCAGTCTTGGAAGAAGGATGCATGGATGCGTGTCTTCAGCAGGATGAAGTAGCATATTGGTATCTTTTACTTTGCTTGTCCAGTTTGCTGTTTTCTATTTGTTAATTAATTAATTAATTAATTTTGTATCACTTTCTTATTAATTTTCCTTTTATTACAGGTTTGCGGAAAATTCGTTGGATAGTGGTACTGAGGAGAAATATTCATTTTGAGGACAAATTTTTCAGCCTTTTAGTGTGGTGTCGGCTCCGCGCTAGTAATCCGTATTGGGGCTGTGGCATCGAGAGGTGGAGACGGCATCGTTAAATTGTCAATTTTTTGTGTTTGTAATCGCAAAAGTTGGCGATTTTTGTTTTACGTTTGAGGGCCCGTCTCCTCTTGTCTGTTTTGTTGGATGTGGATGTGTTGCGTGCAGTTGGCTGCGGTCAGTGAGGTAGGTGCTTTATTTTATTTTAATTTATTTATTTGTATTTCATTTGTTAATAAATTTTTTTTTAACTTTGCTGGTGGAGGTACGGAGACAGATTTTTTTAACTTTGCTGGTGGAGGTACGGAGACAGAATAAATTCTGTTCCGCATCCACGATTTATTTTGCCTTTGATTACAGTATGTGCAATATATAGGTACAATTATTTGATTTTTGAGAATTACATTGCATGGGGTGAGTTTGGGGTTTGGGCGTGGTGGATTAGTTTATAATTGGTATTTTTTCTAGTCTTAGCTTTTAGACAGTAACGTGGACTGGTAACATTAACATATTGCAAAGTTTGTTTACGTTTAACAAATTAAGTTATATTACAAAAAACATTGAAATTTAGAACTAATATTGTTTAATTTGTTTCTTTTCAGGTACCCCCGCCAGAAGGACGGAAGCACCGAGTCGCTGGAAGCCTCTGGAGACATTGCAGGTAAGTAGTTGTTTTAATTAGGCTGGGTCTATGTTGCAGGCGCTGGATGCGCGCCACTTGCAACATGTATGTCCAGCTGGCGTAGCAGGTAGTTTGATCGTGGGGGTAGCATCCCGCGCCGCAGTCACTCGGTGAGTATCTCTTCCACCCTCAGTGGTAGATGTTTGCAATTGTTTAAAATTTGTTGAATTGCAGGGCAGCTTCGCCAGTCGTCAGGATGAGGAGATTCTGGAGATGGATCCCGCGCAGCCGTCGTTGCATTGTTTTGGAGCTGCTGGCGTAAGTTGCTTCTCGGTTGTTCACCGAGAGTTGCCGGGAGCGCCGCGTCTTGTGGCCAGTGCATCGGGATTGGCAGCTTGGAGTCGCCGGAACAGGATTTGTTGCCGAGGACCGTCGCAACATTGGGGCCATGGAAATGTATACAAAATTAAAATTTGGTAAGTATTACGTTTGTTATTTGTTTTTAAGATTGTATTAATTTTTTTTTTTTGTTTTTCAGGTACATTAGCTGGGAGGTAGTTTGAGGGTAAGTATTATATTTGTATTTAATTCATTTTTATAATTGCATTAATTTTTGTTTTTGTTTTTCAGGTACATTTGGTGGCAGTTAATCTGGAGGTGAGTATTATGTTTATTTTTATGATTGCATTCATTTTTATTTTTCAGGCACGTTTTGTAAGAGCTAATTTGGCGGCTCTTTATTTTTGTGCTGTCGCAGCTGGGATGCCGCGGTTTTGTAGTTATCGAGTTGGCAGTTAGATAAGTATTATATTTTAGATTAATATTTTCCAGTATTAGCTTGTGTTCCCTTGTTTCAGCAATTGTAGTCTTGCACGAAGGAGTTGCGTGTTTGTCGTCAGCAGGGTGGAGCCGTCTATTAGCATCTGCTACTTTGTCTGTCCGGTTTGTTATTATTTATATGTCATTAATTAATTTATGTATCGCATTCTTATTGATTTTCCTTTCATTGCAGGTTAGCGAAAAATTCGTTGAAATGTACTGACGAGAAATATAGATTTTGAGGACGATTTTTACGGCTTATTAATGTGCGCGTAGCTTCGCGCTAATGATCCTAATTAAGGCAGTGGCATCAGGAGATGGAGACGGAATCCTAAAATTGTCAATTTTTTGCATTTGAAATCGCAAAAATTGGCGACTTTGTTTAGCGTTTGCGGGGCCCGTCTCCTATTGTCTGTTGCGTTGATTATGGGTCAGCAATTGGCTGCTGTCAGTGAGGTAAGTGTTTTATTTGATTATATTTTATTTATTTGTATTTAATTTGTTGTAATTTGTTTATTTTTAGGTTTTGGCGTCAACTCGCTGTTGGCGCTAGTCAAGCTGGAAGTTTATAAGAGCAGCAGAGTGTCCTGATCGACTTGGAGGCAGCATTGAAGGCCCGTCTTATGCAGAGCATCAATGTGTGTAGATTGCAGCGGAGATGAGGGATATTTCAAAAGGGAGCGCGCGGCAAAAAAAGTTCAGGTAAGTGACGTTGTGCATATATTGCTGCATCGAGTCGCCTTAATTCATCATGTTTCTGCCGCGCTAGTCCTTTTCATATCGATCTTCCGAATCATCTTGTGTGTCCTGGTTGGCTTTCTGTGTGTCGCTTCGTCAGGATCAGCTGGAGTGCGTTGTCATAGGCTTGTTCATCCGGATGTGTTGAGGTGAGTGTTGTATATTTCTCTGTATTCATCTAATTGATTTGTTTTCCCAGTTATTTAGGGTTTGCAATGTGGAGGCTGATGTCAACGAAGGAATTTGAGACCAGCCGGAGGTGCGCTTTTCATCGGATATAGATATAGTCAAGATAGGAATAAGCAAATGTAGATTAAGTGGATGTATCCATGTCAGTGTTATTATTCCTTCCTTGTATGATTAGCGCCATTAAAATGTCTATTTTTTGCTCTAAGTTATCTACTCTATTTGCTAGGTTTGTGGCGGGGTCGTCCGAGAAGCTTTTTTGTAGATATAGGTTGGAATTTCTTGGCAATGGCGTGTTTTCGTCAATGACTCTAGGTTTAAAGCTTGCTCTGGCGGCTCTGCTGGTGGTCGGAGGGCTGTTATTGTCGACTTGCATGGGATTTGGGGTACCTTTTTCAGGTTCCTGGTCATTTACTTCGCTCCTTTGTTTTCGGAGCTTGTCCTGGAAGTTTTCCAGATGTCTTTGCGCTGGGTTGCTTGTCTTGGTTATTGGTCGCGGCTTTACATTGTTCTTTGAGACTGTTTTACCCTTTTTGGGTATCTTATTAGTGTTTCGTCGCCATTTTTTCAGCCGCTTCTGGATGGCAGTGTCATGGGAGGAAAAACGTGGCCTTACGTCGTTCATATTTGGCCGGAAAGGGTTTAGCATAGACTTTCTGGCTGCCTCCTGGCGAGCTTCGGCGATTGATTTGCTCAGGATTGCTGAGCTGTGTGGCAGCCGAGGGGTGTTATTGCGAGGAGGAACACCTTGGCGTCTATAAATGTTAGTTGTTGCGTCTTTAATTGTCCGTATTTTATTTATGTCAATGTTGTTTGTTGCAAGCTTTTGTTTTTCGGCCTTATAAACGGGGCATCCCTTGTATGCGCTAATGTGCTCTCCAGAGCAGTTGATGCAGGTGGCAGGGGTGGATCTTGGTTTAGTGCAACAGGATGACAGGTGATCGCCAGCGCATTTCATGCATCTTGGCGGCCTCATGCAAGAGTTTTTGGCATGCCTGAAGCCCTGGCATCTGTAGCACTGGACTGGCTCCCGTGTCCTGTTTTTCCTTTCAATATCCACCCTTTGCCCACCGATTAGTTTGAGTGAGAGAATTTTATCATGGCTGCCATCTTTGGCCATGACGATCTCCACTTCAAACATTCGCATGGGGCCACCTGTAGCCGGATTCGTCATGTTTCTGACGAAGCGCGCTTGGAATCCGAGCTTCCTTAGCTCCTCGACTATCCACGAGCATGGAGTGGAGTGGTGGAGGTGTCTGATGACTACTCGGAAGCCTCTCTCGGACTTGGGCTGGTTGGTAAATAGAGGGAAGCCATTGGCCACCAGGACTTCTTTAATTTTGTTGAAGGCGGTCATATCCTTGGCCTGGATCCTGACCCCATTCCCATCTATTGCTCTGGTGGTGTAACTGGATACTCCTGCTGTGTAATTTAGTTTTTCCAGGAGCGGGACTATTTCTTTTACATTATTGACGATTATTGGGGGTGCTCTGCGACTTTGTGGCACGATTTTCCAAGGAGGCAGTTCTGAATCTGAGTTTTGAGGGGGTAGGGGGGGGGCTAAACCAGGTGGCGCCGCTGCGCTGCGAGCAGAGGCATTGATGCTGCAGGGTAGCGGCTGGCGGGGGGGTCCATTCCTGGCTTTGGATTCCTCATAAACAGATTGTGCTGCCTTGCTTTTAAAAACGGGTGTAATGAGGGGAGGAAAAATGTTAGGAGTTTCAAAGTTTGTTGTCGCACATATTCTTTTGTTGGGTGTCTTGAAGCTTGAGCTGTCTAGTTCGTCATTTGTCCGCTTGCCTGGAGTTTTAGATTGTGGTGTCGGATCAGGGGATGCCACAAAATTTGTACCCGTTCCAGCAACCACTTCCGAGAAACTCATAGGCTGCTCGTCTGGGCTTCTGGAAGATGATTTAAATAAATCCCGCTTGGCTGCAGGCCGGCTTAGTGTGCGGGCTGCGTGTAAATTCTCCACAGTGGGCATGGCGGTAGTGTTGGGTTTTGAATTTAAATCGCCTTGAGCAGAAGGGCATAAAGAAGTTTTTCTTTGGTGTGGAGAAATGCTTCTTTTCCCAGTATTTGCATTGCGATTGGTGGGTTTCCTATTTAAACTAAGTTTTGAAACGTCCGGCTTGGGGTTGAAAATAGACCAAAAAGCGTTAAGAGTTTTTTTTTTTTTTTTTTTTTTTTGCTGGTGGAGGTACGGAGACAGAATAAAATTCTGTTCCGCATCCACAATTTATTTTGCCTTTGATTACAGTTTTAGTAATATATAGGTACAATAATTTCGATTTTTAGATTTTAACATTGCATGTGGTGAGTTTGGGGGTTGGACATAGTTAATGTTAATGTTAAAGTAGCTAGTATTTTTTGTACATTTAGGCTTTTGACAGTGACATAGACTGGTAACATTATCATTTTGCACGGTATGTTTACATTTTATAAATAAAATTATTTTACAAAAAACATTGACATTTAAGACTAACATTGCTTAATTTGTTTCTTTTCAGGTACCCCCGCCAGAAGGACGGAAGCACCGAGTCGCAGGAAGCTTCAGGAGACGTTGCAGGTGAGTATTTGTTGATTTTTGGCAGGGACCTGTTGCAGGCGCTGGGTGCGCGCCACTTGCAACATGTATGTCCGGCCAACGTTGCAGGTAGTTCAAAGATGGTGGCTGCATCCCGCGCCGCTGTCATTTGGTGGTTGTCTCTACCACCCTCAGTGGTAGATGTTTGCAGTTGTTTAATAAATTTATTAAATTGCAGGGCAGCTTCGCCGGTCGTCAAGAAGAGGAAAGTTGGATCCCGTGCAGAGGACTTTGCGTCGTTTTGGAGCTGCTGGCGTTATAGGGTTGGAATTTGTCTTCTTGTGGCGGTGCGTCGGGATTGGCAGCTTGAAGCCGCCGTAACAGGATTTGTTGCCGAGGACCATCGCAACGATTTGGGCCATGGAAATGAATACAAAATTAAAATTTAATAAGTATTGCATTTGTTAATTGTTTTTAAGATTGTAATAATTTTTGTTTTTTCAGGTACATTAGCTGGTAGGTAATTTGGAGGTAAGTATTATATTTGTTTTATTTGATTTATTTATTTGCATTAATTCTTTGTTTTTATATTTCAGGTACATTAGCTGGGAGGTCATTTTGAGGTAAGTATTATACTTGTATTTATTTGATTTATTAATTGCATTAATTATTGTTTTTGTATTTCAGGTACATTCGGTGGAAGCTAATCTGTAGGTGAGTATTATGATTGTTTTTGTTTTTATGATTGCGTTAATTTTTTGTTTTTCAGATACTTTTTGTAATTTATTAGGAGGCCTTTTATTTATGGGCCATCGCGACCGGTGTGCCGTGGATTTGGAGTCGTCGAATTGGCAATTAGATAAGTATTTTGTTTAATTAAATAATTCCCAGTATTGGCTTGTGCTTCCTTGTTTCAGTATTTGCAATCTTGGAAAAAAGGAGTTGCGTATTTGTCTCAGAAGGATGGAGTTGCATATTAGCATCTGCTAGTATGCCTGTCCGGTAAGCTATTTTCTATTTGCCCTTGATTAATTTTTTGTATCACATTCTTATTGATTTTCCTTTCATTGTAGGTTAGCGGGAAATTCGTAGAAGTTGCGATACTGAGAAGAAGTATACGTTTTGAGGACAAATATTGCGGTTTATTGATGTGGCATCAGCGCCGCGCTAGTGATCCTTATTGTGGCGGTGGCATCAGGAGATGGAGAGGGCTTAGTAAAATTGTCGATTTTTTGTATTTAAAATCGCAAAAATTGGCGATTTTGTTTTGCGTTTGCGGGGCCCGTCTCCTGTTGTCTGTTGCGTTGAATGTGGATCAGCAATTGGCTGTTGTCAGTGAAGTAAGTGTTTTGTTTGATTTTATTTTATTTGTTTGTATTTAATTTGTTGTTGTTTGTTTTTAGGTTTTAGCGTCAACTCGCTGTTGGCGCTCGTCAGGCTGGAGGTTATTGAGAGCAGCAAGGTGTCCTGAACGACTCGGAGACGACGTGGTTGACCGTCTTTTGCGCTGTATCCATGTATGTAGATTGCAGCGGTGATGAGGGATATTTCATTTTTAACTTTGCTGGTGGAGGTACGGAGACAGAATGAATTCTGTTCCGCATCCACAATTTATTTTGCCTTTGATTACATAGAATGCAATATGTAGGTACAATTATTTGAATTTTTGAGGTGTACATTACGTGGGGTGAGTTTGGGGATTGGACATAGATTTAGTATTAATATTAAGAGGTAAGTATTTTTTTGTAAACTTAGGTTTTTGGCAGTAACATGGACTGGTAACATTATCACATTGTATGTTATGTTTACATTTGATAATTTGAATTATTTAACAAGAAACATTGGAATTTAAGACTAACATAATTTGAATTAATTCTTTTCAGGTACCCCCGCCAGAAGGACGGAAGCACCGAGTCGCTGGAAGCCTCAGGAAACATTGCAGGTGAGTGTTTGTTGTATTCTGGCTGGGGCTTGTTGTGGACGCTGAATGCGCGTCGCAACATGCATGTCCGGCCAGCGCTGCAGAAAGCCTATTCGTGGTGGGTGTATCCCGCGCCGCTGTCATTTGGTGGTTGTCTCTACCACCCTCAGTGGTAGATATTTGCAATTGTTTAATAAAATTTCTTAAATTGCAGGGCAGCTTAGCCGGTCGTCAGGAAGAAGAAAATCTGAAGATGGATCCCGCGCAGCCGTCATTGCATTGTTTGGGAGCTGCTGGCATTATGTTGGTGTAATCTGACTCGTTTGGCAGAAGAGTCGTCGTGGAAATTGGAGCTCGGTTATTCATCGAGAGTTGCCAGGAGCGCCGCGTCTTGTGGCCAATGCGTCGGGATTGGCAGCTAGGAGCCGCCGGAACATGATTTGTTGCCGAGGACCGTCGCAACGATTTGGGCCATGGAAATGAATACAAAGTTAAAATTTGGTAAGTATTACATTTGTTATTCGTTTTTAATATTGTATTAATTTTTGTTTTTTCAGGTAAATTAGCTGGGAGGTTATTTGGGGTGAGTATTGTATTTGTATTTATTTGATTTATTTATTGCATTAATTCTTTGTTTTTGTATTTCAGGTGCTTTGGCTGGGAGGTAATTTGGAGGTAAGTATTGTGTTTGTATTTATTTGTTTTTATAATTATTGCATTAATTTTTGTTTTTGTTTTTCAGGTACATTAGGCTAATCTGGAGGTGAGTATTATAATTGTAATTATTTACGATTGCGTTAATTGTTTTATTTTTCAGGTACGTTTTGTAGTTAATTAGGAGGCCCTTTATTTAAGAGCTATCGCAGCCGGTGTGCCGCGTATTTGGAGTCGTCGAGTTGGTAATTAGATAAGTATTTTGTTTGAGTAAATAATTCCCAGTATTGGCTTGTGCTTCCTTGTTTCAGTATGAAGGATTTGAATGCTTGTCGTCGGCGGGATGGAGTCGCCTGTTTGCATCTACTACTTTGCCTGTCTGGTTTGCTATTTTCTATGTGTCGCTGATTAATTCTGTATAGCATTATTATTAATTTCCCTTTCATTGCAGGTTGGCGGAAAGTTCGTTGAAGATACGGTATTGAGGAGAAATATACATTTTGGGGATCAATTTTACAGCTTATTAATGTGGCTTCAGCTCCGCGCTAATGATCCTTATTTGGGCAGTGGGATCAAAGGATGGAGATGGCATCAGAAAATTGTCAATTTTTTGTATTTATAATCGCAAAAGTTGGCGATTTTGTTTTGCATTTGCGAAGCCCGTCTCCTGTTGTCGGTTGTGTTGGATTTGGGTCAGCGATTGGATGCAGTCAAGGAGGTAAGTGATTGTTATTGTTTGATTGTTATGTTCAATTTGTTGTTGATTAATTGTTTTGTTTTGTTTTGTTTTTAGGTTTTTAGCGCAGACCCGCTGTTGGCGCTCGTCAATAGGATAGGATTTGCAGCGCAACGCATGATGTCCAGTTCAGTACGGAGGCAGCTTTGGTGGCGCATCTTATGTTGTGGAGCTGTGTGAAGCGGTTGCGGCGGAGATGATGGTACATAAAAAGACTGCGCCGCAGAAGATTCAGGTAAGTGGCGTAGTGCATATTTTGCTGCAGCGAGTCGCCTCTATTCATCATGCTTCTGCCGCACAGATTCTTCTCATGTCCATCCTCCGATTCGACTTTTGAATCCTGGTGTAGTTTTCTTCACATAGCTTCATCAGGAGTTGGAGTGCGTATTGCCTTTTTTATCCGGATGCTTGAGGTGAGAAGATTATTTATTTACGTTTTTATGTCATCCATCTAATTGATTTGTTTTTCAACAGAGGTTTAAGCTTTGCGTCGAGGAAGGTGATAATAATTAGAACATTATAAGGGTGGGCAGACGTGCGCTTTTGTGTCGGATATATATATTTATAATAGGTATAAATATAAATAAGTGTAATGTAAATTTAGATTGATGTATCAATGTCAAGATTATTGTTATTGGTTCCTTGTATGATTAAAGCCATTAAAATGTCAATTTTCTTTTCTAAATTATCGACTCTATTAGCTAGATTAATGGTGGGGTCGTCCGAGAAGCTCTTCTGTAGGTAAGGATTGGAGTTTCTTGGCGATGGCGTAGCTTCATCGATAATTCTTGGCTTAAAGTTAGCTCTGGCGGCTCTGCTGGTGGTCGGAGGGCTGTCGTTGCCGACTCGGCTGGGATTAGGAGTACCTTTTTCAGGTTCATGGTCAATTTCTTCACTCCTTTCGTTTCGGAGCATGTCCTGGTATTTTTCCAGATGTCTTTGCGCTGGGTTGCTTGTCTTGGATGCCGGTCTTGGCTTTGCATTGTCCTTTGAGGATATCCTACCCTTTTTGGGTATCTTATTAGAGTTTCGGCGCCATTTGTTTAGCCGTTTTTGAATGGCAGTGTCATGGGAGGAGAAACGTGGCCTTCTGTCGTTCGAGCTTTGCCAATAAGGATTTAGCATCGACTTTTTGGCGGCTTCCTGGCGAGCTTCAGCGATTGACTTGGTCAGGATTGCTGAGCTGTGCGGTAGTCGAGGGGTATTATTACGTGGAGGGGGGCCTTGTCGTTTATAAAAGTGATTAGTTGCGTCTTTGATTGTCCTTATTTTGTTTGTGTCAATAATGTTAGCCGCCAGCTTTCGTTTTTCGGCCTTGTAGGCGGGGCATCCTTTATAAGCGCTGATATGTTCCCCAGAGCAGTTGATGCAGGTGGCGGGGGTGGATTTTGGCTTGGTGCAGCAGGATGACAGGTGATCGCCAGCGCATTTCATGCATTTAGGCGTCCTCATGCATGAATTTTTGGCATGTCTGAAGCCCTGGCATCTGTAGCACTGAACCGGCTCCTGTGTCCTATTTTTCCTTTCAATATCCACCTTTTGCCCACCGATTTGTTTGAGTGAGAGAATTTTATCGTGGCTGCCATCTTTGGCCATGACGATCTCCACTTCAAACATTCGCATGGGGCCACCTGTAGCTGGATTCGTCATGTTTCTGACGAAGCGCGCTTGGAGACCGAGCTTCAGCAGCTCCTCGACTATCCACGAGCATGGTGTGGAATGATGGAGGTGTCTGATGATGACTCGGAAGCCTCTCTCAGACTTGGGCTGGTTGGTGAATAAAGGAAATCCGTTGGCCACCAGGACTTCTTTAATTTTGTTGTAGGCGGTCATATCCTTGGCCTGGATCCTGACCCCGTTTCCTTCTATTGCTCTGGTGGTGTAGCTGGATACTCCTGCTGTATAATTTAGCTTTTCCAGGAGAGGGACAATTTCCTTCACATCATTGACGAGTATAGGGGGTGCTCTACGGCTCTGGGGCACGATTTTCCATGGAGGCAGCTGTGCATCTGTATTTTGAGGGGGTAGGGGGGCGATAACGGGTGGCGCCGCTGCGCTGCAAGCAGAGACATTGATGCTACAGGGTAACGGCTGGCGGGTGGGTCCGTTTCTGGCTTTTGATTCCTCATAAACAGATTGAGCTGCCTTGCTTTTGAAAACTGGTGTGATGAGCGGGGGAAAAATGCAGGGAGTTACAAAATTGGATGTCGCGCATAATTTTTTATTGGGCGTCTTAAAATTTGAGCAATCCAGATCGTCGTTTGTCCGCTTTCCTGGGGTTTTCGTCAGTGGTGCCGGATTAGGGGGTGCCATAGAAACTGGACCTGCTCCAGCTACCACTTCCGAGAAACTCATAGGATGCTCGTTTGGGCTCTTGGAGGATGAATTAAATAAATCCCGCTTTGCAGCAGGCCGGCTAAGTGTGCGGGCTGCTGGTAAATTCCCCACAGTGGGCATGGCGCTAATGTTGGGATTTAAATTTAAATTCGAGTCAACCTGAGCAGAAGAGCGTAGAGAAGCACTCCTTTGGTGAGGGGAAATGCTTCTTTTCCCAGTATTTCCAGAGCGGTTGGTGGTTTTCTTATTTAAAGTAAGCTTGGAAATGTCCGGCTTGGGGTTGAAAATCGACCAGAAAGCATTGAGAGTAGTACATGGCCTTTCTTCTTGCTTATGTTCGTCAATTCGTATTTGTTCCCCACTGTTACTAACATTGGCTTTTTTGTATTGAGCTTCAGAATTGTCAAGCGCGGGAAATTTAGAGCGGCTTTCTAAGTTTTTATTGTTGGCTTTATTTGTTTGTGTCTGTGCATTAAAAGGAGGGGAAAGAGCATTGGGTCCAATTTTGGTGGATGAGCTTAGGTTTTTGTCCATGCTATCGCTGTGTGTGAGAGAGGGGAAAATTTCCATAGCGTTGCTTAGTTTGGCGCCTATTAACTCTGTGTCCGTATTAGTGGCTGCGGCTGCATTCGCTGAGGTGGGTATTTTTTCTCTTCGAGTAGCGTCAGTGTGAGTGAGTGCAGCTGCATTAGTGTGAGTCGATTTTGGGACTGATTTCACTTTGCGTGTATGTGAGGAGAATGGAGGAGAAGGAAAATTTCCCTTAGAGATGCTGCTTTTGGCGCCACCAAAGACTGCATCAGTATTGGTGTCCGAGAGGGGGTCTTTTTGGGCATTATTGGTGTTTGTGTTCTCTTTCACATTATGCGAAAGGGAATTAACAATTTTTATGGCAGCGCCAGAAGAGTTTTTTGAACTTTTATTTGTCTTTGAGGGCAATTTCTTTTGATTAATAATGATATTATTAGGCAGAGAATTGTCTGATCCGTGGGACATGGCCGATAAATGTACCTCGTCGTCAGAAGAGGAATCAGTAAATAGGTTGTTGGACATGGTGTTTGCTGATTCTTAATGTATAAAAGTTTGATACTTGTTGGTATAAATACCCTGGCTTTTAATTTGTGGTGTCTCCTCTAGTTTAGTTCTTCTCCTTTATTAGTTTTTCCTCCTTTCCTTTTTTTTTTTGACTTTTCCTGGTTGCGGTCTTCTTTCCTCTTTTCGTCTTTATGGATTTTCTTTTCCTTTTGGTTATGGCGGCAGCTTGTCAATTTGCACAAAAATTACACGAATTAAATGTTCGCAATTTGTTTGTCCACTAAATGTTTATTGCTGTCGCGGTTTTAACTTTGCGGCCGGAAGACAGTTTTAAACTTTTAATTTCTCGACGAAAAAGCGATTTAAATTTAAATTTGCGCGTGAGAAAATTATGCAAGTGAAAGCGCGGATTATTTTATTAAATATGTTTATGTATTAGTTTATTTAGTTAGTTTATTTTATTCGTTTAATTTATTTAATTTATTTTATAGCTTGCTTTGAACTTTAGCTTTGCTGAAGAATTTAGCTTTAGTTCTTTGTGGTTCTTCGTCTCCTTTTTGTTATAACGGCAGCTTGTCAAATTTGCACAGGTATTAAACTAATCAATTGTTCGCTTTTCGCGTTTCACTAAATGTTTATTGTTGCCGCGGCTTTATCTTTGCAGCCGGAAGACAATTTTAAACTATTTATTTGTCAACTTGAAATTTGATTTTAATTAGTTTTGCGCGGGAGAGTATTTGGCAAGCAAAGCGCGTTGATTTTGTTAAATAAATTTATTTAAATTGTTTATTTAATTGATTGTTTAATTTATTTAATTTATTTATTTATTAACTTTGTTTTAACTTTGCTGGTGGAGGTACGGAGACAGAATGAATTCTGTTCCGCATCCACAATTTATTTTGCCTTTGATTACATAGAATGCAATATGTAGGTACAATTATTTGAATTTTTGAGGTGTACATTACGTGGGGTGAGTTTGGGGATTGGACATAGATTTAGTATTAATATTAAGAGGTAAGTATTTTTTTGTAAACTTAGGTTTTTGGCAGTAACATGGACTGGTAACATTATCACATTGTATGTTATGTTTACATTTGATAATTTGAATTATTTAACAAGAAACATTGGAATTTAAGACTAACATAATTTGAATTAATTCTTTTCAGGTACCCCCGCCAGAAGGACGGAAGCACCGAGTCGCTGGAAGCCTCAGGAAACATTGCAGGTGAGTGTTTGTTGTATTCTGGCTGGGGCTTGTTGTGGACGCTGAATGCGCGTCGCAACATGCATGTCCGGCCAGCGCTGCAGAAAGCCTATTCGTGGTGGGTGTATCCCGCGCCGCTGTCATTTGGTGGTTGTCTCTACCACCCTCAGTGGTAGATATTTGCAATTGTTTAATAAAATTTCTTAAATTGCAGGGCAGCTTAGCCGGTCGTCAGGAAGAAGAAAATCTGAAGATGGATCCCGCGCAGCCGTCATTGCATTGTTTGGGAGCTGCTGGCATTATGTTGGTGTAATCTGACTCGTTTGGCAGAAGAGTCGTCGTGGAAATTGGAGCTCGGTTATTCATCGAGAGTTGCCAGGAGCGCCGCGTCTTGTGGCCAATGCGTCGGGATTGGCAGCTAGGAGCCGCCGGAACATGATTTGTTGCCGAGGACCGTCGCAACGATTTGGGCCATGGAAATGAATACAAAGTTAAAATTTGGTAAGTATTACATTTGTTATTCGTTTTTAATATTGTATTAATTTTTGTTTTTTCAGGTAAATTAGCTGGGAGGTTATTTGGGGTGAGTATTGTATTTGTATTTATTTGATTTATTTATTGCATTAATTCTTTGTTTTTGTATTTCAGGTGCTTTGGCTGGGAGGTAATTTGGAGGTAAGTATTGTGTTTGTATTTATTTGTTTTTATAATTATTGCATTAATTTTTGTTTTTGTTTTTCAGGTACATTAGGCTAATCTGGAGGTGAGTATTATAATTGTAATTATTTACGATTGCGTTAATTGTTTTATTTTTCAGGTACGTTTTGTAGTTAATTAGGAGGCCCTTTATTTAAGAGCTATCGCAGCCGGTGTGCCGCGTATTTGGAGTCGTCGAGTTGGTAATTAGATAAGTATTTTGTTTGAGTAAATAATTCCCAGTATTGGCTTGTGCTTCCTTGTTTCAGTATGAAGGATTTGAATGCTTGTCGTCGGCGGGATGGAGTCGCCTGTTTGCATCTACTACTTTGCCTGTCTGGTTTGCTATTTTCTATGTGTCGCTGATTAATTCTGTATAGCATTATTATTAATTTCCCTTTCATTGCAGGTTGGCGGAAAGTTCGTTGAAGATACGGTATTGAGGAGAAATATACATTTTGGGGATCAATTTTACAGCTTATTAATGTGGCTTCAGCTCCGCGCTAATGATCCTTATTTGGGCAGTGGGATCAAAGGATGGAGATGGCATCAGAAAATTGTCAATTTTTTGTATTTATAATCGCAAAAGTTGGCGATTTTGTTTTGCATTTGCGAAGCCCGTCTCCTGTTGTCGGTTGTGTTGGATTTGGGTCAGCGATTGGATGCAGTCAAGGAGGTAAGTGATTGTTATTGTTTGATTGTTATGTTCAATTTGTTGTTGATTAATTGTTTTGTTTTGTTTTGTTTTTAGGTTTTTAGCGCAGACCCGCTGTTGGCGCTCGTCAATAGGATAGGATTTGCAGCGCAACGCATGATGTCCAGTTCAGTACGGAGGCAGCTTTGGTGGCGCATCTTATGTTGTGGAGCTGTGTGAAGCGGTTGCGGCGGAGATGATGGTACATAAAAAGACTGCGCCGCAGAAGATTCAGGTAAGTGGCGTAGTGCATATTTTGCTGCAGCGAGTCGCCTCTATTCATCATGCTTCTGCCGCACAGATTCTTCTCATGTCCATCCTCCGATTCGACTTTTGAATCCTGGTGTAGTTTTCTTCACATAGCTTCATCAGGAGTTGGAGTGCGTATTGCCTTTTTTATCCGGATGCTTGAGGTGAGAAGATTATTTATTTACGTTTTTATGTCATCCATCTAATTGATTTGTTTTTCAACAGAGGTTTAAGCTTTGCGTCGAGGAAGGTGATAATAATTAGAACATTATAAGGGTGGGCAGACGTGCGCTTTTGTGTCGGATATATATATTTATAATAGGTATAAATATAAATAAGTGTAATGTAAATTTAGATTGATGTATCAATGTCAAGATTATTGTTATTGGTTCCTTGTATGATTAAAGCCATTAAAATGTCAATTTTCTTTTCTAAATTATCGACTCTATTAGCTAGATTAATGGTGGGGTCGTCCGAGAAGCTCTTCTGTAGGTAAGGATTGGAGTTTCTTGGCGATGGCGTAGCTTCATCGATAATTCTTGGCTTAAAGTTAGCTCTGGCGGCTCTGCTGGTGGTCGGAGGGCTGTCGTTGCCGACTCGGCTGGGATTAGGAGTACCTTTTTCAGGTTCATGGTCAATTTCTTCACTCCTTTCGTTTCGGAGCATGTCCTGGTATTTTTCCAGATGTCTTTGCGCTGGGTTGCTTGTCTTGGATGCCGGTCTTGGCTTTGCATTGTCCTTTGAGGATATCCTACCCTTTTTGGGTATCTTATTAGAGTTTCGGCGCCATTTGTTTAGCCGTTTTTGAATGGCAGTGTCATGGGAGGAGAAACGTGGCCTTCTGTCGTTCGAGCTTTGCCAATAAGGATTTAGCATCGACTTTTTGGCGGCTTCCTGGCGAGCTTCAGCGATTGACTTGGTCAGGATTGCTGAGCTGTGCGGTAGTCGAGGGGTATTATTACGTGGAGGGGGGCCTTGTCGTTTATAAAAGTGATTAGTTGCGTCTTTGATTGTCCTTATTTTGTTTGTGTCAATAATGTTAGCCGCCAGCTTTCGTTTTTCGGCCTTGTAGGCGGGGCATCCTTTATAAGCGCTGATATGTTCCCCAGAGCAGTTGATGCAGGTGGCGGGGGTGGATTTTGGCTTGGTGCAGCAGGATGACAGGTGATCGCCAGCGCATTTCATGCATTTAGGCGTCCTCATGCATGAATTTTTGGCATGTCTGAAGCCCTGGCATCTGTAGCACTGAACCGGCTCCTGTGTCCTATTTTTCCTTTCAATATCCACCTTTTGCCCACCGATTTGTTTGAGTGAGAGAATTTTATCGTGGCTGCCATCTTTGGCCATGACGATCTCCACTTCAAACATTCGCATGGGGCCACCTGTAGCTGGATTCGTCATGTTTCTGACGAAGCGCGCTTGGAGACCGAGCTTCAGCAGCTCCTCGACTATCCACGAGCATGGTGTGGAATGATGGAGGTGTCTGATGATGACTCGGAAGCCTCTCTCAGACTTGGGCTGGTTGGTGAATAAAGGAAATCCGTTGGCCACCAGGACTTCTTTAATTTTGTTGTAGGCGGTCATATCCTTGGCCTGGATCCTGACCCCGTTTCCTTCTATTGCTCTGGTGGTGTAGCTGGATACTCCTGCTGTATAATTTAGCTTTTCCAGGAGAGGGACAATTTCCTTCACATCATTGACGAGTATAGGGGGTGCTCTACGGCTCTGGGGCACGATTTTCCATGGAGGCAGCTGTGCATCTGTATTTTGAGGGGGTAGGGGGGCGATAACGGGTGGCGCCGCTGCGCTGCAAGCAGAGACATTGATGCTACAGGGTAACGGCTGGCGGGTGGGTCCGTTTCTGGCTTTTGATTCCTCATAAACAGATTGAGCTGCCTTGCTTTTGAAAACTGGTGTGATGAGCGGGGGAAAAATGCAGGGAGTTACAAAATTGGATGTCGCGCATAATTTTTTATTGGGCGTCTTAAAATTTGAGCAATCCAGATCGTCGTTTGTCCGCTTTCCTGGGGTTTTCGTCAGTGGTGCCGGATTAGGGGGTGCCATAGAAACTGGACCTGCTCCAGCTACCACTTCCGAGAAACTCATAGGATGCTCGTTTGGGCTCTTGGAGGATGAATTAAATAAATCCCGCTTTGCAGCAGGCCGGCTAAGTGTGCGGGCTGCTGGTAAATTCCCCACAGTGGGCATGGCGCTAATGTTGGGATTTAAATTTAAATTCGAGTCAACCTGAGCAGAAGAGCGTAGAGAAGCACTCCTTTGGTGAGGGGAAATGCTTCTTTTCCCAGTATTTCCAGAGCGGTTGGTGGTTTTCTTATTTAAAGTAAGCTTGGAAATGTCCGGCTTGGGGTTGAAAATCGACCAGAAAGCATTGAGAGTAGTACATGGCCTTTCTTCTTGCTTATGTTCGTCAATTCGTATTTGTTCCCCACTGTTACTAACATTGGCTTTTTTGTATTGAGCTTCAGAATTGTCAAGCGCGGGAAATTTAGAGCGGCTTTCTAAGTTTTTATTGTTGGCTTTATTTGTTTGTGTCTGTGCATTAAAAGGAGGGGAAAGAGCATTGGGTCCAATTTTGGTGGATGAGCTTAGGTTTTTGTCCATGCTATCGCTGTGTGTGAGAGAGGGGAAAATTTCCATAGCGTTGCTTAGTTTGGCGCCTATTAACTCTGTGTCCGTATTAGTGGCTGCGGCTGCATTCGCTGAGGTGGGTATTTTTTCTCTTCGAGTAGCGTCAGTGTGAGTGAGTGCAGCTGCATTAGTGTGAGTCGATTTTGGGACTGATTTCACTTTGCGTGTATGTGAGGAGAATGGAGGAGAAGGAAAATTTCCCTTAGAGATGCTGCTTTTGGCGCCACCAAAGACTGCATCAGTATTGGTGTCCGAGAGGGGGTCTTTTTGGGCATTATTGGTGTTTGTGTTCTCTTTCACATTATGCGAAAGGGAATTAACAATTTTTATGGCAGCGCCAGAAGAGTTTTTTGAACTTTTATTTGTCTTTGAGGGCAATTTCTTTTGATTAATAATGATATTATTAAGCAGAGAATTGTCTGATCCGTGGGACATGGCCGATAAATGTACCTCGTCGTCAGAAGAGGAATCAGTAAATAGGTTGTTGGACATGGTGTTTGCTGATTCTTAATGTATAAAAGTTTGATACTTGTTGGTATAAATACCCTGGCTTTTAATTTGTGGTGTCTCCTCTAGTTTAGTTCTTCTCCTTTATTAGTTTTTCCTCCTTTCCTTTTTTTTTGACTTTTCCTGGTTGCGGTCTTCTTTCCTCTTTTCGTCTTTATGGATTTTCTTTTCCTTTTGGTTATGGCGGCAGCTTGTCAATTTGCACAAAAATTACACGAATTAAATGTTCGCAATTTGTTTGTCCACTAAATGTTTATTGCTGTCGCGGTTTTAACTTTGCGGCCGGAAGACAGTTTTAAACTTTTAATTTCTCGACGAAAAAGCGATTTAAATTTAAATTTGCGCGTGAGAAAATTATGCAAGTGAAAGCGCGGATTATTTTATTAAATATGTTTATGTATTAGTTTATTTAGTTAGTTTATTTTATTCGTTTAATTTATTTAATTTATTTTATAGCTTGCTTTGAACTTTAGCTTTGCTGAAGAATTTAGCTTTAGTTCTTTGTGGTTCTTCGTCTCCTTTTTGTTATAACGGCAGCTTGTCAAATTTGCACAGGTATTAAACTAATCAATTTCGCGTTTCACTAAATGTTTATTGTTGCCGCGGCTTTATCTTTGCAGCCGGAAGACAATTTTAAACTATTTATTTGTCAACTTGTTTTTAACTTTGCTGGTTTTGCTGGTGGAGGTACGGAGACAGAATGAATTCTGTTCCGCATCCACAATTTATTTTGCCTTTGATTACATAGAATGCAATATGTAGGTACAATTATTTGAATTTTTGAGGTGTACATTACGTGGGGTGAGTTTGGGGATTGGACATAGATTTAGTATTAATATTAAGAGGTAAGTATTTTTTTGTAAACTTAGGTTTTTGGCAGTAACATGGACTGGTAACATTATCACATTGTATGTTATGTTTACATTTGATAATTTGAATTATTTAACAAGAAACATTGGAATTTAAGACTAACATAATTTGAATTAATTCTTTTCAGGTACCCCCGCCAGAAGGACGGAAGCACCGAGTCGCTGGAAGCCTCAGGAAACATTGCAGGTGAGTGTTTGTTGTATTCTGGCTGGGGCTTGTTGTGGACGCTGAATGCGCGTCGCAACATGCATGTCCGGCCAGCGCTGCTTTTTTAACTTTGCTGGTGGAGGTACGGAGACAGAGTAAATTCTGTTCCGCATCCACGATTTATTTTGCCTTTGATTACAGTATGTGCAATATATAGGTACAATTATTTGAATTTATAGGTTTAACATTGCATGGGGTGAGTTTGGGGGTTGGGCGTGGTGAGTTAGTTTATAATTAGTATTTTTTGTATTCTTGGCTTTTAGACAGTAGCATGGACTGGTAACATTAACATATTGCAAGGCTTGTTTACATTTAACAATTTAAATTATTTTACAAAAAACATTGAAATTTAGGATTAATATTGTTTAATTTGTTTCTTTTCAGGTACCCCCGCCAGAAGGACGGAAGCACCGATTCGCTGGGAGCCTCTGGAGACGTTGCAGGTAAGTTGTTGTTGTACTTGGGCTGGAGCTATGTTGCTGGCGCTGGATGCGCGCCACTTGCAACAAATAGGTCCGGCCGGCGTTGCAGTTAGTTTGTTCCCGCGCCGCAGTCGTTTGGTGAGTATCTCTTCTACCCTCATCGGTAGATGTTTGCAATTAATACATTGTTTATTCCAGAACTGCTTCGCCGGTCGTCAGGAAGAGGGAATTCTGAAGATGGGTTCCGCGCGGCCGTCGTTGTATTGTTTTGGAGCTGCTGGCGTTGGTGGTGTCTTCTGTCTCATCGTGACTGAGGAGTCGTCATGGAAATTGTAGATCGGTTGTTCATCGAGAGATTGCCAGCAGCGCCGCGTCTTGTGGCCAGTGCGTCAGGATTGGCAGCATGGAGCCGCCGGAACAGGAATTGTTGCCGAGGACAGTTGCAGCGTTGGGGTCATGGAAATGAATACAAAATTAAAATTTGGTAAGTATTACATTTGTTATTTGCTTTTAAGATTGTATTAAATTTTTTGTTTTTTAGGTACATTGGCTGGGAGGTAAATTGGAGGTAAGTATTATATTTGTATTTATTTGATTTATTTATTGAATTAATTTTTTTTGTTTTTGTTTTTCAGGTACATTAGCTTGGAGGTAAGTGTTATACTTGTATTTAATTGATTTATTAATTGCGTTAATTATTGTTTTTGTATTTCAGGTACATTAGGTGGAAGCTAATCTGAAGGTGAGTGTTATGATTGTTTTTGTTTTTATGGTTGCGTTAATTTTTGGTTTTTCAGGTACGTTTTGTAATTTATTAGGAGGCCCTTTATTTATGGGCCATCGCCGCCGGTGTGCCGCGGATTTGGAGTCGTCGAATTGGCAATTAGATAAGTATTTTGTTGAAATAAATAATTCCCAGTTTTAGCTTGTGCTTCCTTGTTTCAGTATTTGCGGTCTTGGAGAAAGGAGTTGCGTGGTTGTCGTCAGCAGGATGGAGTTGCATATTAGCATCTGCTAGTATGCCTGTATGCCTGTCTGGTTTGCTAATTTTAGATTGTCCTTTGTTTGTTTTGTATCATATACTTATTTATTTTCCTTTCATTGCAGGTTAGTGGAAGTTCGTTGACAGTATGATACTGAGGAAGAGTATACATTTTGTGGACGGATTTTTCAGCTTTTTAAAGTGGCATCAGCTCCGCGCTACTGATCCTTATTGATGCAGTGGCAACAGGAGGTGCAGGCGGCATTGTAAAATTGTCAATTTTTTGTGTTTATAATCGCAAAATTTGGCGATTTTGTTTTGCTTTTGCAAGGCCCGTTTCCTGTTGTCGGTTGCGTTGAAGGATTTACTTGTGTGTCGTCAGCAGGATGGAGTCACATATTTGTATTTGTTAGTTTGCCTGTCTGGTTTGCTATTTTCTGTGTCCTTAATATGTTTTGTATAATTTTCTTATTAATTTTCCTTTCCTTTCAGGTTGTCGGAAAATCATTGACGATACGATACTGAGGAAAAATATGAAATTTGCGGACGGATTTTGCAGCTTTTTAATGTAATGTCAGCTCCTTGCTAGTGATCCTTGTCAGTGCAGTGGCATCAGGAGTCGGAGACGGCATCGCAAAATTGTCAATTTTTTGTGTTTATAATCGCATAGTTGGCGATTTTATTTTGCGTTTGCGGGCCCTTCTCCTTTTGTTTGTTTCATTGGATGTGGGTCAGTGATTAGCTGTATACATTGAGGTAAGTGCATTGTTTTATTGTTTTATTTAATTTGTTATTAATTAATTGTTTTGTTTGTGTAGCCCGTCTGTTGCAGCGCGGCATTACTAGTAGATTGCAGCTGTGATAACAGAGATCGTGCGGCGAGAAAGTTCAGGTAAGTGACGTTGTGCATAAATTGCTGCAGCGAGTCACCTTATATTCATCATGTTTCTGCCGCACTAATCCTTTATTGTATCGATTTAGCAATTCATCTTTTATGTTTCATCCGGATCTGCTGGGGTGCGTTGTCTTAGGCTTTTTCTTTCTAGGTTCGTTGAGGTGAGAGTGTTGTTTACATTTTTGTGCCGATATCTAATTGTTTTATTTATCCAAATAAATTAGGCTCCGTCGAGGAAGGTGATGACATGAAGGAATTTGGAAGCAGACAGACTACGCTTTTCCATCGGATATATTTATTGTTAAGATAGATATAAGTAGTTGTAGGATTTAGTTGGATGTATCCATGTCAAGATTGTTATTTCTTCCTTGTATGATTAAGGCCATTAAAATGTCAATTTTCTTTTCTAAATTGTCGACTCGATTAGCTAAGCTTGTTGTGGGGTCGTCCAAGAGGCCTTTTTGTGAGTTGGGATTGCAGATTTTTGGCGATGGCGTGGTGTCGTCAATAAGTCTTGGCTTAAAGCTGGCTCTGGCTGCTCTGCTCGTGGTCGGAGGGCTGTCATTGCCGACCTGCCTGGGATTTGGGGTTCCCTTCTCGGATTCCTGGTCGTTTTCTTCACTCCTTTCCCTTAGGAGCATGTCCTGGTAGTCCTCCAGATGTCTTTGCGCTGGGTTACTTGTCCTATATGCCGGTCGTGGCTTTGCATTGTCCTTTAAGGCTATCCTACCCTTTTTGGGTATTTTGTTGGTGTTTCGGCGCCATTTATTCAGACGCTTCTGAATGGCCGTGTCATGGGAGGAGAATCGTGGTCTTCTGTCGTTTGTATTTTGTCGGAATGGATTTAACATCGACTTTCTGGCTGCCTCCTGGCGAGCTTCGGCAATTGATTTGCTCAGGATTGCTGAGCTGTGTGGCAGCCGAGGGGTGTTATTGCGTGGAGGGGGGCCTTGACGTTTATAAAAGTTATTTGTTGCGTCTTTGATTGTTCTTATTTTGTTTGTGTCGATGTTGTTTGCCGCCAGCTTTTGTTTTTCCGCCTTATAAGTAGGGCACCCTTTATACGCGCTAATATGCTGCCCAGAGCAATTTACGCAGGTGGCGGGGGTGGTTCTTGGCTTGGTGCAACAGGAAGACAGGTGTTCGCCAGCGCATTTCATGCATCTTGGCGGCCTCATGCAAGAGTTTTTGGCATGCCTGAAGCCTTGGCATCTGTAGCACTGGACCGGCTCCCGTGTCCTGTTTTTCCTTTCAATGTCCACCCTTTGCCCACCGATTTGTTTGAGTGAGAGTATTTTGTCATGACTGCCGTCCTTGGCCATGACGATCTCCACTTCAAACATTCGCATGGGGCCACCTGTAGCCGGATTCGTCATATTTCTGACGAATCGCGCTTGGAACCCGAGCTTCAGCAGTTCCTCGACTATCCACGAGCATGGTGTGGAGTGGTGGAGATGTCTGATGATGACTCGGAATCCTCTCTCGGACTTGGGCTGGTTGGTGAATAAAGGAAGTCCGTTGGCCACCAGGACTTCTTTAATTTTGTTATAGGCGGTCATGTCTTTTGCCTGTATCCTGACCCCGTTTCCTTCTATAGCCCTGGTAGTATAGCTGGAGACTCCTGCTGTGTAGTTCAGCTTTTCCAGTAGAGGTACAATTTCCTTTACATCATTAAAATTTAACTTTGCTGGTGGAGGTACGGAGACAGAATGAGTTCTGTTCCGCATCCACAATTTATTTTGCCTTTGATTACATAGTATGCAATATGTAGGTACAATAATTTAAATTTTTGAGAGTACATTGCGTGGGGTGAGTTTGGGGATTGGACATAGATTTAGTATTAATATTAAAAGTAAGTATTTTTGTAAACATTGGGTTTTCGACAGTAACATGGACTGGTAACATTATCACATTGTATGTTGTGTTTACATTTTATAAATAAAATTATTTTACCAAAGACATTGATATTTAAGACTAACATTGCTTGATTGATTCTTTTTAGGTACCCCCGCCAGAAGGACGGAAGCACCGAGTCGCTGGGAACCTCAGGAGTAGTCACAGGTATGTGTTTGTTGTATGATGGCTGTGGTCTGTTGCGGCCGCTGGAAGCGCGCCACTTGCAACAAGTATGTCCGGCTGGCGTTGCAGATAATTTGTTCTCGGTTGCAGCATCCCGCGCCGCTGTCATTTGGTGGAATTTCGTTGTGTCGTCAGTGTGAGGGTCCAGCGCAGCAGTCATTGCATTTTTATAGACAGCTGGCAATATGTAGGAGGGATCCGTCTTGTTGTGGCCAAGAAGTCGTCGGAGGGAATTGCAGCTCGGTTGTTCGCCGAGAGTAGCCAGGTGCGCCGCGTCTTGTGGCGATTGAGTCAGGATTGGCAGCTTGGAGCCGCCGGACCGGGATTTGTTGCCAAGGACCGCCGCAACGATACGGGCATGAAATAAATGTAAAGTTATAATTAGGTAAGTATTACATTAGTTATTTGTTTTTGTGAATGCGTTAATTTGTTTTTATTTTATTTTTTCAGGTGCATTTGGTGAGAGGTAGTTTTGAGGTAAGTATTATTTTATTATTTATTTGTTTTTATGTTTGATTTAATTTTGATTTTGTTTTTCAGGTACGTTTGGAGGGAGCTAGTCTGGGGTGAGTATTATATTTGTTTTTATAATTGCATTAATTGTTTGTTTATCAGGTACGTTTAGTAAAGGCTGAATTGGAAGACCTTTATTTTTGTGTCGTCGCGACTGGGATGCCGTAGATTTAGAATCATTAAGTTGGCGATTAGATAAGTATTATATTTTGAATTTTGTATTTCCCAGTATTAGCTTGTGTTCCCTTGTTTCAGCATTGCAGTCTTGGAAGAAGGAGTTGCGTGTTTGTCGTCAGCAGGATGGAGCCGTCTATTAGTATCTGCTACTTTGTCTGTCCGGTTTGCTATTATTTATATGTCATTAATTAATTTTTGTATCGCATTCTTATTGATTTTCCTTTCATTGCAGGTAAGCGGAAAATTCGTGGAAGATACGGTATTGACGAGAAGTATAGATTTTGAGGATGATTTTTGCAGCTTGTTAATGTGACGTCAGCTTCGCGCTAATGATCCTTATTAAGGCAGTGGCATCAGGAGATGGAGACGGCGTCGTAAGATTGTCAATTTTTTGTGTTTAAAATCGCAAAATTGGCGATTTTGTTTTGCGTTGCGGAGCCCGTCTCCTGTTGTCTGTTGCGTTGGATGTGGGTCAGCAATTTGCTGCGGTCGTTGAGGTAGGTAGTTTGTTTTAATTTTATTTTATTTGTTTGTATTTAATGATTTGTTTGTTTTTAGGGTTTTGGTTTTAGCGTCAACTCGCTGTTGGCGCTCGTTAAGTTGGAAGTTTATGTGAGCTGCACAGTGTCCTGATCGACGCAGAGGCAACATAGATGGCCCATCTTTTGCAGTTCGTCAACATGTGTAGATTGCAACGGTGAGGAAGGATACTTCAGAAGACAGAGCGGCAAGAAAATTCAGGTAAGTGACGTTGTGCATATATTGCTGCAGCGAGTCGCCTTATACTCATCCTGTTTTTGCCGCACTAATCTTATTTATATCGATCTTCCGATTCTTGGTGTTGTTCTTCTTCGTATCGCTTCGTCAGGATCAGCTGGTGGGCGTTGTCATGTGCTTAATTATCCAGGTACGTTGAGGTGAGAGTAGTGTTTGAGTTTTTATGCCTTCCGTCTAATTAATTTATTTTTCCATTTATTTGTTTTAGGCTTTGCATGGAGGAAGGTGGTGTCGATGAATGTATTTGGGAGTAGGCGAAAGTGCGCTTATTATCGGATATAAATATAATTAAGAATAGATATAAGCATATCTAAATTTAAGTGGATGTATCCATGTCACTGTTATTATTCCTTCCTTGTATGATTAGCGCCATTAAAATGTCAATTTTCTGCTCTAAGTTGTCGACTCTATTGGCTAGGTTTGTGGTGGGGTCATCCGAGTAGCCTTTTTGCAAATACAGATTGTGATTTCTAGGGGATGGCGTCATTTCGTCAATGATTCTTGGCTTGAAGCTAGCTCTGGCGGCTCTGCTAGTGGTCGGAGGGCTATCTTTGCCGACTCGCATGGGATTTGTGGTACCTTTTTTAGGTTCCTGGTCATTTAGTTCACTCCTTTCTTTTTGGAGCATGTCCTGGTAGTTTTCCAGATGTTTTTGCGCTGGGTTGCTTGTCTTGGATACCGGTCGTGGCTTTGCGTTGTCCTTTGAAGCTATCCTACCCTTTTTGGGTATCTTGCTTGAGTTCCGGCGCCATTTATTCAGTCTTTTCTGAATGGCCATGTCATGGGAGGAGAAGCGTGGCTTTCTGTCGTTCGAGTTTTGCCAATAAGGATTTAGCATCGACTTTCTGGCGGCCTCCTGGCGCGCTGCAGCGATTGATTTGCTCAGGATTGCTGAGCTATGTGGCAGCCGAGGGGTGTTATTGTGTGGAGGGGGGCCTTGACGTCTATAATAGTTATTTGTTGCGTTCTTGAATGTTCTTATTTTGTTTAGGTTTATGTTGTTTGCCGCCAGCTTTTGTTTTTCGGCCTTGTAGGTAGGGCATCCCTTGTATGCACTAATATGCTCCCCAGAGCAGTTGACGCAGGTGGCAGGGGTGGATCTTGGCTTGGTGCAACAGGATGACAGGTGATCGCCAGCGCATTTCATGCATCGTGGCGGCTTCATGCAAGAGTTTTTGGCATGCCTGAAGCCCTGGCATCTGTAGCACTGGACCGGCTCCCGTGTCCTGTTTTTCCTTTCAATGTCCACTCTTTGCCCACCGATTTGTTTGAGTGAGATTATTTTGTCGTGACTGCCGTCTTTGGCCATGGCTATCTCAACTTCAAACATTCGCATGGGGCCACCTGTAGCTGGATTCGTCATATTTCTAACGAAGCGTGCTTGGAATCCGAGCTTCAGCAGCTCCTCGACTATCCACGAACATGGTGTGGAATGATGGAGGTGTCTGATGACGACTCGGAATCCTCTCTCAGATTTGGGCTGATTGGTGAATAATGGAAAACCGTTTGCCACCAGGACTTCTTTAATTTTGTTGAAGGCAGTCATATCCTTGGCCTGGATCCTGACCCCATTCCCATCTATTGCCCTGGTGGTGTAGCTGGATACTCCTGCTGTGTAGTTCAGCTTTTCCAGCAGCGGGACAATTTCCTTCACGTCGTTGACTAGGATAGGGGGTGCTCTACGGCTCTTGGGCACGATTTTCCATGGTGGCAGCTCTGCATCTGTATTTTGAGGGGGTAGGGGGGCAATCCCGGGTGGCGCCGCTGCGCTGCGAGCAGAGGCATTGGTGCTGCAGGGTAACGGCTGGCGGGGGGGTCCATTTCTGGCTTTTGATTCCTCATAAACAGATTGAGCTGCCTTGCTTTTAAAAACAGGTGTGATAAGAGGAGGAAAAATGCTGGGAGTTTTAAAGTTTGATGTAGCGCATAGTCGTTTGTTGGGAGTCTTAAAGCTGGAGGAGTCCAGTTCGCCATTTGTCCTCTTGCCTGGAGTTTTCGTCAGTGGTGCCGGATTAGAGGGTGCCACAGAAACTGGACCTGTTCCAGCTACCACTTCCGAAAAACTCATAGGATGCTCGTTTGGGCTCTTGGAGGATGAATTAAATAAATCCCGCTTTGCAGCAGGCCGGCTAAGTGTGCGGGCTGCTGGTAAATTCCCCACAGTGGGCATGGCGCTAGTGTTGGGATTTAAATTTGAATCAACCTGAGCAGAAGAGCGTAAGGAAGCATTCCTTTGATGTGGGGAAATGCTTCTTTTCCCAGTATTTCCAGAGCGGTTGGCGGGTTTCTTGTTTAGACTAAGTTTAGAAATGTCCGGCTTGGGGTTGAAAATTGACCAAAAAGCATTGAGAGTTGTGCTCGGCCTTTCCTCTTGTTTGTGTTCGTCGATTTGTATTTGTGGGGAGAAGATTTCCCCACTGTTACTAACATTGGCATTCTTGTAATGTGCGTCAGAATTGGCAAGCGCGGGAATTTTAGAGCAGCCTTCTAAGTTTGTGTAAGTTGCTTTGCTTGTTTGTGTGTGTGTGTAAGTAGGAGGGGAAAGAGCATTGGGTCCAATTTTGGTGGATGAGCTGAGGTTTTTGTCCATGCTATCGCTGTGTGAAAGAGAGGGGAAATTTCCCATGGCATCGCTCAGTTTGGCGCCTTTTACATCTGTGTCCGTATTAGTTGCTGCAGCTGCGTTAGTGCAAGTCGCTGGGGTGGGTATTTTCTCTCTTTGAGAAGCGTCGGTATGAGTGAGTGCAGTTGCATTTGTGTGAGTCATTTTTGGGTGTAATTTCCCCTTAAATGTGTATGAGGTGGATAGAGGAGAAGGCAATTTCCCCTTCGAGATGCTGCTTTTGGCGCCTTTGGTGACTGCAGCAGTATTGGTGAGTGAGAGGGGGTCGTTTTGGGCATTATTAGTGTTTGAATTCTCTTTCCCCTTATGTGAAAGGGAATTAACAATTTTTATGGCAGCCCCAGAAGAGTTTTTTGAACTTTTATTTGCTGGTTGTAAGGGCAATTTCTTCAGACTAATAATGCTTGTATTAGACTGAGAATTATTAGATCCGTGGGACATGGGCGATATTTCAAGGTGGAATGGGGAATTTCGCTGTTCTGGGCTTGATGTAATTGAGTGTATTTCGCCGTCAGAAGAGGAATCAGTAAATAGGTGGTGGTCAGACATGGTATTTACTAATTTTTAATGTAATAAATGATACTTTTAGGTATAAATACCCTGGCTTTTAATTTGTGGCGTCTCCTCTCGTTTAGTTCGTCTCCTTTATTGGCCTTTCTCCTCTCCTTCCTTTAAATTTTCCTTGTTGCGGTCGTCTTTCTTCTTTTCGTCTCTATGGATTTTCTTTTTATGGCGGCAGCTTGTCAATTTGCACAATTATTACACAATTAATTGTTCACCTTTCGTTTGTCCACTAAATGTTTATTGTTGTCGCGGTTTTAACTTTGCGTCCGGAAAACAATTTTAAACTTTAATTTCTCGTACGAAAAGGCGATTTAAAATTAAATTGCGCGTGAGAAAATTATGCAGGTGGAAGCGCGAATTATTTTGTTAAATAGGTTCAATTTACTAGTTTATTTAATTAGTTTAATTTATTTATTTAATTTGTTTTATTGTTTGGTTGGAACTTTAACTTTGCTGGTGGATTTAACTTTAATCTTTGGTTCTTCGTCTCCTTTTTGTTATAACGGCAGCTTGTCGATTTTGCACAAGTATAACTGTTCGCTTTTCGTTTGTCGATTAATTGTTTTTTATTGTCGCGGTATTAACTTTGCGGCCGGAAGACAATATTTAAACTTTTAATTTGTCAAAATGAAAAGGCGATTTAAATTATATTTGCGCGTTTTTAACTTTGCTGGTTAATTTTAACTTTGCTGGTGGAGGTACGGAGACAGAATGAGTTCTGTTCCGCATCCACAATTTATTTTGCCTTTGATTACATAGTATGCAATATGTAGGTACAATAATTTAAATTTTTGAGAGTACATTGCGTGGGGTGAGTTTGGGGATTGGACATAGATTTAGTATTAATATTAAAAGTAAGTATTTTTGTAAACATTGGGTTTTCGACAGTAACATGGACTGGTAACATTATCACATTGTATGTTGTGTTTACATTTTATAAATAAAATTATTTTACCAAAGACATTGATATTTAAGACTAACATTGCTTGATTGATTCTTTTTAGGTACCCCCTCCAGAAGGACGGAAGCACCGAGTCGCTGGGAACCTCAGGAGTAGTCACAGGTATGTGTTTGTTGTATGATGGCTGTGGTCTGTTGCGGCCGCTGGAAGCGCGCCACTTGCAACAAGTATGTCCGGCTGGCGTTGCAGATTGCTTTGCTGGTGGAGGTACGGAGACAGAATGAGTTCTGTTCCGCATCCACAATTTATTTTGCCTTTGATTACATAGTATGCAATATGTAGGTACAATAATTTGAATTTTTGAGAGTACATTGCGTGGGGTGAGTTTGGGGATTGGACATAGATTTAGTATTAATATTAAAAGTAAGTATTTTTGTAAACATTGGGTTTTCGACAGTAACATGGACTGGTAACATTATCACATTGTATGTTGTGTTTACATTTTATAAATAAAATTATTTTACCAAAGACATTGATATTTAAGACTAACATTGCTTGATTGATTCTTTTTAGGTACCCCCGCCAGAAGGACGGAAGCACCGAGTCGCTGGGAACCTCAGGAGTAGTCACAGGTATGTGTTTGTTGTATGATGGCTGTGGTCTGTTGCGGCCGCTGGAAGCGCGCCACTTGCAACAAGTATGTCCGGCTGGCGTTGCAGATAATTTGTTCTCGGTTGCAGCATCCCGCGCCGCTGTCATTTGGTGGAATTTCGTTGTGTCGTCAGTGTGAGGGTCCAGCGCAGCAGTCATTGCATTTTTATAGACAGCTGGCAATATGTAGGAGGGATCCGTCTTGTTGTGGCCAAGAAGTCGTCGGAGGGAATTGCAGCTCGGTTGTTCGCCGAGAGTAGCCAGGTGCGCCGCAGCAGTCATTGCATTTTTATAGACAGCTGGCAATATGTAGGAGGGATCCGTCTTGTTGTGGCCAAGAAGTCGTCGGAGGGAATTGCAGCTCGGTTGTTCGCCGAGAGTAGCCAGGTGCGCCGCGTCTTGTGGCGATTGAGTCAGGATTGGCAGCTTGGAGCCGCCGGACCGGGATTTGTTGCCAAGGACCGCCGCAACGATACGGGCATGAAATAAATGTAAAGTTATAATTAGGTAAGTATTACATTAGTTATTTGTTTTTGTGAATGCGTTAATTTGTTTTTATTTTATTTTTTCAGGTGCATTTGGTGAGAGGTAGTTTTGAGGTAAGTATTATTTTATTATTTATTTGTTTTTATGTTTGATTTAATTTTGATTTTGTTTTTCAGGTACGTTTGGAGGGAGCTAGTCTGGGGTGAGTATTATATTTGTTTTTATAATTGCATTAATTGTTTGTTTATCAGGTACGTTTAGTAAAGGCTGAATTGGAAGACCTTTATTTTTGTGTCGTCGCGACTGGGATGCCGTAGATTTAGAATCATTAAGTTGGCGATTAGATAAGTATTATATTTTAAATTTTGTATTTCCCAGTATTAGCTTGTGTTCCCTTGTTTCAGCATTGCAGTCTTGGAAGAAGGAGTTGCGTGTTTGTCGTCAGCAGGATGGAGCCGTCTATTAGTATCTGCTACTTTGTCTGTCCGGTTTGCTATTATTTATATGTCATTAATTAATTTTTGTATCGCATTCTTATTGATTTTCCTTTCATTGCAGGTAAGCGGAAAATTCGTGGAAGATACGGTATTGACGAGAAGTATAGATTTTGAGGATGATTTTTGCAGCTTGTTAATGTGACGTCAGCTTCGCGCTAATGATCCTTATTAACGCAGTGGCATCAGGAGATGGAGACGGCGTCGTAAGATTGTCAATTTTTTGTGTTTAAAATCGCAAAATTGGCGATTTTGTTTTGCGTTGCGGAGCCCGTCTCCTGTTGTCTGTTGCGTTGGATGTGGGTCAGCAATTTGCTGCGGTCGTTGAGGTAGGTAGTTTGTTTTAATTTTATTTTATTTGTTTGTATTTAATGATTTGTTTGTTTTTAGGGTTTTGGTTTTAGCGTCAACTCGCTGTTGGCGCTCGTTAAGTTGGAAGTTTATGTGAGCTGCACAGTGTCCTGATCGACACAGAGGCAACATAGATGGCCCATCTTTTGCAGTTCGTCAACATGTGTAGATTGCAACGGTGAGGAAGGATACTTCAGAAGACAGTGCGGCAAGAAAATTCAGGTAAGTGACGTTGTGCATATATTGCTGCAGCGAGTCGCCTTATACTCATCCTGCTTTTGCCGCACTAATCTTATTTATATCGATCTTCCGATTCTTGGTGTTGTTCTTCTTCGTATCGCTTCGTCAGGATCAGCTGGTGGGCGTTGTCATGTGCTTAATTATCCAGGTACGTTGAGGTGAGAGTAGTGTTTGTGTTTTTATGCCTTCCGTCTAATTAATTTATTTTTCCATTTATTTGTTTTAGGCTTTGCATGGAGGAAGGTGGTGTCGATGAATGTATTTGGGAGTAGGCGAAAGTGCGCTTATTATCGGATATAAATATAATTAAGAATAGATATAAGCATATCTAAATTTAAGTGGATGTATCCATGTCACTGTTATTATTCCTTCCTTGTATGATTAGCGCCATTAAAATGTCAATTTTCTGCTCTAAGTTGTCGACTCTATTGGCTAGGTTTGTGGTGGGGTCATCCGAGTAGCCTTTTTGCAAATACAGATTGTGATTTCTAGGGGATGGCGTCATTTCGTCAATGATTCTTGGCTTGAAGCTAGCTCTGGCGGCTCTGCTAGTGGTCGGAGGGCTATCTTTGCCGACTCGCATGGGATTTGTGGTACCTTTTTTAGGTTCCTGGTCATTTAATTCACTCCTTTCTTTTTGGAGCATGTCCTGGTAGTTTTCCAGATGTTTTTGCGCTGGGTTGCTTGTCTTGGATACCGGTCGTGGCTTTGCGTTGTCCTTTGAAGCTATCCTACCCTTTTTGGGTATCTTGCTTGAGTTCCGGCGCCATTTATTCAGTCGTTTCTGAATGGCCATGTCATGGGAGGAGAAGCGTGGCTTTCTGTCGTTTGAGTTTTGCCAATAAGGATTTAGCATCGACTTTCTGGCGGCCTCCTGGCGAGCTGCAGCGATTGATTTGCTCAGGATTGCTGAGCTATGTGGCAGCCGAGGGGTGTTATTGTGTGGAGGGGGGCCTTGACGTCTATAATAGTTATTTGTTGCGTCCTTGAATGTTCTTATTTTGTTTAGGTTTATGTTGTTTGCCGCCAGCTTTTGTTTTTCGGCCTTGTAGGTAGGACATCCCTTGTATGCACTAATATGCTCCCCAGAGCAGTTGACGCAGGTGGCAGGGGTGGATCTTGGCTTGGTGCAACAGGATGACAGGTGATCGCCAGCGCATTTCATGCATCGTGGCGGCTTCATGCAAGAGTTTTTGGCATGCCTGAAGCCCTGGCATCTGTAGCACTGGACCGGCTCCCGTGTCCTGTTTTTCCTTTCAATGTCCACTCTTTGCCCACCGATTTGTTTGAATGAGATTATTTTGTCGTGACTGCCGTCTTTGGCCATGGCTATCTCAACTTCAAACATTCGCATGGGGCCACCTGTAGCTGGATTCGTCATATTTCTAACGAAGCGTGCTTGGAATCCGAGCTTCAGCAGCTCCTCGACTATCCACGAACATGGTGTGGAATGATGGAGGTGTCTGATGACGACTCGGAATCCTCTCTCAGATTTGGGCTGATTGGTGAATAATGGAAAACCGTTTGCCACCAGGACTTCTTTAATTTTGTTGAAGGCAGTCATATCCTTGGCCTGGATCCTGACCCCATTCCCATCTATTGCCCTGGTGGTGTAGCTGGATACTCCTGCTGTGTAGTTCAGCTTTTCCAGCAGCGGGACAATTTCCTTCACGTCGTTGACTAGGATAGGGGGTGCTCTACGGCTCTTGGGCACGATTTTCCATGGTGGCAGCTCTGCATCTGTATTTTGAGGGGGTAGGGGGGCAATCCCGGGTGGCGCCGCTGCGCTGCGAGCAGAGGCATTGGTGCTGCAGGGTAACGGCTGGCGGGGGGGTCCATTTCTGGCTTTTGATTCCTCATAAACAGATTGAGCTGCCTTGCTTTTAAAAACAGGTGTGATAAGAGGAGGAAAAATGCTGGGAGTTTTAAAGTTTGATGTAGCGCATAGTCGTTTGTTGGGAGTCTTAAAGCTGGAGGAGTCCAGTTCGCCATTTGTCCTCTTGCCTGGAGTTTTCGTCAGTGGTGCCGGATTAGAGGGTGCCACAGAAACTGGACCTGTTCCAGCTACCACTTCCGAAAAACTCATAGGATGCTCGTTTGGGCTCTTGGAGGATGAATTAAATAAATCCCGCTTTGCAGCAGGCCGGCTAAGTGTGCGGGCTGCTGGTAAATTCCCCACAGTGGGCATGGCGCTAGTGTTGGGATTTAAATTTGAATCAACCTGAGCAGAAGAGCGTAAGGAAGCATTCCTTTGATGTGGGGAAATGCTTCTTTTCCCAGTATTTCCAGAGCGGTTGGCGGGTTTCTTGTTTAGACTAAGTTTAGAAATGTCCGGCTTGGGGTTGAAAATTGACCAAAAAGCATTGAGAGTTGTGCTCGGCCTTTCCTCTTGTTTGTGTTCGTCGATTTGTATTTGTGGGGAGAAGATTTCCCCACTGTTACTAACATTGGCATTCTTGTAATGTGCGTCAGAATTGGCAAGCGCGGGAATTTTAGAGCAGCCTTCTAAGTTTGTGTAAGTTGCTTTGCTTGTTTGTGTGTGTGTGTAAGTAGGAGGGGAAAGAGCATTGGGTCCAATTTTGGTGGATGAGCTGAGGTTTTTGTCCATGCTATCGCTGTGTGAAAGAGAGGGGAAATTTCCCATGGCATCGCTCAGTTTGGCGCCTTTTACATCTGTGTCCGTATTAGTTGCTGCAGCTGCGTTAGTGCAAGTCGCTGGGGTGGGTATTTTCTCTCTTTGAGAAGCGTCGGTATGAGTGAGTGCAGTTGCATTTGTGTGAGTCATTTTTGGGTGTAATTTCCCCTTAAATGTGTATGAGGTGGATAGAGGAGAAGGCAATTTCCCCTTCGAGATGCTGCTTTTGGCGCCTTTGGTGACTGCAGCAGTATTGGTGAGTGAGAGGGGGTCGTTTTGGGCATTATTAGTGTTTGAATTCTCTTTCCCCTTATGTGAAAGGGAATTAACAATTTTTATGGCAGCCCCAGAAGAGTTTTTTGAACTTTTATTTGCTGGTTGTAAGGGCAATTTCTTCAGACTAATAATGCTTGTATTAGACTGAGAATTATTAGATCCGTGGGACATGGGCGATATTTCAAGGTGGAATGGGGAATTTCGCTGTTCTGGGCTTGATGTAATTGAGTGTATTTCGCCGTCAGAAGAGGAATCAGTAAATAGGTGGTGGTCAGACATGGTATTTACTAATTTTTAATGTAATAAATGATACTTTTAGGTATAAATACCCTGGCTTTTAATTTGTGGCGTCTCCTCTCGTTTAGATCGTCTCCTTTATTGGCCTTTCTCCTCTCCTTCCTTTAAATTTTCCTTGTTGCGGGCGTCTTTCTTCTTTTCGTCTCTATGGATTTTCTTTTTATGGCGGCAGCTTGTCAATTCGCACAATTATTACACAATTAATTGTTCACCTTTCGTTTGTCCACTAAATGTTTATTGTTGTCGCGGTTTTAACTTTGCGTCCGGAAAACAATTTTAAACTTTAATTTCTCGTACGAAAAGGCGATTTAAAATTAAATTTGCGCGTGAGAAAATTATGCAGGTGGAAGCGCGAATTATTTTGTTAAATAGGTTCAATTTACTAGTTTATTTAATTAGTTTAATTTATTTATTTAATTTGTTTTATTGTTTGGTTGGAACTTTAACTTTGCTGGTGGATTTAACTTTAATCTTTGGTTCTTCGTCTCCTTTTTGTTATAACGGCAGCTTGTCGATTTTGCACAAGTATAACTGTTCGCTTTTCGTTTGTCGATTAATTGTTTTTTATTGTCGCGGTATTAACTTTGCGGCCGGAAGACAATATTTAAACTTTTAATTTGTCAAAATGAAAAGGCGATTTAAATTATATTTGCGCGTCAGAAAAAATTTTGCAGGTGGAAGCGCGGATTATGTTGTTAAATAAGTTTAGTTTAATTATTTGTTTAATTTATTTTATTTAATTTAATTGTTTAATTTATTTTATTTTGTTTATTTTAACTTTGTTTTTTTTAACTTTTTTTAACTTTGCTGGTGGAGTTTTTAACTTTGCTGGTTTTTTTTAACTTTGCTGGTGGAGGTACGGAGACAGAATAAATTCTGTTCCGCATCCACAATTTATTTTTTTTAACTTTGCTGGTGGAGGTACGGAGATTTAACTTTGCTGGTGGAGGTACGGAGACAGAATAAATTCTGTTCCGCATCCACAATTTATTTTGCCTTTGATTACAGAGTTTGTAATATATAGGTACAATAATTTGCATTTTTGAATGTAACATTACATGTGGTGAGTTTGGGGGTTGGACATAGTTAGTAATAATGTAAAAGTAGTTAGTATTTTGTAGACTTAGGCTTTTGACAGTAATTAGGACAGGTAACATTATCATATTGTATGGTATGTTTACAATTTACAATTGAAATGATTTTATAGAAAACATTGAAATTTAAAACTAACATTGTTATTGATTTATTCTTTTCAGGTACCCCCGTCGGAAGGACGGAAGCACCGAGTCGCTGGAGGCCTCAGGAAACATTGCAGGTGAGTAATTTTGGCATTCTGGCTGGGGCTTGTTGTGGACTCTGGATGCGTGCCACTTGCAATATGCATGTCCGGCCAGCGCTGCAAGCAGCCTATTATAGGTGAGTGTATCCCGCGCCGCTGTCATTTAGTAGGTATATATTTCAACCTCAGTGGCAGATGATTGCAGTTGTTTGATAAATTGTTAATTTGCAGGGCCACTTCGCCGGTCATCAAAAGAAGGTAGAACAAGGAGGGTCCAGCGCAGCCGTCGTTACAAGGTCTTAAAGCTGCTGGGATCGTAATGGAGGAATCTGTCTCGTTGTGGCAGAGGAGTCGTCAGTAGAATGCAGCTTAGTTGTTCGCCAAGAGTTGCCAGGAGCGCCTCGTCTATTGGCCATTGCGTCGGGATTGGCAGCTTGGGGCCGCCGGTTCAAGATTTGTTGCAGAAGTCCGCCGCAGCGATACGGGCATGGAAATGAATGTAAAGTTAGAGATAGGTAAGTATTGCATTAGGATTGTTTTTTATGATTGCATTTGTTTTTGTTTTCAGGTACAATGTGATGGATAGTTTGATGGTAAGTATATTTGTTTTTATTTGTTTATATAGTTGCATTAATTTTTTGTTTTTCAGGTAATAGCTAATCTGGGGGTAAGTATTATATTTGTTTTTATGATTTCATTAGTTTCTGTTTTTCAGGTACATTTTTTGAAAGTTATTTTGGAGGTCGTTGTAGTTATGATGCCGCAGCTTTGAAGTCGTCAATTTGGCAGTTTAGATAAGTATTTTGTTAAAAATATATATTTCCCAGTATTAGCTTGTGTTTCCTTTTTCAGCTTTTGCGGTCTTAGGAGAAAGGATTTTCGTGCGTGACGTCAGCATGATGGTGTTGCAAATTAGCATCTGCTAGTTTGCCTGTCAGGTTTGTTATTTTTTGTGTGTTATTTCTTAATTTTGAGTCGCATTCTTATTTGTTTTTCTTTTTATTTTAGGATGTTCCGGGTCAGGAGTTGTTGCTGAGGACCGCCGCAAAGATTGGGCCACGGAGATAGATGTAATATTAAAATTAGGCCGCAGCTTTGAAGTCGTCCGGTTGGCAATTTAGATAAGTATTTTGTTAAGAAGTATATATTTCCCAGTGTTAGCTTGTGTTTCTTTTTTCAGTTTTTGCGCTCTTGGAGAAAGGATTTTCGTGCGTGACGTCAGCGGGATGGTGTTGCAAATTAGCATCTGCTAGTTTGCCTGTCAGGTTTGCTATTTTATGTGTGTTATTTTATTTGCCTTTTATTTTAGGATGTTCCGGGTCAGGAATTGTTGCTGAGGACCGCCGCAACGATTGGGCCATGGGAATGGATGTAATATTAAATTTTAGGTAAGTATAACCTTTGTTATTTATTTTTGTGATTTCTCTAATTTTTGTATTTCTCAGATACATTAGGTGGAATGTAGTTTGGATGTAAGTATTATATATGTATTTATTTGTTTATATAGTTGCCTTGTTTTTGTTTTCCAGGTATGTTTTTCGGGAGGAAAAATAGTCTGGAGGTAAGTATTATGTTTGTTTTTATAATTGAATTAATTTTTGTTTTTTTGTTTTCAGGTACATTTGTAGCAGCTAAAGTTAAGGACATCGCCGCTGGGATCCCGTGTTTTAGGAGAGAGAATTTTCGTGCGTGACGTCAGCAGGATGGTGTTGTAATTTATCGTCAGCTAATTTGTCTGCCAGGTTTGTTGTTTTTTTTTTTGTGTTATTGCTTAATTTTGAGTCGCAATCTTATTTATTTTCCTATTATTTTAGAATGTTCCGGGTCAGGAATTGTTGCTGGGGACCGCCCAAAGATTGGGCCATGGGAATGGGTGTAATATTAAAATTAGGTAAGTATAGCATTTGTTATTTATTTTTGTGATTTCTGTAATTTTTGTATTTTTTCAGGTACATTAGGTGGAATGCAGTTCGGAGGTAAGTATTATTTGTGTATTTATTTGTTTATATAGTTGCATTGTTTTTGTTTTCCAGGTATGTTTTTCGGGAGGAAAATAGTCTGGAGGTAAGTATTATGTTTGTTTTTATAGTTGAATTACTTTTTGTTTTTTGATTTTTGTTTTCAGGTACATTTGTAGCAGCTAAAGATAAGGCCATCGCCGCTGGGATGCCGTGGTTTAGGATTCTTCAAATTGGCAATTAGATAAGTATTGTGATTTAATATATTTTTCCCAGTATAGCTTGTGTTTCCTTCTTTCTGTTTTGCAGTCTTGGAAGAAGGATGCATGGATGCGTGTCTTCAGCAGGATGAAGTAGCATATTTATATCTGTTACTTTGCTTGTCCGGTTTGCTATTTTCTATTTGTTTTTAGTTAATTTTGTATCACTTTCTTATTAATTTTCTTTTTATTTCAGGTTTGCGGAAAATTCGTTGGGATAGTGGTACTAAGGAAAAATATTAATTTTGAGGACAAATTTTTCAGCCTTTTAGTGTGCTGTCGGCTCCGCGCTAGTAATCCATATTGAGGCAGTGGCATCGGGAAGAGGAGACGGCATCATAAAATTGTAAATTTTTTTGTGTTTGTAAGCGCAAAGTTGGCGATATTGTTTTACGTTTGAGGGCCCGTCTCCTCTTGTCTGTTATGTTGGATATGGATGTGTTGCGTGCAGTTGGATGCGGTCAGTGAGGTAAGTGCTTTGTTTTATTTGAATTTTGTATATTTGTATTTCATTTGTTAATAAATTTTTTGTTTTTAGGTTTTAGCGGCAATTCGCTGTAGGCGCTCGTCGAACAGAGTGTCCTAATCGGCGCTGGGTCAGCTTAGATGGCCTGTCTTTAGCAATGCGGCGATGTGTGTGGATTGCAGCGGTGATAAGGATCTTCAAAAGACTGTGCGGCAAGAAGATTCAGGTAAGTGACGTTGTGCATATATTGCTGCAGCGAGTCGCCTTATATTCATCATGCTTTCGCCGCACCAATCCTTTTCATATCCATCTACCGATTCTTCTTTTATGTCCAGGTGGTGATTTTATTCGCATCACTTCGTCATGATCAGCTGGAATGCGTTGTCGTTGGTTGTTTTTATCCGGATGCGTTGAGGTGTGGTTATTATTTGTGTTTTTGTATCATCCATCTAATTGGTTTGTTTTTCCACAGAAAGATGCTGACTATGGAGAAGGAGATGTGTATCGCTATTGTAGGAAGAGAAGCAGGTCGGCGTGCGTCTTTCCGTCGGTCATAGTTTGTAGTTTGTATTTTGATTAGTTATTTATAATCAATAGCTAACAATTATGACAATCAATTATATTAATAATTATAATTGTTATATTATAATCACCAATTATACAATCAATGATTATTGTAAATACATGTACTTTTGGTTTTATTTGCTTTTATTTAGTTTTCAAGACTTTTTTGTTAGGTCGTCTTCGGGTTCATAGTCTGGGATTACTATTTTGATTACAGTGGCGGGTTGTCCGAGCATTAATTCAAGGATTTCCTCTCTGGCCCTTAGTCCTTTTCTGTATAATTTGCTGTATTTGTTTATTTGAAGTTCACACCATCTATCTGGCGGTCCCTTCTCTAAGGCTTTTCTCCTTTCGGATTTTTCTTTTTCCTTTCTCTTTTCCTCAGCTATGGATTGTCTTATTTCCAATTCTTGGTCAGCGATCCGGAGGAGGGTTGGAAGGGTCTGTCTGAATTTGGTTCTCATTTTGGCGACTATTTCAGCTTCTTCCTTTTTTGTATAATTATGTATGGAGCTGTAGATGGGTTCTGCGGGTGGTTTAGGTCGGTGTTGTTGAAGGGGCAGTATATATTTTGATAATTGCTTGACGTATCTGTTTTTGCTTAGTTCCAGTCTGTTCGGCTTGTAGGCGTTGATAAGGAGGTCATATATTAAAGGGTTTTCATGGTCAGTGAGGGAGTTGGCGTAGCGTTGGCTTGCTTTGTCAAAAATTTCATCAAATGATTTAATGTTATATTTTGTCCTTATGTCTGCTTGTCTCGTGTATCTGCTGGCGTTTATGATTCGTCTGATGTATTTGTTTTCCATTGTTTGAATTTTCTTTGCTTGGGTGTCAGATACCAGCGAGCCCCAGATTGCTATGGCGTAATGCCAGATGGGGGAGACAATTTGCTTCCAGAGGAGAATTTTTGCATTTTTGGGTAGGTGGCTGTTTTTTCCTATTAGCCATTCCAGTTTTTTATATGCAGCTATAGTCTTTCCCTTTAGCAGCGTCATGTGTGCACAAAAGGTCAGTCTTCTGTCTAGCATAAGTCCGAGATAGCGTTGTTTGTTTAGTTTGGCAGCTCTTTGTCCGTTGATTAGTGGGGGAGTGTATATATTAGTTTGTTCTTTTTTTAGGGAGAAAAGAATGTGTCCGGTTTTTTTTGCATTAATTGCTATGTCCCATTTTTTTGACCACCTACAGAAGACGTTAAGGTAGTTTTGATTTAAGTTGATCGCAAGCTTGGTATATTTGGACCGGCTAAGAATTATGGTATCATCTGCATATGTAGCTAAGATAATATTAGTTGGGTGGTAATCAGGGAAGGATATGTTACGCATATAGTCTTTTACGATGGGATAGGGCATGTCGGATGAGTATATTGAGTAGAGGACCGGTCCCAGTATGCTGCCCTGGGGCACTCCTGCTCTAATATTACCTATCCTAGACGTTGTTTCACCGTCGATCCTTACTGAGAAGGTTCTATTAGATAAATAGTTTTCAAGTAGGTCGAATAGGTATCTGGGGATGAGTCTGGATAGTTTATATAGCAAGCCGTCGTGCCATACTCGGTCAAAGGCTTCCGTAATGTCAAGGAATGTGGCAGAACAGACATCTTTTTCATCAAAAGCTTTTAGAATAAATTGGGTCACCCTGGCCAGCTGATGTTCCGCTCCATGATCCTTTCTGAAACCAAATTGATGGGAAGGGATTGCTTTGGCAAAAGAGTCAATGTCATACAGTCGTTTCAGTAGTATTCTTTCGAGTAGTTTGGAAAGACCAGAGAGTAAGCTGATTGGGCGGTATGAATTTAGAGCAAATGGTGATTTCCCTGGTTTGGGAATCATTGAGATGCTAGCGTGCTTCCATTTGTTCGGGAAATGTCCAGTTCTCAGGATGTTGTTATAAATAAGTATTAAATATATTCTGGCCTTTGTAGGTAAGTTTATTATGGTCTTGCTGTTAAGATTGTCAGGTCCTGGGGCTTTCTTTAATTCCAGTGAGTTTATCAGGCCATTTAGTTCAGCCAGAGTGACTGGTTTGAAGTTGCTGTTTCCGGATTCGCCGCTCGCATTTAATGATTTAAATTTGTCTAGCTCATTTCTGACGAATTCCCTGTCTTTGGCGTCGTTAATTTGGTTTGTCCTGAAGCGGGACTCAAGGTGAGATGCAAAGGCTTCAGCTTTTTCATCTAAAGTCCTGGTCCAGGGGTAGTCAGTTCTTTGACGGCTGTCGTCATTGTCCTTTTTTATCGGCCAGCAGGGTCGAGGTTGCATTTTAATTGTATTTGTGGTTTTCCATAGTTTTTGCATTCTATATCGGTCCGTAGTGTCAATATCTTGTAGGTTGCGGTTGAGTAGTTTTTGTTTGAGCTTTCTGATTTCTTTAGACAGTCTATTTTGCACGTTCTTAAACCATCTTCGGGCTTCGTCAGTTCCTACTGCTCTAAAGATTCGATTTAGCTCCTTTTTCTCCTCAAGTAACCTTTTAGTTGCTTCATCTAGCCTTAGGTTTGTGGATCTTCTTGAAGAATTGTAGGTGCGGTTATTTTGGGGGCGATTAGGTGGGGTGGCTTCATTGGCTGCGGATTTTATGTTATTGATAAGAATGTCTATGCAGTCGTCGATGTCCTGTCCTGTGCGAATTTCGGTGTTTAGTAATATTTTGTTTTCTAGGTTTTTCTTAAATTTAGTGAGATCTGTTCTTTTTTGTATAATAGCATTGTTTGTCTTATTATGTTGCCAGTCTGAGTCGTCAGGATCTAGGACTATTTGGATGGGAAGGTGGTCAGAGCTGAGTTCATCTGTGGAGTAGGTTTTTAGTTTTTGAGTGTGGAAGCCCTTGCATATTGCAAAGTCCAGTGCAGAGGGCTGTTTTTTCTTGTCGAAGGGAAAGTGTGTGGCATGGCCGGTAGCAACTATGTCAAGGTCTTTCCTTGCAAGGATTGACTGTGACAGAGATCTTCCCCTAGCGCAGGATAAATAGTTACCCCAGAGTCTGTGTTTGCAATTCCAATCGCCGCCAAGTATAAATTTGGACTTACCATCGAGAAGCATCTCGAAGTGGTTGAAGAGCTTCGAGAATTGTTCAGTGGTCCATTTATATACAGGCGGACAGTATATTGGGGCAACAATTGTCATGTCTGCGCGTATTCGACTTGAGGGGATAAGTGCGATGGGTGCGCTCTGCATGAAGTCAGTCTCTATGGGATTTAGGCAGGCATGTCTAATGTTTTGACTGACTATGGTGGCCGTGCCGCCTTTTCTGTGGGATGTAGGGTTTTGTGCTAGGTAGGTGTGGAAGCCTTTGATATTAAGTGCGTTGGAATTTCGCTCTAACCTGGTTTCAGTTACTAACATAATTTGAATACCCTCTTTTTTGATGTAGGCCTCCAGTTCATTTGTTTTATTTGTAATTCCACATGAGTTCCAGTACCCTATTTTTAGGGTATTGGAAGCTTGTCCGTTGTTTAGATTAAAGGTCATAGTAGTATTTTAATTTGCGTAGAGAATTTAGTGATTTAGGAGGTCATGAGGTGTGCTAAGGTAGACTCTTTCGTGGATTCGAGGCACTTGAATAATAGTTCCATTAGATTATCAATTTTCTTTTCAATATTTTCCACTCGTTGTGTAAGGCTTTTGCTGTCGAAGTCAGAGGGACTCTTTTGCGGGTTAGAGTATGTATCCATAGGCGTGGGGATGTTGTCGTCTATGATCCTTGGCTTGAGGAATGCTCTGGCAGCTCTGCTGGTGGTTGGCGGGCTTTCATCGTCTCCCATCCTGATGTTTGTCTTCTTTTCTTCCGGGTCCTGTTCCTTGCGTTCACATCTTGCTTTGCGGAGCTTTTCCTGGAACATTTCCAGGTGTTTTTGTGCAGGATTGCTCGTCATGTTAGGTGTTCGTGGCTTTGGCTTGTCCTTGGGATTTATCGTGCCTTTTTTGGAGACGTTGTCAGAGTTGCGGCGCCATTTATTCAGACGTTTCTGGATGGCAAAGTCGTGGGAGGAGAAGCGTGGCTGGATTGGCCTTGCTTCGTTTCTGTTTTGCCGGAAGGGGTTATTCCGCCGTGCTCTTTTTTTAACTTTGCTGGTGGAGGTACGGAGACAGAATAAAATTCTGTTCCGCATCCACAATTTATTTTGCCTTTGATTACAGTTTTTGTAATATATAGGTACAATAATTTCGATTTTTAGATTTTAACATTGCATGTGGTGAGTTTGGGGGTTGGACATAGTTAATGTTAATGTTAAAGTAGCTAGTATTTTTTGTACATTTAGGCTTTTGACAGTGACAAAGACTGGTAACATTATCATTTTGCACGGTATGTTTACATTTTATAAATAAAATTATTTTACAAAAAACATTGACATTTAAGACTAACATTGCTTAATTTGTTTCTTTTCAGGTACCCCCGCCAGAAGGACGGAAGCACCGAGTCGCAGGAAGCTTCAGGAGACGTTGCAGGTGAGTATTTGTTGATTTTTGGCAGGGGCCTGTTGCAGGCGCTGGGTGCGCGCCACTTGCAACATGTATGTCCGGCCAACGTTGCAGGTAGTTCAAAGATGGTGGCTGCATCCCGCGCCGCTGTCATTTGGTGGTTGTCTCTACCACCCTCAGTGGTAGATGTTTGCAGTTGTTTAATAAATTTATTAAATTGCAGGGCAGCTTCGCCGGTCGTCAAGAAGAGGAAAGTTGGATCCCGTGCAGAGGACTTTGCGTCGCTTTGGAGCTGCTGGCGTTATAGGGTTGGAATTTGTCTTCTTGTGGCGGTGCGTCGGGATTGGCAGCTTGAAGCCGCCGGAACAGGATTTGTTGCCGAGGACCATCGCAACGATTTGGGCCATGGAAATGAATACAAAATTAAAATTTAATAAGTATTGCATTTGTTAATTGTTTTTAAGATTGTAATAATTTTTGTTTTTTCAGGTACATTAGCTGGTAGGTAATTTGGAGGTAAGTATTATATTTGTTTTATTTGATTTATTTATTTGCATTAATTCTTTGTTTTTATATTTCAGGTACATTAGCTGGGAGGTCATTTTGAGGTAAGTATTATACTTGTATTTATTTGATTTATTAATTGCATTAATTATTGTTTTTGTATTTCGGGTACATTAGGTGGAAGCTAATCTGTAGAGATGAGTATTATGATTGTTTTTGTTTTTATGATTGCGTTAATTTTTAATTTTTCAGGTACTTTTTGTAATTAATTATAATTAATCGCGACCGGTGTGCCGTGGATTTGGAGTCGTCGAATTGGCAATTAGATAAGTATTTTGTTTAATTAAATAATTCCCAGTATTGGCTTGTGCTTCCTTGTTTCAGTATTTGCAATCTTGGAAAAAAGGAGTTGCGTGTTTGTCTCAGAAGGATGGAGTTGCATATTAGCATCTGCTAGTATGCCTGTCCGGTAAGCTATTTTCTATTTGCCCTTGATTAAATTTTTTGTATCACATTCTTATTGATTTTCCTTTCCTTGTAGGTTAGCGGAAAATTTGTGGAAGTTGCGATACTGAGAAGAAGTGTACATTTTGAGGACAAATATTGCGGTTTATTGATGTGGAATCAGCGCCGCGCTAGTGATCCTTATTATAGCGTCGGCATCAGGAGATGGAGACGGCTTCGTAAAATTGTCGATTTTTTGTATTTAAAATCGCAAAAATTGGCGATTTTGTTTTGCATTTGCGGGGCCCGTCTCCTGTTGTCTGTTGCGTTGAATGTGGATCAGTAATTGGCTGTTGTCAGTGAGGTAAGTGTTTTGTTTGATTTTATTTTATTTGTTTGTATTTAATTTGTTGTTGTTTGTTTTTAGGTTTTAGCGTCAACTCGCTGTTGGCGCTCGTCAGGCTGGAGGTTTTTGAGAGCAGCAAGGTGTCCTGATCGACTCGGAGACGACATGGTTGACCGTCTTTTGCGCTGCATCAATGTATGTAGATTGCAGCGGTGATGAGGGATATTTCAAAAGGAACGCATGGCAAGAAGATTCAGGTAAGTGACGTTGTGCATAAATTGCTGCAGCGAGTCGCCTTAAATTCATCATGTTTCTGCCGCACTAATCCTTTTATTTCTATCTATCGATTCATCTTTTATGTTTCGTCCGGATCAGCTGGAGTGCGTTGTCATAGGCTTGTTCATCCGGTTGCGTTAAGGTGAGTGTATTATAAAACTTTTATGCCATCATCTAATTGATTTATTTTCCCCAATAAATTAGGCTTTGCTTGGAGGAGGATGATGTCAAGAAAGGAATTTGAGACCAGACGGAGGTGCACTATTCATCGGATATAGATATAGTCAAAAATAGAATAAGCAAATGTAGATTTAAGTGGATGTATCCATATCAATGTTGTTATTCCTTCCTTCTATAATTAACGCCATTAAAATGTCAATTTTTTGCTCTAAATTAACAACTCTATTTGCTAGGTTTGTGGTGGGGTCGTCCGAGGAGCTTTTTTGTTGGTATGGGTTGGAGTTTCTTGGCAATGGCGTGTTTTCTTCAATGACTCTTGGTTTGAAGCTAGCTCTGGCGGCTCTGCTGGTGGTCGGAGGGCTGTCATTGCCGAGTTGCATGGGGTTTGGGGTACCTTTTTCAGGTTCCTGGCCGTTTGTTTCACTCCTTTCTTTTCGGAGCTTGTCCTGGTAGTTTTCCAGATGTCTTTGCGCTGGATTGCTTGTCTTGGTTATCGGTCGCGGTTTTACATTGTTCTTTGGGACTGTTCTACCCTTTTTGGGTATCTTATTAGTGTTTCGGCGCCATTTTTTCAGCCGCTTCTGGATGGCAGTGTCATGGGAGGAAAAACGTGGCCTTATGTCGTTCATATTTGGCCGGAAAGGGTTTAGCATAGACTTTCTGGCTGCCTCCTGGCGAGCTTCGGCGATTGACTTGCTCAGAATTGCTGAGCTGTGTGGCAGCCGAGGGGTGTTATTGCGAGGAGGAGGACCTTGACGTCTATATATGTTAGTTGTTGCGTCTTTAATTGTCCGTATTTTATTTATGTCAATGTTGTTTGCTGCAAGCTTTTGTTTTTCGGCCTTATAAACGGGGCATCCCTTGTAAGCACTAATGTGCTCTCCAGAGCAGTTGATGCAGGTGGCGGGGGTGGATCTTGGTTTGGTGCAACAGGATGACAGGTGATCGCCAGCGCATTTCATGCATTTTGGCGGCCTCATGCAAGAGTTTTTTGAATGCCTGAAGCCCTGGCATCTGTAGCACTGGACCGGCTCACGTGTCCTATTTTTCCTTTCTATATCAACCCTTTGCCCACCGATTTGTTTGAGTGAGATAATTCTGTCGTGACTGCCGTCTTTGGCCATGACGATCTCCACTTCAAACATTCTCATGGGGCCACCTGTGGCCGGATTCGTCATATTTCTGACGAAGCGCGCATGGAATCCGAGCTTCAGCAGTTCCTCAACTATCCACGAACATGGTGTGGAATGGTGAAGATGTCTGATGACTACTCGGAAGCCCCTTTCGGACTTGGGCTGGTTAGTAAAAAGAGGGAAGCCGTTTGCTGTAAGAACTTCTTTAATTTTGTGGAAGGCGGTCATGTCCTTGGCCTGGATCCTGACCCCGTTCCCTTCTATTGCCCTTGTGGTGTAGCTGGAGACTCCTGCTGTATAGTTAAGCTTTTCCAGGAGTGGGACTATTTCCTTTACATTATCGACAATGATGGGAGGTGCTCTGCGGCTCTGGGGCACAATTTTCCAAGGAGGCAGCTCTAAATCTGAGTTTTGAGGGGGTAGGGGGGCAATCCCGTGTGGCGCCGCTGCGCTGCGAGCAGATGCATTGATGCTGCAGGGTAACGGCTGGCGGGGGGGTCCATTTCTGGCTTTAGATTCCTCGTAAACAGATTGAGCTGCCTTGCTTTTGAAAACGGGTGTGATGAGCGGAGGAAAAATGCTGGGAGTTATAAAATTTGTTGTAGCACATAATCTTTTGTTGGGTGTCTTAAAGCTTGAACTGTCTAGATCGTCATTTGTCCGCTTGCCTGGAGTCTTAGATTGTGGTGCTGGATCAGGAGATGCCACAAAAATTGTACCCGTTCCAGCAGCCACTTCGGAAAAACTCATAGGCTGCTCGTCTGGGCTTTTGGAGGGTGATTTAAATAAATCCCGCTTGGCTGCAGGCCGGCTTAGTGTGCGGGCTGCGTATATATTCTCCACAGTGGGCATGGCGGTAGTGTTGGGTTTTGAATTTAAATCGCCCTGAGCAGAAGGGCATAAAGAAGTTTTTCTTTGGTGTGGAGAAGTGCTTCTTTTCCCAGTATTTGCATTGCGATTGGTGGGTTTCCTATTTAAACTGAGTTTTGAAACGTCCGGCTTGGGGTTGAAAATAGACCAAAAAGCGTTAAGAGTTGTGCTTGGCCTTTCCTCTTGCTTGTGTTTATCAATTTGTATTTGTGAGGAGAATATTTCCCCACTGTCACTAACATTAGCTTTTTTGGAGCTTGCGTCTGTAATAATAAGCGCGGGACATTTTGAGCGCCTTTCTGTGCTTGAGTTTGTGGCCTTGTTTGTGTTAGTGTGTGCATGAGAAAGAGGGGAAATAGTATTGCGTCCAATTTTGGTGGAAGAGCTGAGGTTAATGCTGCCATCACTGTGTGAGAGGGAGGGGAAGATTTCCAAAGCTTCGCTCGTTTTGGCGCTTTTAAGTTCTGCATCCGTATGAGTGGGTGCAGCTGCGTTAGTGCATGTCGCTGAGGTGAATATATTCTCTTCTTGAGAAGCGTCGGTGTAAGTGTGTGTAGCTGCTTTAGTGTGAGTCACTTTTGGGAGTAATTTCCCCTTTAATGTGTGTGAAGTGGATGGAGGAGAAGGCAATTTCCCCTTCGAGATGCTTCTTTTGGCGCCAACAGTGGCTGCAACAGTATTAGTGAGTGAGAGCGGGTCTTTTTGGGCATTATTGGTGTTTGTCTTCTCTTTCCCCTCATGTGAAAGAGAATTAACATTTTTTATGGCAGCCCCAGAAGAGTTTTTCGAATTTTTATTTGATTGTTTTAAGGGCAATTTCTTCGGATTAATAATGGTTGTATTATTCTGAGAATTGTCTGATTCGTGGGACATGGGCGATATATTAAGGTAGAATGGGGAGGATCGCCGTTCTGGGCTTGAAGAAATTGAATGTATTTCTTCGTCAGAAGAGGAATCAGTAAATAGGTGGTGGTCGGACATGGTATTTGTTGATTTTTAATATAGTTTTTGATACTTGTAGGTATAAATACCCTGGCTTTTGTTTGTGGCGTCTCCTTTAGTTTAGTTCGTCTTCTTTATTAGGCTTTCTCCTTTCCTCCTTTTAACTCTTCCTGGTTGCGGTCGACTTTCTTCTTTTCGTCTCTATGGATTTTCTTTTCCTTTTGGTTATGGCGGCAGCTTGTCAATTTGCACAATTTTTACACAATTAATTGTTCACCCTTAGTTTGTCCACTAAATGTTTATTGTTGTCGCGGTTTTAACTTGGCGGCCGGAAGACAATTTTAAACTTTTAATTTCTCATACTAAGAGGCGATTTAAATTAAATTTGCGCGTGAGAAAATTATGCAGGTGAAAGCGCGGTTTATTTTATTAAGTAGGTTTTATTATTAGTTTATTTAATTCGTTTATTTTATTTGTTTAATTTATATTGTAGCTTGCTTTGAGCTTTAACTTTGCTGGTAGTTTAACTTTAGTTCTTTGTGGTTATTCGTCTCCTTTTTGTTATAACGGCAGCTTGTCGATTTTGCACAAGTGTAATTGTTCGCTTTTCGTTTGTCGATTAATTGTTTTTTATTGTCGCGGTTTTAACTTTGCGGCCGGAAGACAATATTTAAACTTTTAATTTGTCAAAAAGAAAAGGCGATTTAAATTATATTTGCGCGTCAGAATATTTAGCAAGGGAAAGCGCGGATTATTTTATTAAATATTTATTTAATTTATTATTTATTTATTATTTGTTATTATTTGTTTAAATTATTTAATTTTATTTTATTTATTATTTTTTTAACTTTGCTGGTGGTTTTTAACTTTGCTGGTGGAGGTACGGAGACAGAATGAATTCTGTTCCGCATCCACAATTTATTTTGCCTTTTTAACTTTGCTGGTGGAGGTACGGAGACAGAATAAAATTCTGTTCCGCATCCACAATTTATTTTGCCTTTGATTACAGTTTTTGTAATATATAGGTACAATAATTTCGATTTTTAGATTTTAACATTGCATGTGGTGAGTTTGGGGGTTGGACATAGTTAATGTTAATGTTAAAGTAGCTAGTATTTTTTGTACATTTAGGCTTTTGACAGTGACAAAGACTGGTAACATTATCATTTTGCACGGTATGTTTACATTTTATAAATAAAATTATTTTACAAAAAACATTGACATTTAAGACTAACATTGCTTAATTTGTTTCTTTTCAGGTACCCCCGCCAGAAGGACGGAAGCACCGAGTCGCAGGAAGCTTCAGGAGACGTTGCAGGTGAGTATTTGTTGATTTTTGGCAGGGGCCTGTTGCAGGCGCTGGGTGCGCGCCACTTGCAACATGTATGTCCGGCCAACGTTGCAGGTAGTTCAAAGATGGTGGCTGCATCCCGCGCCGCTGTCATTTGGTGGTTGTCTCTACCACCCTCAGTGGTAGATGTTTGCAGTTGTTTAATAAATTTATTAAATTGCAGGGCAGCTTCGCCGGTCGTCAAGAAGAGGAAAGTTGGATCCCGTGCAGAGGACTTTGCGTCGCTTTGGAGCTGCTGGCGTTATAGGGTTGGAATTTGTCTTCTTGTGGCGGTGCGTCGGGATTGGCAGCTTGAAGCCGCCGGAACAGGATTTGTTGCCGAGGACCATCGCAACGATTTGGGCCATGGAAATGAATACAAAATTAAAATTTAATAAGTATTGCATTTGTTAATTGTTTTTAAGATTGTAATAATTTTTGTTTTTTCAGGTACATTAGCTGGTAGGTAATTTGGAGGTAAGTATTATATTTGTTTTATTTGATTTATTTATTTGCATTAATTCTTTGTTTTTATATTTCAGGTACATTAGCTGGGAGGTCATTTTGAGGTAAGTATTATACTTGTATTTATTTGATTTATTAATTGCATTAATTATTGTTTTTGTATTTCAGGTACATTAGGTGGAAGCTAATCTGTAGAGATGAGTATTATGATTGTTTTTGTTTTTATGATTGCGTTAATTTTTAGTTTTTCAGGTACTTTTTGTAATTAATTATAATTAATCGCGACCGGTGTGCCGTGGATTTGGAGTCGTCGAATTGGCAATTAGATAAGTATTTTGTTTAATTAAATAATTCCCAGTATTGGCTTGTGCTTCCTTGTTTCAGTATTTGCAATCTTGGAAAAAAGGAGTTGCGTGTTTGTCTCAGAAGGATGGAGTTGCATATTAGCATCTGCTAGTATGCCTGTCCGGTAAGCTATTTTCTATTTGCCCTTGATTAAATTTTTTGTATCACATTCTTATTGATTTTCCTTTCCTTGTAGGTTAGCGGAAAATTTGTGGAAGTTGCGATACTGAGAAGAAGTGTACATTTTGAGGACAAATATTGCGGTTTATTGATGTGGAATCAGCGCCGCGCTAGTGATCCTTATTATAGCGTCGGCATCAGGAGATGGAGACGGCTTCGTAAAATTGTCGATTTTTTGTATTTAAAATCGCAAAAATTGGCGATTTTGTTTTGCATTTGCGGGGCCCGTCTCCTGTTGTCTGTTGCGTTGAATGTGGATCAGTAATTGGCTGTTATCAGTGAGGTAAGTGTTTTGTTTGATTTGATTTTATTTGTTTGTATTTAATTTGTTGTTGTTTGTTTTTAGGTTTTAGCGTCAACTCGCTGTTGGCGCTCGTCAGGCTGGAGGTTTTTGAGAGCAGCAAGGTGTCCTGATCGACTCGGAGACGACATGGTTGACCGTCTTTTGCGCTGCATCAATGTATGTAGATTGCAGCGATGATGAGGGATATTTCAAAAGGATTGACTTTGCTGGTGGAGGTACGGAGACAGAGTAAATTCTGTTCCGCATCCACGATTTATTTTGCCTTTGATTACAGTATGTGCAATATATAGGTACAATTATTTGAATTTATAGGTTTAACATTGCATGGGGTGAGTTTGGAGGTTGGGCGTGGTGAGTTAGTTTATAATTAGTATTTTTTGTATTCTTGGCTTTTAGACAGTAGCATGGACTGGTAACATTAACATATTGCAAGGCTTGTTTACATTTAACAATTTAAATTATTTTACAAAAAACATTGAAATTTAGGATTAATATTGTTTAATTTGTTTCTTTTCAGGTACCCCCGCCAGAAGGACGGAAGCACCGATTCGCTGGGAGCCTCTGGCGACGTTGCAGGTAAGTAGTTGTGTACTTGGGCTGGGGCCATGTTGCAGGCGCTGGATGCGCGCCACTTGCAACAAATAGGTCCGGCCGGCGTTGCAGTTAGTTTGTTCCCGCGCCGCAGTCGTTTGGTGAGTATCTCTTCTACCCTCATCGGTAGATGTTTGCAATTAATACATTGTTTATTCCAGAACTGCTTCGCCGGTCGTCAGGAAGAGGGAATTCTGAAGATGGGTTCCGCGCGGCCGTCGTTGTATTGTTTTGGAGCTGCTGGCGTTGGTGGTGTCTTCTGTCTCATCGTGACAGAGGAGTCGTCATGGAAATTGTAGATCGGTTGTTCATCGAGAGATTGCCAGCAGCGCCGCGTCTTGTGGCCAGTGCGTCAGGATTGGCAGCATGGAGCCGCCGGAACAGGAATTGTTGCCGAGGACAGTTGCAGCGTTGGGGTCATGGAAATGAATACAAAATTAAAATTTGGTAAGTATTACATTTGTTATTTGTTTTTGAGATTGTATTAGATTATGTTTTTCAGGTACATTGGCTGGGAGGTAAATTGGAGGTAAGTATTATGTTTGTATTTATTTGATTTATTTATTGCATTAATTTTTTTTTTTGGTTTTGTTTTTCAGGTACGTTTGCTTGGAGGTAAGTATTATACTTGTATTTATTTGATTTATTAATTGCGTTAATTATGGTTGCGTTAATTTTATGTTTTTCAGGTACATTTTGTAATTAATTGGGAGGCCCTTTATTTATGGGCCATCGCCGCCGGTGTGCCGCGGATTTGGAGTCGTCGAATTGGCAATTAGATAAGTATTTTTGTTTAAATAAATAATTCCCAGTATTAGCTTGTGCTTCCTTGTTTCAGTATTTGCGGTCTTGGAGAAAGGAGTTGCGTGGTTGTCGTCAGTAGGATGGAGCTGCATATTAGCATCTACTAGTATGCCTGTCTGGTTTGCTAATTTTAGGTTGTCCTTTTGTTTGTTTTGTTTTATATACCTATTTCTTTTCTTTTCATTGCAGGTTGGCGGAAGTTCATTGAAAGTATTGTACTGAGGAAAAGTATACATTTTGTGGACGGATTTTGCAGCCTTTTAGTGTGGCGTCAGCTCCGCGCTTGTGATCCTTATTAATGCAGTGGCAACAGGAGGTGGAGACGGCGTTGCAAAATTGTCAATTTTTTGTATTTATAATCGCAAAAGTTGGCGATTTTGTTTTGCTTTTGCAAGGCCCGTCTCCTGTTGTCGAGTTGAAGGATTTACTTGTGTGTCGGCAGCAGGATGGAGTCTCATATTTGTATCTGTTAATTTGCCTGTCTGGTTTGCTATTTTCTGTGTCCTTAATTAATTTTGTATAATTTTCTTATTAATTTTTCTTTCCTTACAGGTTATCGGAAAAACATTGCAGATACGACACTGAGGAAAAATATACAATTTGTGGACGGATTTTACAGCTTTTTGGTGTGGTGTCAGCTCCTCGCTAGTGATGCTTGTCAATGCAGTGGCATCAGGAGGCGGAGACGGCATCGCAAAATTGTCAATTTTTCGTGTTTATAATCGCAAAATTGGCGATTTTGTTTTGCTTTTGCGGGCCCGTCTCCTGCTGTCGGCTGCACTGAATGTGGGTCAGCGATTTAGCTGCAGTCAATGAGGTAAGTGTATTATTTGGTTGTCTTATTTGATTTGTTATTATTTAATTGTTTTGTTTGTAGGTTTTAAGGTTTTAGCGTCGATAAGAGCAGCAGGAAGGAAATTTTTTAGCAGCTCCGCACGAGGTGTCCTGATCAAAACGTATGCAGCTTTTGTAGTACGTTTATTGCAGTGCAGCATTGCAAGTAGATTGCAGCTGTGATAAGGGATACTACAGGAGATCGTACGGCAAGAAATTTCAGGTAAGTGACGTTGTGCATAAGTTGCTGCAGCGAGTCGCCTTTTGCTCATCATGTTTCTGCCGCACTTATCCTTTTCATATCGATCTATCTATTCATATTTTTTGTTTCTTACAGATCAGCTGGAGTGCGTTGTCATAGGCTTGTTCGTCCGGGTGCGTTTAGGTGAGTGTGTGTTTACATTTTTGTGCCAACATATAATTGATTTATTTTTCCAATAAATTAGGCTCCGTCGAGGAAGGTGATGACGGTGAAGGATTTTAAAAGCAGACCGACGTGCGCTTTTCTATTGGATATATTTATTAAAGAATATATAAGTAGTTGTAAGATTAATTGGATGTATCCATGTCAAGATTGTTATTTCTTCCTTGTATGATTAAGGCCATTAAAATGTCAATTTTCTTTTCTAAATTGTCGACTCTATTAGCTAAGCTTGTTGTGGGGTCGTCCAAGAGGCCTTTTTGTGAGTTGGGATTGCAGATTTTTGGCGATGGCGTGATATCGTCAATGATTCTTGGCTTAAAGCTGGCTCTGGCTGCTCTGCTCGTGGTCGGAGGGCTGTCATTGCCGACCTGCTTGGTATTGGGGGTGCCCTTCTCGGATTCCTGGTCGTTTTCTTCACTCCTTTCCCTTCGGAGCATGTCCTGGTAGTCCTCCAGATGTCTTTGCGCTGGGTTACTTGTCCTATGTGCCGGTCGTGGCTTTGCATTGTCCTTTAAGGCTATCCTACCCTTTTTGGGTATTTTGTTGGTGTTTCGGCGCCATTTATTCAGACGCTTCTGAATGGCCGTGTCGTGGGAGGAGAATCGTGGTCTTCTGTCGTTTATATTTTGTCGGAATGGATTTAACATCGACTTTCTGGCTGCCTCCTGGCGAGCTTCGGCAATTGATTTGCTCAGGATTGCTGAGCTGTGCGGTAGCCGAGGGGTGTTGTTGCGTAGAGGGGGGCCTTGACGTTTATAAAAGTTATTTGTTGCGTCTTTGATTGTTCTTATTTTGTTTATGTCAACGTTGTTTGCCGCCAGCTTTTGTTTTTCCGCCTTATATGCAGGGCATCCTTTGTACGCGCTAATATGCTGCCCAGAGCAATTTACGCAGGTGGCGGGGGTGGTTCTTGGTTTGGTGCAACAGGAAGACAGGTGTTCGCCAGCGCATTTCATGCATCTTGGCGGCCTCATGCAAGAGTTTTTGGCATGCCTGAAGCCTTGGCATCTGTAGCACTGGACTGGCTCCCGTGTCCTGTTTTTCCTTTCAATGTCCACCCTTTGCCCACCGATTTGTTTGAGTGAGAGTATTTTGTCATGACTGCCGTCTTTGGCCATGACGATCTCCACTTCAAACATTCGCATGGGGCCACCTGTAGCCGGATTCGTCATATTTCTGACGAATCGCGCTTGGAATCCGAGCTTCAGCAGTTCCTCGACTATCCACGAGCATGGTGTGGAGTGGTGGAGATGTCTGATGATGACTCGGAAGCCTCTCTCGGACTTGGGCTGGTTGGTGAATAAAGGAAGTCCGTTGGCCACCAGGACTTCTTTAATTTTGTTATAGGCGGTCATGTCCTTTGCCTGTATCCTGACCCCGTTTCCTTCTATAGCCCTAGTAGTATAGCTGGAGACTCCTGCTGTGTAGTTCAGCTTTTCCAGTAGAGGTACAATTTCCTTTACATCATTGACGAGTATAGGAGGTGCTCTACGGCTCTGGGGCACGATTTTCCATGGAGGCAGCTCTGCATCTGTATTATGAGGGGGTAGGGGGGCGATCCCGGGTGGCGCCGCTGCGCTGCGAGCAGAGGCATTGATGCTGCAGGCGAGGGCCGGCGGGGGGGGTCCATTTCTGGCTTTGGATTCCTCGTAAACAGATTGAGCTGCCTTGCTCTTGAAAACGGGAGTGATGAGCGGCGGAAAAATGCTGGGAGTTACAAAGTTGGAAGTCGCGCATAATTTTTTATTGGGCGTCTTAAAGTTGGAGCAGTCCAGATCGTCGTTTGTCCGCTTGCCTGGAGTTTTCGTTAAAGGTGCCGGGACACAGGGTGCCGCAAAAATTGAACCCGTGCCAGCGACCACTTCCGAAAAACTCATAGGCTGCTCGTCTGGGCTTCGGGAGGATGATGATTTAAATAAATCCCGCTTGGCTGCAGGCCGGCTTAGGATGCGGGCAGCTGGTAAATTCACCACAGTGGGCTTGGCGCTAGATTTGGGGTTTAAATTTAAATTTAAATCATCCTGAGCGGAAGGGCATAAATAAGCGCTCTTTTTATGAGGGGAGATGCATTTTTTCCCTGTGTTTTTAGTGGGATTGGTGGGTTTCCTCTTTAGACTTAGTTTAGTAACGTCCGGCTTGGGTTTAAAAATAGACCAAAAAGCGTTGATAGTTGTGCAAGGCCTTTCCTCTTGCTTGCGTTCGTCAATTTGTATAAGTGAGGAGAAAATTTCCCCATTGTCATTAGCATTGGCTTTTGTAGAGCGTGCGTCCGTATTGGCAAGCGCGGGATGTTTTGAGCGGCTTTCTAAGCTTATATCAGTGGATTTGCTAGTGTGAGTGTGTGCATGAGAAGGAGGGGAAGAAGCGTTTGGTCCAATTTTGGTGGAGGAACTCAGATTTTTCTCTATGCTATTGTCGCTGTGCGAGAGAGAGGGGAAACTTCCCATTGCATCGCTCGTTTTGGCGCCTCTAAAGTCTGTGTGTGTGTGAGTAAGTTTTGTGAGTAATTTCCCCTCATATGTGTGTGAGGTGGACGGAGGAGAAGACAATTTCCCCTCTGAGATGCTGCTTTTGGCGCCACAAGTGCTTGCAGTAGTATTGGTGAGTGAGAGGGGGTCTTTTTGGGCATTATTAACGTTTGTGTTCTCTTTCTTCTTGTGTGAAAGGGAATTAACAATTTTTATAGCAGCCCCAGAAGAGTTTTTTAAACTTATGTCTGCTTGATTTGAGGGCAATTTCTTCTGATTAATGATGACTGTATTAATCTGAGAATTGTCTGATCCGTGGGACATGGGCGATATATTGAGGTAGAACGGAGAAGATCGCTGTTCTGGGCTTGAGGAAATTGAAAGTACCTCATCGTCAGAAAAAAGGTTGTCGGACATGGACATGTTGGGTTTTTGTTATATTAAACGATAAGTGTAAGGTATAAATACCCTGGCTTTCTTTAATTGGGCTTTCCTCCTTTTCTTCTTTGAGTTCTTCTGGTTGCTTTCTTCTCTTCGTCTTTTGGCTTCTTCTCCTTTTAATTATGGCGTCTGCTTGTCAATTTTGCACAAATAGTTCACTGAATAATTGTTCGCTTTTTGTTTGTCAATTAAATGTTTTTATCGTCGCGGTTCAAATTTTGCGGCCGGAGGACAATTTTAAACTTTTAATTTATTAACTAGAAAGACGATTTCAATTAATTTTGCGCGTGGAGTATTATGTAGATTTAGCGTTTAATTGTATTAAATAAAATTAATTGGTTTATTAAATAAGTTTAATTTATTATGTTATTTAAATTTGCTTTTATTTTATTTGTTAATTTATTTTTGCTATGCTGGTGGATTTAGCTTTTGTTCTTTATGATTCTTCGTCTCCGTTTTGTTATGGCGGCAGCTTGTCGATTTGCACAAGTATTACACTAATCAAATGTTCGCTTTTCGCGTGTCACTAAATGTTTATTGTTGCCGCGGCTTTTCTTTGCAGCCTGAGGACAATTTTAAACCATTTATTTGTCAACTTGAAAATCGATTTTAATTAGTTATGCGCGTAAGAGTCTTTGGCAAGCGAAGCGCGATTATATTATTAATTTTAGTTATTTAATTATTTAGTTAATTGTTTAATTTATTTTATTTATTTATTTAATTTGTTTATTTTTTATTAACTTTATTATTTTAACTTTTTTAACTTTGCTGGTGGAGGTACTTTTAACTTTGCTGGTGGAGGTACGGAGACAGAATAAATTCTGTTCCGCATCCACAATTTATTTTGCCTTTGATTACAGAGTTTGTAATATATAGGTACAATAATTTGCATTTTTGAATGTAACATTACATGTGGTGAGTTTGGGGGTTGGACATAGTTAGTAATAATGTAAAAGTAGTTAGTATTTTGTAGACTTAGGCTTTTGACAGTAATTAGGACAGGTAACATTATCATATTGTATGGTATGTTTACAATTTACAATTGAAATGATTTTATAGAAAACATTGAAATTTAAAACTAACATTGTTATTGATTTATTCTTTTCAGGTACCCCCGTCGGAAGGACGGAAGCACCGAGTCGCTGGAGGCCTCAGGAAACATTGCAGGTGAGTAATTTTGGCATTCTGGCTGGGGCTTGTTGTGGACTCTGGATGCGTGCCACTTGCAATATGCATGTCCGGCCAGCGCTGCAAGCAGCCTATTATAGGTGAGTGTATCCCGCGCCGCTGTCATTTAGTAGGTATATATTTCAACCTCAGTGGCAGATGATTGCAGTTGTTTGATAAATTGTTAATTTGCAGGGCCACTTCGCCGGTCATCAAAAGAAGGTAGAACAAGGAGGGTCCAGCGCAGCCGTCGTTACAAGGTCTTAAAGCTGCTGGGATCGTAATGGAGGAATCTGTCTCGTTGTGGCAGAGGAGTCGTCAGTAGAATGCAGCTTAGTTGTTCGCCAAGAGTTGCCAGGAGCGCCTCGTCTATTGGCCATTGCGTCGGGATTGGCAGCTTGGGGCCGCCGGTTCAAGATTTGTTGCAGAAGTCCGCCGCAGCGATACGGGCATGGAAATGAATGTAAAGTTAGAGATAGGTAAGTATTGCATTAGGATTGTTTTTTATGATTGCATTTGTTTTTGTTTTCAGGTACAATGTGATGGATAGTTTGATGGTAAGTATATTTGTTTTTATTTGTTTATATAGTTGCATTAATTTTTTGTTTTTCAGGTAATAGCTAATCTGGGGGTAAGTATTATATTTGTTTTTATGATTTCATTAGTTTCTGTTTTTCAGGTACATTTTTTGAAAGTTATTTTGGAGGTCGTTGTAGTTATGATGCCGCAGCTTTGAAGTCGTCAATTTGGCAGTTTAGATAAGTATTTTGTTAAAAATATATATTTCCCAGTATTAGCTTGTGTTTCCTTTTTCAGCTTTTGCGGTCTTAGGAGAAAGGATTTTCGTGCGTGACGTCAGCATGATGGTGTTGCAAATTAGCATCTGCTAGTTTGCCTGTCAGGTTTGTTATTTTTTGTGTGTTATTTCTTAATTTTGAGTCGCATTCTTATTTGTTTTTCTTTTTATTTTAGGATGTTCCGGGTCAGGAGTTGTTGCTGAGGACCGCCGCAAAGATTGGGCCACGGAGATAGATGTAATATTAAAATTAGGCCGCAGCTTTGAAGTCGTCCGGTTGGCAATTTAGATAAGTATTTTGTTAAGAAGTATATATTTCCCAGTGTTAGCTTGTGTTTCTTTTTTCAGTTTTTGCGCTCTTGGAGAAAGGATTTTCGTGCGTGACGTCAGCGGGATGGTGTTGCAAATTAGCATCTGCTAGTTTGCCTGTCAGGTTTGCTATTTTATGTGTGTTATTTTATTTGCCTTTTATTTTAGGATGTTCCGGGTCAGGAATTGTTGCTGAGGACCGCCGCAACGATTGGGCCATGGGAATGGATGTAATATTAAATTTTAGGTAAGTATAACCTTTGTTATTTATTTTTGTGATTTCTCTAATTTTTGTATTTCTCAGATACATTAGGTGGAATGTAGTTTGGATGTAAGTATTATATATGTATTTATTTGTTTATATAGTTGCCTTGTTTTTGTTTTCCAGGTATGTTTTTCGGGAGGAAAAATAGTCTGGAGGTAAGTATTATGTTTGTTTTTATAATTGAATTAATTTTTGTTTTTTTGTTTTCAGGTACATTTGTAGCAGCTAAAGTTAAGGACATCGCCGCTGGGATCCCGTGTTTTAGGAGAGAGAATTTTCGTGCGTGACGTCAGCAGGATGGTGTTGTAATTTATCGTCAGCTAATTTGTCTGCCAGGTTTGTTGTTTTTTTTTTTGTGTTATTGCTTAATTTTGAGTCGCAATCTTATTTATTTTCCTATTATTTTAGAATGTTCCGGGTCAGGAATTGTTGCTGGGGACCGCCCAAAGATTGGGCCATGGGAATGGGTGTAATATTAAAATTAGGTAAGTATAGCATTTGTTATTTATTTTTGTGATTTCTGTAATTTTTGTATTTTTTCAGGTACATTAGGTGGAATGCAGTTCGGAGGTAAGTATTATTTGTGTATTTATTTGTTTATATAGTTGCATTGTTTTTGTTTTCCAGGTATGTTTTTCGGGAGGAAAATAGTCTGGAGGTAAGTATTATGTTTGTTTTTATAGTTGAATTACTTTTTGTTTTTTGATTTTTGTTTTCAGGTACATTTGTAGCAGCTAAAGATAAGGCCATCGCCGCTGGGATGCCGTGGTTTAGGATTCTTCAAATTGGCAATTAGATAAGTATTGTGATTTAATATATTTTTCCCAGTATAGCTTGTGTTTCCTTCTTTCTGTTTTGCAGTCTTGGAAGAAGGATGCATGGATTTTAACTTTGCTGGTGGAGGTACGGAGACAGAGTAAATTCTGTTCCGCATCCACGATTTATTTTGCCTTTGATTACAGTATGTGCAATATATAGGTACAATTATTTGAATTTATAGGTTTAACATTGCATGGGGTGAGTTTGGGGCTTGGGCGTGGTGAGTTAGTTTATAATTAGTATTTTTTGTATTCTTGGCTTTTAGACAGTAACATGGACTGGTAACATTAACATATTGCAAGGCTTGTTTACATTTAACAATTTAAGTTAATTTACAAAAAACATTGAAATTTAGGATTAATATTGTTTAATTTGTTTCTTTTCAGGTACCCCCGCCAGAAGGACGGGAGCACCGATTCGCTGGGAGCCTCTGGCGACGTTACAGGTAAGTAGTTGTTGTACTTGACTTGGGGCTATGTTACAGGCGCTGGATGCGCGCCACTTGCAACATGTATGTCCGGCCGGCGTTGCAGGTAGGTTGTTCCCGCGCCGCAGTCATTTGGTGAGTATCTCTTCTACCCTCATTGGTAGATGTTTGCAATTAATACATTGATAATTCCAGGGCAGCTTCGCCGGGCGTCAGAAAGAGGGAATTTTGTCGTTGTATTGTTTTGGAGCTGCTGGCATTATGATGGTGTCTTCTGTCTCATCGTGACAGAGGAGTCGTCATGGAAATTGTAGATTGGTTGTTCATCGAAGGATTGCCAGTAGCGCCGCGTCTTGTGGCCAGTGCGTCCGGATTGGCAGCATGGAGCCGCCGGAACAGGAATTGTTGCCGAGGACAATCGCAGCGTTGGGGTCATGGAAATGAATACAAAATTAAAATTTGGTAAGTATTACATTTGTTATTTGCTTTTAAGATTGTATTAAATTTTTATTTTTTTAGGTACGTTGGCTGGGAGGTAAATTGGAGGTAAGTATTATATTTGTATTTATTTGATTTATTTATTGAATTAATTTTTGTTTTGTTTTTGTTTTTCAGGTACATTAGCTTGGAAGTAAGTGTTATACTTGTATTTATTTGATTTATTAATTGCGTTAATTATTGTTTTTGTATTTCAGGTACATTAGGTGGAAGCTTATCTGAAGGTGAGTGTTATGATTGTTTTGTTTTTATGGTTGCGTTAATTTTTGGTTTTTCAGGTACGTTTTGTAATTTATTAGGAGGCCTTTTATTTATGGGCCATCGCCGCCGGTGTGCCGCGGATTTGGAGTCGTCGAATTGGCAATTAGATAAGTATTTTGTTGAAATAAATAATTCCCAGTTTTAGCTTGTGCTTCCTTGTTTCAGTATTTGCGGTTTTGGAGAAAGGAGTTGCGTGGTTCTCGTCAGCAGGATGGAGTTGCATATTAGCATCTGTTAGTATGCCTGTATGCCTGTCTGGTTCGCTAATTTTAGATTGTCATTTGTTTGTTTTGTATCATATACTTATTTATTTTCCTTTCATTGCAGGTTAGTGGAAGTTCGTTGACAGTATGATACTGAGGAAGAGTATACATTTTGTGGACGGATTTTTCAGCTTTTTAAAGTGGCATCAGCTCCGCGCTACTGATCCTTGTTGATGCAGTGGCAACAGGAGGTGCAGGCGGCATTGTAAAATTGTCAATTTTTTGTGTTTATAATCGCAAAATTTGGCGATTTTGTTTTGCTTTTACAAGGCCCGTTTCCTGTTGTCGGTTGCGTTGAAGGATTTACTTGTGTGTCGTCAGCAGGATGGAGTCACATATTTGTATTTGTTAGTTTGCCTGTCTGGTTTGCTGTTTTCTGTGTCCTTAATATGTTTTGTATAATTTTCTTATTAATTTTCCTTTCCTTTCAGGTTGTCGGAAAATCATTGAAGATACGATACTGAGGAAAAATATGAAATTTGTGGACGGATTTTGCAGCTTTTTAATGTAATGTCAGCTCCTTGCTAGTGATCCTTGTCAATGCAGTGGCATCAGGAGTCGGAGACGGCATCGCAAAATTGTCAATTTTTTGTGTTTATAATCGCATAGTTGGCGATTTTATTTTGCGTTTGCGGGCCCTTCTCCTTTTGTCTGTTTCATTGGATGTGGGTCAGTGATTAGCTGTATTCATTGAGGTAAGTGCATTATTTTATTGTTTTATTTAATTTGTTATTAATTAATTGTTTTGTTTGTGTATCCCGTCTGTTGCAGCGCGGCATTACTAGTAGATTGCAGCTGTGATAACAGAGATCGTGCGGCAAGAAAGTTCAGGTAAGTGACGTTGTGCATAAATTGCTGCAGCGAGTCACCTTATATTCATCATGTTTCTGCCGCACTAATCCTTTATTGTATCCATCTAGCAATTCATCTTTTATGTTTCATCCGGATCTGCTGTCGTGTGAGTTGAGGTGAGAGTGTTGTTTACATTTTTGTGCCGATATCTAATTGTTTTATTTATCCCAACAAATTAGGCTCCGTCGAGGAAGGTGATGACGGTGAAGGAATTTAAAAGCAGACCGACGTGCGCTTTTCTATTGGATATATTTGTTAAGAATATATAAGTAGTTGTAACATTTAATTGGATGTATCCATGTCAAGATTGTTATTTCTTCCTTGTATGATTAAGGCCATTAAAATGTCAATTTTCTTTTCTAAATTGTCGACTCTATTAGCTAAGCTTGTTGTGGGGTCGTCCAAGAGGCCTTTTTGTGAGTTGGGATTGCAGATTTTTGGCGATGGCGTGATATCGTCAATGATTCTTGGCTTAAAGCTGGCTCTGGCTGCTCTGCTCGTGGTCGGAGGGCTGTCATTGCCGACCTGCTTGGTATTGGGGGTGCCCTTCTCAGATTCCTGGTCGTTTTCTTCACTCCTTTCCCTTCGGAGCATGTCCTGGTAGTCCTCCAGATGTCTTTGCGCTGGGTTACTTGTCCTATGTGCCGGTCGTGGCTTTGCATTGTCCTTTAAGGCTATCCTACCCTTTTTGGGTATTTTGTTGGTGTTTCGGCGCCATTTATTCAGACGCTTCTGAATGGCCGTGTCGTGGGAGGAGAATCGTGGTCTTCTGTCGTTTATATTTTGTCGGAATGGATTTAACATCGACTTTCTGGCTGCCTCCTGGCGAGCTTCGGCGATTGATTTGCTCAGGATTGCTGAGCTGTGCGGTAGCCGAGGGGTGTTGTTGCGTAGAGGGGGGCCTTGACGTTTATAAAAGTTATTTGTTGCGTCTTTGATTGTTCTTATTTTGTTTATGTCAACGTTGTTTGCCGCCAGCTTTTGTTTTTCCGCCTTATATGCAGGGCATCCTTTGTACGCGCTAATATGCTGCCCAGAGCAATTTACGCAGGTGGCGGGGGTGGTTCTTGGTTTGGTGCAACAGGAAGACAGGTGTTCGCCAGCGCATTTCATGCATCTTGGCGGCCTCATGCAAGAGTTTTTGGCATGCCTGAAGCCTTGGCATCTGTAGCACTGGACTGGCTCCCGTGTCCTGTTTTTCCTTTCAATGTCCACCCTTTGCCCACCGATTTGTTTGAGTGAGAGTATTTTGTCATGACTGCCGTCTTTGGCCATGACGATCTCCACTTCAAACATTCGCATGGGGCCACCTGTAGCCGGATTCGTCATATTTCTGACGAATCGCGCTTGGAATCCGAGCTTCAGCAGTTCCTCGACTATCCACGAGCATGGTGTGGAGTGGTGGAGATGTCTGATGATGACTCGGAAGCCTCTCTCGGACTTGGGCTGGTTGGTGAATAAAGGAAGTCCGTTGGCCACCAGGACTTCTTTAATTTTGTTATAGGCGGTCATGTCCTTTGCCTGTATCCTGACCCCGTTTCCTTCTATAGCCCTAGTAGTATAGCTGGAGACTCCTGCTGTGTAGTTCAGCTTTTCCAGTAGAGGTACAATTTCCTTTACATCATTGACGAGTATAGGAGGTGCTCTACGGCTCTGGGGCACGATTTTCCATGGAGGCAGCTCTGCATCTGTATTATGAGGGGGTAGGGGGGCGATCCCGGGTGGCGCCGCTGCGCTGCGAGCAGAGGCATTGATGCTGCAGGCGAGGGCCGGCGGGGGGGGTCCATTTCTGGCTTTGGATTCCTCGTAAACAGATTGAGCTGCCTTGCTCTTGAAAACGGGAGTGATGAGCGGCGGAAAAATGCTGGGAGTTACAAAGTTGGAAGTCGCGCATAATTTTTTATTGGGCGTCTTAAAGTTGGAGCAGTCCAGATCGTCGTTTGTCCGCTTGCCTGGAGTTTTCGTTAAAGGTGCCGGGACACAGGGTGCCGCAAAAATTGAACTTTTTAACTTTGCTGGTGGAGGTACGGAGACAGAATAAAATTCTGTTCCGCATCCACAATTTATTTTGCCTTTGATTACAGTTTTTGTAATATATAGGTACAATAATTTCGAATTTTAGATTTTAACATTGCATGTGGTGAGTTTGGGGGTTGGGCATAGTTAATGTTTTTTTTTTTTTTTTTTTTAAATATTTTCAACGTCTAATGACGTTGGCATTTATTGTCCTCTGATTTTTGCTTAAAAATATATAGTGACAATTTGTGGCAAATTACATTTTCGGATTTCTTGGCCGCAGATATGCGCGCCATACTTACAAGTATTAATCTATGTTTTAAATTTGCGGGAGACATTTTTGAATTACATTGCGGCAGTTTTGCGCGCCATTGTTCAAGTGTAGAATTTAAATTTAAATATTATGTTACTTTACGTTACTTTACTTTACTTTAATTTACTTTACTTTACTTTACTTTACTTTACTTTACTTTATCTTATGGAAAAGGAGAAAAGAGTTTTGGTGAGTAATTTTAAGGTATAGTTGAGCGATGACTTGATATCCAGCGATGAGACTATGGCGGCAAGGATGAGCAGTTACCATCGTCCGATGAGATGGATAAGACCAATGCCCATCCTCCGCTTTGGTTCACGTTCTGGCCGTCCATTAGTTGTTGTTGTTGCTGCTGGCTTCACTTTTAGCTACTGTTGCGCGCGCGCCTCTGTCGGTTTTATAATCTCAACTGACTTGCAAATTTGGGCTAGGCGCGTAGGCGGGCTTTTTCGATAGCTCAAAGACACAGCGGTTGATCGATATGCCAGCAATTTTCGTGCCAGCTCGTTATCGATATTTCGCGCTTTTTTTTGGCGGGCTTATCGGCTATTATCTTTTTTTTTTTTTTTGCCGCCAGCATATCGCTTATCGGGCAAATATACTAGAATGGCATATAGGGAGAATGGTCTCACTTGTACCAAGCGGAAACGAAGCAGAAAAATCGCGTGCTATTTCTTATTGTAATATTTGTTTTTCTGCGCTTTGCCTATAGTAAGCCTCTTTCTAATTTTAGTGGTGCTTGTAACGTCGCTGATGCGGAGATGCCGGTATGCAGCAAGCATCGGCCGGCGTGGCCCGTCAACTTTGGTGCACTCACAGCCTTTTGTGGAATAGGCTTCGGTTTGTCTAAGTGCATGCGTGAGTACAGTCTGACTGATGTTACAATTTCAGCCGAGTCTAATGCTTGTTTCTTTTATTTAAGGGCGACTTGCTGGGCCTTCTTACCTCTCTCAATCGGGTGGAGCTCATCCGCCGGAGCAGCCAGGACACCTAACATTATGCAATAGCACGACTTTGGGCAGTTGTACGCTTCCGTAGGCTGCAGGCGCACCGATCTTTGAGAGCGTTTGTGATGACGGTCCAGGCTGGGAAAAAGCCGCAATGTTCAGCAAGTCCGAGATCGCTGCTGCCGCTGTTGTTGTTACTGCTGCTGGCGAGTTGTCGTCGCCTCATGATCCCTATCGCCTGAGAAGTGGCTCCAGTGCCTCTGTTCGCATAATTGAAACGCTGCTGTCCTGGCAACGGACCAGTGGGTAGCACGGGCCTGCTTCCGTCATCCGGGCGCCATCGATCACCTTCGTCTTCTCCATCATGTGTTTTGCTGTCGCAAAATTACACGGCGGCATAAAGATGCTAGCATGTACAAGGCATCAGCAAATTCGGCCCGTCAGCCCCGATGCTTGCACTCAGATTTTGGCAGAGTGAAAACATGAAGCGCCATTTATCGTCGACAGGAAACAAGCCAGTTGTCCGTAAATACAAATTCATATACAATCTTGTAAAGAAAAAACTTATCCTTGCTTATTTCTTACAGGTCGACATGCCAAAAAACATTTGTCGGTCCATTACAGCTGGGCAGGAAATTGCCATTCGGCGACTGCAGATACACATTCCCTTCTGCTGCCGCCACTGTTGCTGCCGCCGATTACTGCGCCTACGCCCCGCGGAAACCGCAAAACTGAGGACCGTCGCCAGTGCCGCCTCTTCCATCCATGGTCCGCTGACATTGCTGCTATCCTGGCACAGGTCAGGTGGGCAGTACAGGGCCGATTCCTTCTTGAGGCCGTCCACAGGGCAGATCATCGTCGTCATCTCCGTCGCACAGGCCCCTGTTACTGGCCAGGGGCCAGGCGAGAAATACGGACTTCGGAAAGTGCCAATTGGATTTTGCAGTGAGATAATTTCCTGCTACTTCTGCCGCTGTTGTTGTTCTGGCTGCTGCTGGTGAGTGTGTCGCCGCCTAGTGTAGTTCAATATAACCCAAGCTCCTTTTTTTTTTCCAGGGTAAAAGCAGCCGTCGATTTGAGATATATGAAGATCGGCCAGGGGCCAAAAAGCGTGAGTCGAGTCGTAGGATGCATGTAATTTGGCGACTGCAGCAATGAAATCTCCCTGCTGCTGCCACCACCGCTGCTACCGCTGCTGCGCATGCACTTATGAGACGCCTCTGTTGCTGCTGCTGCTTCGAGAGATGCATGCGCCGCCGCTACTTTACGAGCATGCCGCCACCGGAAGAATGGTTGCGCATGGGTATCATGTTGTTGGCGTATCTGACTAATACGCCCAGGCCACTGCCGTCTCTGACAAAACATTCCAGGCCGTACCCTGTGGATCAGCTGCTGCGGCAACGTCACCACCGCTGACTTGACTATGCTAGTATGGACACAGCATAGCAGACTATGTTGACCCTGCTTCCGCTGCCTTTGGTACCGCAGCTGCTGCTTCTGGGGCCAAGCTACACAACATGCTGATCCAGCCGCTCTTATTGCTGCATATTATCAGAAAGTTACCGGGCTTCTGCAGTTGCTGTTTCCGCTGACGTGGTAAGCTAGGGCTGTTGTTGGTCTCATGCTCCTACTAATATTCTCTTCTTTCAGGGAGGAAAGTTGGAGAAGCGCCAGATGCAACAGCAGATGGAGCCGCTGAAGCACAACAGGACCTCAGGCGCAGAGAACTCCCGGTTGGCAGGAACAATTGCGCCGCAGTCCCGCGTCTTCAACAGAAAAGGCCGGTTTACCAGGAGCGCTGACACTGCTACCTCTGCCCTTGCTGCCCCAGCAGCTGCTACTGGGGCGAAAATGCCCAACATGCTGCTCCGGCCTCTCTTCCGGCTATCGGATTTCCGACGCCTCGCCGCTGCATAAGTATCCGCTGGCGGATACTCAGTTCCCTAGCTCAGGGCTTCCAGATCGTTGGGCGTGAGCGATATGTTGTTCACCACCATGCCGGTCTTTTGCTTGCTGCATGTTGCTGGCCATGCCGCAGATATTGCTGTCGCATTGGGTGAGCCAGAGCAGCTGCTGGTCGCCTGCTGCCGATGCTGTTGTTTTTGCTGCTGTTTGGTGAGTAGTGTCGTATTTTCAACGCCCCAGTGCCAGTTTGCCGGGAAATGCATTTTAGTAGACAAGCTGTGTATGAAGAAATAATCCATGCTTCTTTCTTCCAGGACGATTCATCACATCGTTTGCCAGTCCAAGAAGATTGGCCGGGCTAAGCTAGGAGTTGGGCCGTCGGATTTTTCCAGTTGGAGACTGCAGCAAGAAAATTCCCTGCATCTACTGCGACTGTTTTAGATGTTGCTGTTGGTGTATGTGTCGCTAGGCAGAGGACTGGCGCCTGTGCCCTCATCCGCAGGTACTGTGAAGCTGATTATCACGTCGTCGCATAGATGCCGACGTGAAGCCAGGCGTCGGCCGGTCTGTCCCGTCGATCCTGATGCGCGCATCCCGTCTCTGGCGGGAGGGAAAGCATGCGCCGCAGTCCAGCACGCAGTCCAACGAGATCACATATTCTAGGCGAATGCTAGATCTGGGATTTCGTGATCAGCGTTCTTCTGAATGAACAATTTTAGGGCTCGCTCAAAGTCCCAATCGGCTTCCTCCACAATCGATGTGACCCAAGTGGAAATGAGGCCGGTTACCTCTTGAAGAAGCAGCAGTTTGTGATCCTTCACATCCAGGGAATCCTCTTCCGCCTGGCGTTCACTTGGATCCGGAAAATTTACACATAGTAGTGCATTCCGTCCGTCATCGCTTGCCTTGGAATAGTCCTTGTTGCGCAGATTTCGTGCATGCTTGTTGTGCTTTGGTATTTGACTAATCCATGCTTCTTTCTTTCTTTCAGGGCGAATCGCCAGGGGCCAAGCGAGGAGTCTGGTCGTCGGAAGTTGTTAAATGGGGACTCTTGAAAAAGCAGCAGTTTGTGATCCTTCACATCCAGGGAATCCTCTTCCGCCTGGCGTTCACTTGGATCCGGAAAATTTACACATCGTAGTGCATTACGTCCGTCTGCAGGGAGTGGAAGTCGTGGGTGACTCGCGGCAGTTGGAGACGGATTTCAACGATATATGTAGAGCCAAAGAACACACCATCGCTTGCCTTGGAATAGTCCTTGTTGCGAAGATTTCGTGCATGCTTGTTGTGCTTTGATATTTGACTAATCCATGCTTCTTTCTTTCTTCCAGGGCGAATCGCCAGGGGCCAAGCGAGGAGTCTGGTCGTCGGAAGTTGTCAAATGGAAACTGCTGCAAGACATTAAATGCTGCTACTGCCAATATCGCTGCTGCTGGTGTAGGTGTAGCCGCCTAAAGGTCGCGCTACACTGTTGAAAAATATGTAGCTGTTGACGTCGCTCCAAGGGTAGCATGCGCCGCTATTGCTGCATGGCAAGATTGTTGCCACCGGCCAATTGACTGCGCATGGCTACCATGTTGCTGGTGACGCCCACGCCCAGGTCTACTGCTGTCTCCTGGCCAAGCATTCTAGGCGGTCCCTATGGACGCATACCGCCGCGTCGGAACGCATCGCCAGACGGACCGATAACGGGATTGACTCGGCTACGCAGAGGTCGCCAATTGCCGCTGGCGTTGCTGCTGCTGCTGCCTCTGGGGAAAGACCACTCCACAAGCTGGAGCACCCTTTCCTTATAACGCCGGATTTGCAGCGCCGGCGTTGAGCTCGGAGCCGAAAGTGTCACATTGGAGTAGGATCTTCAATTTTCAGAGGCTTCAGCTCCCTCATTCAGAGCCTCCAGGAATGGTGGATGTGGGCAGCGAAATGTTCAGCAAACCGCTTGGTCTCTGCCTCCACTGTTGCTGGCCTTGATGCTGTTGTTTTTGCTGTCTTGGTGAGCTAAAGCTATTATCAGACTCCAGATGAGCTGTTGTTTTTTTATGAGAAAAAGGGAAAGAAAACTAAGACATATTATCTTTCTTTTAGGTTGGAGCGCCGGTGTGGCACCCATTCCAGCAGCAGATGGATCCATCAGGAGCCGAACGGCAGAAGGCCGCAGTCGCAGATCCCTCGGTTGGATAGGAAAGATGGATTTTCAATCGCGCCAGGAGAAACGTTTTAAGTACGCAGCCATCATGGTTTTGTTTTCCAGTAGGTGTTTAGTTAAGTTAATTTTACCATTATATCTATAAGCACATTTCCCTTTTTATGTAACCTGTAACTTAGCCTTTAGCCTTTTTGTATTTATTTCCTTTCTTTTAAATATTTTTGCCGCCCCTTCCGCTAGGTTAATTATTTCTGCTTTATGCTCCGACCCTAGTTTGTTTTGATTTACTTTTAGTCACCTTCGTAGTCGGGTAGGATTATTCGTTGTACATTTAATGGTTGCCCTCGGAATTTTTCTATAATTTCCTGCCTGGTTAGATCGCCATTTCTATATTTTTTATTATATCGGTTTATTTCCAATTCACACCACCTATCTGGAGGCCACTTTTGGTTTTCCCTTTCCCTTCTTTCCCTCTCTTCCTGTTTTTTTATTCTTTTGAGCTCTGCCTCCTCTTCCTCTAGTCTCAGCAGGGTGGGGAGTTCAGTTAGATGCGTTTGTCTTATTTTCTCTCTCTCGCTTCGCTTTTTTAAGGTTCTGCAGTCATCTAGATCAGGGATTTTTAAGAGTTTAGGTGAGAGGGTCAGTCCAGTCTGTTTTTGCGTGATATGGTCCATTGTCATTTTCAAGTACCTCTGCCTGCTTCTTTCTAGTCTGTTCGGGATATAGTGCCTAGAGAATATCCTGCGAACAGCTACATTAGGGTGCGATTTTGTAGTTTCTGAGAACCTGTGGACAGCCTGTTGATAGAACTCTTCTACTGTTTTGACACAGTAGCGGTCCCTTATAGTTTGGTTTTTCGTGTATCTTCCCGCTCTGCATATGTCTCTCATTTTTCTGTTTTCCTCAACTTGTATCCGTCTTATCTGTGCATCTGTCACAAGGGGACCCCAGGCTGCTATGGCATACTGCCATATTGGCGATAGAACTGATTTGAGGATCAGCATCTTAGTATTAGTAGGGAGTTTGCTTCTTTCATTTAAGATCCATGACATTTTTCTATAGGCTGTCAAGTATTTACCTACTACCTTCGTGACGTGAGGACTAAGTGTTAGCTTGCTATCAAGGATTACGCCAAGGTATGATTGCTTGCTTTCCTTTTTTATTGCTTGACCCTTAATCTTCATGGTCTTTAGATTTGTAGGTATGTCGTTTTTTAATGTATAAATGACATGTCCTGTTTTAGCAGCATTTACTGAGATACCCCATTTGTCTGCCCAGTCCGAAAATGTCTTGAGGTAGTTTTCGTTGTTTCTTGTGGCAGCAGTTGCTAGTATGTCTGAGCTGAGTACTATAGTGTCGTCTGCGTATGTTGAGAGCATAATTCTTTCTGTTGGGGAGGGGTGGTATATGTGTGGGAGTGGCATGTCTGAGGAGAAGATAGAGTACAGTATGGGTCCAAGGTTGCTTCCTTGGGGCACCCCTGCGCCTATTTGTCCTGCTCTCGAAGTCTCTCCAGCTTGGTCTTTAACTTCAAATGTTCTGTTTGTAAGGTAGCTTTCGAGAATAATGTATAGGTTGTATGGTAATATTTTAGCTAGTTTAAGTAAAAGGCCTTCGTGCCAGACCCTATCGAAAGCCTCAGAGATGTCAAGGAAAACCGCTGAGCAGTATTCCTTTCGCTCAAAGGCCTCGAGGATGAACTGGGTGACCCTGGCTATTTGCTGCTCAGTTCCGTGCTCTTTTCTGAAGCCAAATTGGTGCAGTGGTATGGCTTTTTTGAATAGATCTACCCTAAAAAGTCTTTTTAGAAGTAGTCTTTCAAACATTTTAGAGAGTCCCGAGAGTAGACTGATCGGCCTATATGACTTCGGGTCGTTCACACTTTTCCCTGGTTTTAAGATCATTTTCACTTGGGCATGTTTCCAGGCGTCTGGGTAGTATCCAATTCTAAGTATAGAGTTATAGATTAGGATAAGGTACAGTGTAGCTTTAGTCGGTAGGGTTTTTATAAGCTGGTTTGTTATAAGGTCTTTTCCCGGTGCTTTACTATTCTTTAAGTTTTTTATTTCGTCATTTAATTCCTTTAGTGTGATAGGTTGGTTACAGGGATTCTTGTTTACATCATATCTTTCTGTTAACATGCTTTCTTTAATTGTTCTTAGTCCAGAGTTAACTGTATTTATGTGGTAATCAGGTACGTTGTTATTTGGCTTAAATCTTCCTTCTAAGTGGGAAACAAATGCTTCTGTTGTCTCCTTTATCGTTTTTGTCCATTTGGGGCCTCTTTTGGTTTCCAGTTTGAGGGGAAAGTTCGGTTGGTTTGTCTTTTTTCCTTCATCTAGCAGTCTCCACATTTTCCTCATTCTGTCCGGGTTTTTCGTGTCTATTCCTTCAATTTGTTTATTAATTCTCTTTTCTCTCAAGATCTTTACCGCTTTTTTTAGTCGATTTTCAGCTGCTTTTAGTTTAGCTTTGTCCTCGTCCGTTCTAGTAGCTTTAAAAATTCTACTTAGTATCCGTTTTTCTTCCAACAATCTGCTTGTGTTTTCGTCTAGTGTGAGGGTGTGACTATTTCTGTTAGCTTGTCCATGCATTCTTCTGAGGTTGTCAGGGATTCTTGGGGAGGGAGTTGATTCATCAGCCGAGTCCTTGATGTTTTTGATAAAGATATTTATGGCGTCATTTATGTCTTCTGCTACTCTTATCTCCGTATTAAGAAGTATCTTTCTTTCAAGAACAGTCTTAAAGAGCTCAATGTTCGTAGTTTTCTTGAGGATGTTATTGTTTTGCTTTTGCAGAAAGAGGTTGCTTGTATCTAAGTTGATCTCAAGCAGGATGGGAAGGTGGTCTGAAGATAAGTCCGCACTTGAGGAAATTCTCTTTTCGAGCCTGCCCAGTCCTTTGCATATGGAGAAATCTATTGCTGACGGGTTTTTCCGTGTGTCGTGCGGGAAATGTGTCGCACAGCCGGTAGCAATAATCTCAGCCATGGGATCTGCTTGAACTGCTTCGTAGAGTGCGGTGCCGCGTTGACAGGCGCGGGTACAACCCCATTGCCTGTGTTTTGCATTCCAGTCGCCACATAGAATGAACTTTGTCTGCCCTCCCAGAGTTTTCTCGGCAAAATTGAGAACGTCAGTAAAGTGGTGGGGCGACCAGCTTAGCGAAGGCGGACAGTAGACAGATGCTATTACTATCATTTCGCTGCGTCTGTTGTTTTCAGGCAGCAAGACTATTGGGGCGCTCTGTATGCATTCTTTTTCAATCGGTTCTAAGGCCATGTGTCGGATACTGCTGTTTACTATAGTGGCGACTCCTCCTCTCTTGCTAGAAACAGGATTTTGGGCTAAGTATGTGAAATATCCTGGAAGTTCTAGTTTGGTCGATTTGTTGTCAAGTCTGGTTTCAGTGACTATGACTATGTGGGCATCAATATTTAGAATGAACAGTTTGAGCTCGTCTATTTTATTATTGATCCCACCAGCGTTCCAGAAAGCAATTTTAAGGATATCCCTGTTGCACGCCCGAGTCATAAGATACGTCACTTTCTGATGCTACTAGCAAGAGCGTTTAAATGAGGATTGGATCTCGGAAAGGATTTTTTGGAGATTTTGGACACTCTCTTCCTTGGTTTAGTAGGCGGGTGACGATTTCCAGGAGATTGTTGAGCTTCTTTTCCATCCCTTCAATACGATTTAGAAGGTATTGCTCCTGACTCGGCTCCGTGGGTTCGTCATTAGGGATATCTTGTGTTATTGGGGGTGGACAGAAATGAGTGAGATGGGTGTTGGCTGGGTTTAGGACGCTGTTTGGGTTTTTGCTGCTTTCTTCTAGGGAGGCCAGTACCTTTTTGCTAGTTGTCGGCGGGCTTGTCTCCTTTCTCGGTTTCTTGTCAAAAGCCCTAATTCTATTTAAGCGTTTATTTATAGATATGTTCCTTTGCGATAACTTTTTTCCTTGGATTCTTTTGGCAGGTAATTTTGTGTTGTTTACTGTTGTTCGAGGAGGGGGGTGTGTGTAGGACTGCTTATTGCGGGGCGTCTGAAAGTGGGTGGGTTTTGGGTAGGGATGTTTATTGCGGGGGGTCTGAAGGTGCGTGGGTTGTGAGTGTAGGGATTGAGTTTTGTTGATAGATAGTCTTTGCTTTGCTTCTTGGAAAGCAGGACATCCTTTATAGCTGCTTACGTGGCTTCCATTGCAGTTTGCACAAGTAGCCGGAAGGTTTTTGGGTTTAGTGCAAGAAACCGTGGCGTGCAGCTGGCCACATTTCATACATTTAAACGGGTTTCTACAATAATTTTTTGTATGCCCAAAACATTGGCAGCGATGACATTGTGTGGGATCCTTCGATACCCGTTTCCTTTCAACCTTGACCGTTTGACCTCCAAGGGATTTTAGTAGCAGGACCTTGAGATGGCTGCCGTCAGCCTTGGGTACAACCTCAACCTCATGAATGCGCATAGGATTTCTCGTGTCCCTAAACTGCATTGCCCTGATGAATTTTGTAGCTATACCGATGTCTTGAAGTTGGCTTTCAATCCATTTGGTCGGGGTTGACTGGTGGAGGTGCCTAATTACAATTTGGAAGCCCTTTGCGCTCTTTGGCTGGTGAGAGTGTAGGGGAATGTTTGCCCCAAGGAGGACATTCTGAATTGCTTTATAGGCATCCATCGTTTTAGCCTGGATTCTAATATTGTTGCCAAGTTCAGATTTGGTAGTAAAGCTATTTACCCCGGCTTTATAGTTTAGTTTTTCTATTAGCGGGATAATCTGCTGAATATTGGACAAGAAGATTGATGGTGGTTTTCTGCTAGCTGGAACAGTTTTCCAGGGCGGTAGGTCGGGCTCAGCTGCTGTGTTTGAGGGACTAATTGCTGGTGCTGTGTCCATTTCAACTGACTTCTGCAGGGATTCTCTTCTTGAGTCTTGCCGAATTTTAATAGCTACTTTGCTTTTGAATATGGGTGTTTCGGAGAGTAGATTTGTGACCCCCAGATCATCATCAGAGAAGTCGTCGCGTATTCTAACCTTTTTGTTAGAGGTTTGAAGTAAGCCCTCATCCAAACAGTCCCCGCGGCGCTTCCCAGGAGTTTTAGGAGAACTCAGTGTTTTAGTTAGGTTTTTTCTAGCTGCACTCGGTAAGCGTCCGAGGGCGGCAGAGTCATGTTTTGCATGAGGGGGATTTTGCATTGCAGTTTGTGAGCGTTTAGCATTTTCTCTCACCAGCTCTGCAAAAGTTTTGGCAGGAAAAATATTCTGAGTAGCTGTGGGTTTGTCTGTGTAAGTGACAGCACTGATTGCTGGACTTGGGTTTGTGTCTTGGGCGGGATGCAATGCGTTTATGGCGGGCTTTATTGGTTTTGTCTGGCGTGAGTATGTGTGGGAGGGAGAAGCTGGTTTTGCGGTTTTTAATGCTTTGGTTGCATTGGTGTCGTTATATTGTGTGGGTATGTTTATATGTGTTTTGGCGGGAATAAAGTTTTGTGATGCTGTGTGTTTGTTTGTGTGGGTGAGTGTATTGGCTGCTATGCTTGTTATTTGCTTCTGGGAGAGGGGTGAGGGGTTTTTGGCGGGCTGTGTTGGCTTGGTTTCACGTAAGTGTGAGTGTGAAGAGAGGTTTATTTTACCGTCTTTTGATGCTGTGCTTGCATTAGTGTCGTTATATTGTGTGGGTGAGTTTATATGTGTTTTGGTGGGAAAAAGATTTTGTGACGCTGTCGGTTTGTCTGTGTGTGTGTGTGTCTTGGCTGTTTTGTTTGTGGTTAGCTTTTGGGTGAGGGGTGAAGGGTTTTTGGCGGGCTGTGTTGGCTTGGTTTCATGTAGTTGTGAGTGTGATGAATCTATTTGGGCGGTTTTTGATGCTTTGGTTGCATTAGTGTCATCGTCTTGTGTAGGTGTGTCTACATGTGTTTTAGTGGGGAAATTTTTCTGTGTTGCTGTAATTTTGTCTGTGTAGCTAAGAGTTTTGGGTGCTGAGTTTGAGCTTAATTCTTTGGAGGGGGGCGAGGGTTTGGCGGGCTCTATCTGTGTGTGTGTGGGAAAAATTATTCTAGCTGTTTTGGCTGCTTTCAATGTATTAAATGCACTGGCGTCATCTTCTTGTGTAGGCGTGTCTACATGTGTTAGTGGCGAGGAAGTGCTAAAATTTTTGCTTATGGAAATGGGGAAGGGGCTATCGGCAGGCTGTTTTTCATTGGCTTCTGTGGTATTAGCAGTACTCCCGCATTTATCAACAAATAAAGGGTCTGGCAATATGGTATTTTTATTTTCATTTAATACAATATTTTCAAAATCGTAAGATTTCATGTCGGCATTTGTTTGATATAGGCTTCTTCTTACTATGGTGGTTTCATTTGACGTTGGCGTGGTATCCAGCGATGAGACTATAGCTGATGGCGGCGAGGATGAGCAGTTACCATCGTCCGATGAGATGGATAAAACCGATGCCCATCCTCCGCTTTGGTTCACGTTCTGGCCGTCCATTAGTTGTTGTTGTTGCTGCTGGCTTCACTTTTTTTTTTTTTTTTTTTTTTAAATATTTTCAACGTCTAATGACGTTGGCATTTATTGTCCTCTGATTTTTGCTTAAAAATATATAGTGACAATTTGTGGCAAATTACATTTTCGGATTTCTTGGCCGCAGATATGCGCGCCATACTTACAAGTATTAATCTATGTTTTAAATTTGCGGGAGACATTTTTGAATTACATTGCGGCAGTTTTGCGCGCCATTGTTCAAGTGTAGAATTTAAATTTAAATATTATGTTACTTTACGTTACTTTACTTTACTTTAATTTACTTTACTTTACTTTACTTTACTTTACTTTACTTTATCTTATGGAAAAGGAGAAAAGAGTTTTGGTGAGTAATTTTAAGGTATAGTTGAGCGATGACTTGATATCCAGCGATGAGACTATGGCGGCAAGGATGAGCAGTTACCATCGTCCGATGAGATGGATAAGACCAATGCCCATCCTCCGCTTTGGTTCACGTTCTGGCCGTCCATTAGTTGTTGTTGTTGCTGCTGGCTTCACTTTTAGCTACTGTTGCGCGCGCGCCTCTGTCGGTTTTATAATCTCAACTGACTTGCAAATTTGGGCTAGGCGCGTAGGCGGGCTTTTTCGATAGCTCAAAGACACAGCGGTTGATCGATATGCCAGCAATTTTCGTGCCAGCTCGTTATCGATATTTCGCGCTTTTTTTTGGCGGGCTTATCGGCTATTATCTTTTTTTTTTTTTTTGCCGCCAGCATATCGCTTATCGGGCAAATATACTAGAATGGCATATAGGGAGAATGGTCTCACTTGTACCAAGCGGAAACGAAGCAGAAAAATCGCGTGCTATTTCTTATTGTAATATTTGTTTTTCTGCGCTTTGCCTATAGTAAGCCTCTTTCTAATTTTAGTGGTGCTTGTAACGTCGCTGATGCGGAGATGCCGGTATGCAGCAAGCATCGGCCGGCGTGGCCCGTCAACTTTGGTGCACTCACAGCCTTTTGTGGAATAGGCTTCGGTTTGTCTAAGTGCATGCGTGAGTACAGTCTGACTGATGTTACAATTTCAGCCGAGTCTAATGCTTGTTTCTTTTATTTAAGGGCGACTTGCTGGGCCTTCTTACCTCTCTCAATCGGGTGGAGCTCATCCGCCGGAGCAGCCAGGACACCTAACATTATGCAATAGCACGACTTTGGGCAGTTGTACGCTTCCGTAGGCTGCAGGCGCACCGATCTTTGAGAGCGTTTGTGATGACGGTCCAGGCTGGGAAAAAGCCGCAATGTTCAGCAAGTCCGAGATCGCTGCTGCCGCTGTTGTTGTTACTGCTGCTGGCGAGTTGTCGTCGCCTCATGATCCCTATCGCCTGAGAAGTGGCTCCAGTGCCTCTGTTCGCATAATTGAAACGCTGCTGTCCTGGCAACGGACCAGTGGGTAGCACGGGCCTGCTTCCGTCATCCGGGCGCCATCGATCACCTTCGTCTTCTCCATCATGTGTTTTGCTGTCGCAAAATTACACGGCGGCATAAAGATGCTAGCATGTACAAGGCATCAGCAAATTCGGCCCGTCAGCCCCGATGCTTGCACTCAGATTTTGGCAGAGTGAAAACATGAAGCGCCATTTATCGTCGACAGGAAACAAGCCAGTTGTCCGTAAATACAAATTCATATACAATCTTGTAAAGAAAAAACTTATCCTTGCTTATTTCTTACAGGTCGACATGCCAAAAAACATTTGTCGGTCCATTACAGCTGGGCAGGAAATTGCCATTCGGCGACTGCAGATACACATTCCCTTCTGCTGCCGCCACTGTTGCTGCCGCCGATTACTGCGCCTACGCCCCGCGGAAACCGCAAAACTGAGGACCGTCGCCAGTGCCGCCTCTTCCATCCATGGTCCGCTGACATTGCTGCTATCCTGGCACAGGTCAGGTGGGCAGTACAGGGCCGATTCCTTCTTGAGGCCGTCCACAGGGCAGATCATCGTCGTCATCTCCGTCGCACAGGCCCCTGTTACTGGCCAGGGGCCAGGCGAGAAATACGGACTTCGGAAAGTGCCAATTGGATTTTGCAGTGAGATAATTTCCTGCTACTTCTGCCGCTGTTGTTGTTCTGGCTGCTGCTGGTGAGTGTGTCGCCGCCTAGTGTAGTTCAATATAACCCAAGCTCCTTTTTTTTTTCCAGGGTAAAAGCAGCCGTCGATTTGAGATATATGAAGATCGGCCAGGGGCCAAAAAGCGTGAGTCGAGTCGTAGGATGCATGTAATTTGGCGACTGCAGCAATGAAATCTCCCTGCTGCTGCCACCACCGCTGCTACCGCTGCTGCGCATGCACTTATGAGACGCCTCTGTTGCTGCTGCTGCTTCGAGAGATGCATGCGCCGCCGCTACTTTACGAGCATGCCGCCACCGGAAGAATGGTTGCGCATGGGTATCATGTTGTTGGCGTATCTGACTAATACGCCCAGGCCACTGCCGTCTCTGACAAAACATTCCAGGCCGTACCCTGTGGATCAGCTGCTGCGGCAACGTCACCACCGCTGACTTGACTATGCTAGTATGGACACAGCATAGCAGACTATGTTGACCCTGCTTCCGCTGCCTTTGGTACCGCAGCTGCTGCTTCTGGGGCCAAGCTACACAACATGCTGATCCAGCCGCTCTTATTGCTGCATATTATCAGAAAGTTACCGGGCTTCTGCAGTTGCTGTTTCCGCTGACGTGGTAAGCTAGGGCTGTTGTTGGTCTCATGCTCCTACTAATATTCTCTTCTTTCAGGGAGGAAAGTTGGAGAAGCGCCAGATGCAACAGCAGATGGAGCCGCTGAAGCACAACAGGACCTCAGGCGCAGAGAACTCCCGGTTGGCAGGAACAATTGCGCCGCAGTCCCGCGTCTTCAACAGAAAAGGCCGGTTTACCAGGAGCGCTGACACTGCTACCTCTGCCCTTGCTGCCCCAGCAGCTGCTACTGGGGCGAAAATGCCCAACATGCTGCTCCGGCCTCTCTTCCGGCTATCGGATTTCCGACGCCTCGCCGCTGCATAAGTATCCGCTGGCGGATACTCAGTTCCCTAGCTCAGGGCTTCCAGATCGTTGGGCGTGAGCGATATGTTGTTCACCACCATGCCGGTCTTTTGCTTGCTGCATGTTGCTGGCCATGCCGCAGATATTGCTGTCGCATTGGGTGAGCCAGAGCAGCTGCTGGTCGCCTGCTGCCGATGCTGTTGTTTTTGCTGCTGTTTGGTGAGTAGTGTCGTATTTTCAACGCCCCAGTGCCAGTTTGCCGGGAAATGCATTTTAGTAGACAAGCTGTGTATGAAGAAATAATCCATGCTTCTTTCTTCCAGGACGATTCATCACATCGTTTGCCAGTCCAAGAAGATTGGCCGGGCTAAGCTAGGAGTTGGGCCGTCGGATTTTTCCAGTTGGAGACTGCAGCAAGAAAATTCCCTGCATCTACTGCGACTGTTTTAGATGTTGCTGTTGGTGTATGTGTCGCTAGGCAGAGGACTGGCGCCTGTGCCCTCATCCGCAGGTACTGTGAAGCTGATTATCACGTCGTCGCATAGATGCCGACGTGAAGCCAGGCGTCGGCCGGTCTGTCCCGTCGATCCTGATGCGCGCATCCCGTCTCTGGCGGGAGGGAAAGCATGCGCCGCAGTCCAGCACGCAGTCCAACGAGATCACATATTCTAGGCGAATGCTAGATCTGGGATTTCGTGATCAGCGTTCTTCTGAATGAACAATTTTAGGGCTCGCTCAAAGTCCCAATCGGCTTCCTCCACAATCGATGTGACCCAAGTGGAAATGAGGCCGGTTACCTCTTGAAGAAGCAGCAGTTTGTGATCCTTCACATCCAGGGAATCCTCTTCCGCCTGGCGTTCACTTGGATCCGGAAAATTTACACATAGTAGTGCATTCCGTCCGTCATCGCTTGCCTTGGAATAGTCCTTGTTGCGCAGATTTCGTGCATGCTTGTTGTGCTTTGGTATTTGACTAATCCATGCTTCTTTCTTTCTTTCAGGGCGAATCGCCAGGGGCCAAGCGAGGAGTCTGGTCGTCGGAAGTTGTTAAATGGGGACTCTTGAAAAAGCAGCAGTTTGTGATCCTTCACATCCAGGGAATCCTCTTCCGCCTGGCGTTCACTTGGATCCGGAAAATTTACACATCGTAGTGCATTACGTCCGTCTGCAGGGAGTGGAAGTCGTGGGTGACTCGCGGCAGTTGGAGACGGATTTCAACGATATATGTAGAGCCAAAGAACACACCATCGCTTGCCTTGGAATAGTCCTTGTTGCGAAGATTTCGTGCATGCTTGTTGTGCTTTGATATTTGACTAATCCATGCTTCTTTCTTTCTTCCAGGGCGAATCGCCAGGGGCCAAGCGAGGAGTCTGGTCGTCGGAAGTTGTCAAATGGAAACTGCTGCAAGACATTAAATGCTGCTACTGCCAATATCGCTGCTGCTGGTGTAGGTGTAGCCGCCTAAAGGTCGCGCTACACTGTTGAAAAATATGTAGCTGTTGACGTCGCTCCAAGGGTAGCATGCGCCGCTATTGCTGCATGGCAAGATTGTTGCCACCGGCCAATTGACTGCGCATGGCTACCATGTTGCTGGTGACGCCCACGCCCAGGTCTACTGCTGTCTCCTGGCCAAGCATTCTAGGCGGTCCCTATGGACGCATACCGCCGCGTCGGAACGCATCGCCAGACGGACCGATAACGGGATTGACTCGGCTACGCAGAGGTCGCCAATTGCCGCTGGCGTTGCTGCTGCTGCTGCCTCTGGGGAAAGACCACTCCACAAGCTGGAGCACCCTTTCCTTATAACGCCGGATTTGCAGCGCCGGCGTTGAGCTCGGAGCCGAAAGTGTCACATTGGAGTAGGATCTTCAATTTTCAGAGGCTTCAGCTCCCTCATTCAGAGCCTCCAGGAATGGTGGATGTGGGCAGCGAAATGTTCAGCAAACCGCTTGGTCTCTGCCTCCACTGTTGCTGGCCTTGATGCTGTTGTTTTTGCTGTCTTGGTGAGCTAAAGCTATTATCAGACTCCAGATGAGCTGTTGTTTTTTTATGAGAAAAAGGGAAAGAAAACTAAGACATATTATCTTTCTTTTAGGTTGGAGCGCCGGTGTGGCACCCATTCCAGCAGCAGATGGATCCATCAGGAGCCGAACGGCAGAAGGCCGCAGTCGCAGATCCCTCGGTTGGATAGGAAAGATGGATTTTCAATCGCGCCAGGAGAAACGTTTTAAGTACGCAGCCATCATGGTTTTGTTTTCCAGTAGGTGTTTAGTTAAGTTAATTTTACCATTATATCTATAAGCACATTTCCCTTTTTATGTAACCTGTAACTTAGCCTTTAGCCTTTTTGTATTTATTTCCTTTCTTTTAAATATTTTTGCCGCCCCTTCCGCTAGGTTAATTATTTCTGCTTTATGCTCCGACCCTAGTTTGTTTTGATTTACTTTTAGTCACCTTCGTAGTCGGGTAGGATTATTCGTTGTACATTTAATGGTTGCCCTCGGAATTTTTCTATAATTTCCTGCCTGGTTAGATCGCCATTTCTATATTTTTTATTATATCGGTTTATTTCCAATTCACACCACCTATCTGGAGGCCACTTTTGGTTTTCCCTTTCCCTTCTTTCCCTCTCTTCCTGTTTTTTTATTCTTTTGAGCTCTGCCTCCTCTTCCTCTAGTCTCAGCAGGGTGGGGAGTTCAGTTAGATGCGTTTGTCTTATTTTCTCTCTCTCGCTTCGCTTTTTTAAGGTTCTGCAGTCATCTAGATCAGGGATTTTTAAGAGTTTAGGTGAGAGGGTCAGTCCAGTCTGTTTTTGCGTGATATGGTCCATTGTCATTTTCAAGTACCTCTGCCTGCTTCTTTCTAGTCTGTTCGGGATATAGTGCCTAGAGAATATCCTGCGAACAGCTACATTAGGGTGCGATTTTGTAGTTTCTGAGAACCTGTGGACAGCCTGTTGATAGAACTCTTCTACTGTTTTGACACAGTAGCGGTCCCTTATAGTTTGGTTTTTCGTGTATCTTCCCGCTCTGCATATGTCTCTCATTTTTCTGTTTTCCTCAACTTGTATCCGTCTTATCTGTGCATCTGTCACAAGGGGACCCCAGGCTGCTATGGCATACTGCCATATTGGCGATAGAACTGATTTGAGGATCAGCATCTTAGTATTAGTAGGGAGTTTGCTTCTTTCATTTAAGATCCATGACATTTTTCTATAGGCTGTCAAGTATTTACCTACTACCTTCGTGACGTGAGGACTAAGTGTTAGCTTGCTATCAAGGATTACGCCAAGGTATGATTGCTTGCTTTCCTTTTTTATTGCTTGACCCTTAATCTTCATGGTCTTTAGATTTGTAGGTATGTCGTTTTTTAATGTATAAATGACATGTCCTGTTTTAGCAGCATTTACTGAGATACCCCATTTGTCTGCCCAGTCCGAAAATGTCTTGAGGTAGTTTTCGTTGTTTCTTGTGGCAGCAGTTGCTAGTATGTCTGAGCTGAGTACTATAGTGTCGTCTGCGTATGTTGAGAGCATAATTCTTTCTGTTGGGGAGGGGTGGTATATGTGTGGGAGTGGCATGTCTGAGGAGAAGATAGAGTACAGTATGGGTCCAAGGTTGCTTCCTTGGGGCACCCCTGCGCCTATTTGTCCTGCTCTCGAAGTCTCTCCAGCTTGGTCTTTAACTTCAAATGTTCTGTTTGTAAGGTAGCTTTCGAGAATAATGTATAGGTTGTATGGTAATATTTTAGCTAGTTTAAGTAAAAGGCCTTCGTGCCAGACCCTATCGAAAGCCTCAGAGATGTCAAGGAAAACCGCTGAGCAGTATTCCTTTCGCTCAAAGGCCTCGAGGATGAACTGGGTGACCCTGGCTATTTGCTGCTCAGTTCCGTGCTCTTTTCTGAAGCCAAATTGGTGCAGTGGTATGGCTTTTTTGAATAGATCTACCCTAAAAAGTCTTTTTAGAAGTAGTCTTTCAAACATTTTAGAGAGTCCCGAGAGTAGACTGATCGGCCTATATGACTTCGGGTCGTTCACACTTTTCCCTGGTTTTAAGATCATTTTCACTTGGGCATGTTTCCAGGCGTCTGGGTAGTATCCAATTCTAAGTATAGAGTTATAGATTAGGATAAGGTACAGTGTAGCTTTAGTCGGTAGGGTTTTTATAAGCTGGTTTGTTATAAGGTCTTTTCCCGGTGCTTTACTATTCTTTAAGTTTTTTATTTCGTCATTTAATTCCTTTAGTGTGATAGGTTGGTTACAGGGATTCTTGTTTACATCATATCTTTCTGTTAACATGCTTTCTTTAATTGTTCTTAGTCCAGAGTTAACTGTATTTATGTGGTAATCAGGTACGTTGTTATTTGGCTTAAATCTTCCTTCTAAGTGGGAAACAAATGCTTCTGTTGTCTCCTTTATCGTTTTTGTCCATTTGGGGCCTCTTTTGGTTTCCAGTTTGAGGGGAAAGTTCGGTTGGTTTGTCTTTTTTCCTTCATCTAGCAGTCTCCACATTTTCCTCATTCTGTCCGGGTTTTTCGTGTCTATTCCTTCAATTTGTTTATTAATTCTCTTTTCTCTCAAGATCTTTACCGCTTTTTTTAGTCGATTTTCAGCTGCTTTTAGTTTAGCTTTGTCCTCGTCCGTTCTAGTAGCTTTAAAAATTCTACTTAGTATCCGTTTTTCTTCCAACAATCTGCTTGTGTTTTCGTCTAGTGTGAGGGTGTGACTATTTCTGTTAGCTTGTCCATGCATTCTTCTGAGGTTGTCAGGGATTCTTGGGGAGGGAGTTGATTCATCAGCCGAGTCCTTGATGTTTTTGATAAAGATATTTATGGCGTCATTTATGTCTTCTGCTACTCTTATCTCCGTATTAAGAAGTATCTTTCTTTCAAGAACAGTCTTAAAGAGCTCAATGTTCGTAGTTTTCTTGAGGATGTTATTGTTTTGCTTTTGCAGAAAGAGGTTGCTTGTATCTAAGTTGATCTCAAGCAGGATGGGAAGGTGGTCTGAAGATAAGTCCGCACTTGAGGAAATTCTCTTTTCGAGCCTGCCCAGTCCTTTGCATATGGAGAAATCTATTGCTGACGGGTTTTTCCGTGTGTCGTGCGGGAAATGTGTCGCACAGCCGGTAGCAATAATCTCAGCCATGGGATCTGCTTGAACTGCTTCGTAGAGTGCGGTGCCGCGTTGACAGGCGCGGGTACAACCCCATTGCCTGTGTTTTGCATTCCAGTCGCCACATAGAATGAACTTTGTCTGCCCTCCCAGAGTTTTCTCGGCAAAATTGAGAACGTCAGTAAAGTGGTGGGGCGACCAGCTTAGCGAAGGCGGACAGTAGACAGATGCTATTACTATCATTTCGCTGCGTCTGTTGTTTTCAGGCAGCAAGACTATTGGGGCGCTCTGTATGCATTCTTTTTCAATCGGTTCTAAGGCCATGTGTCGGATACTGCTGTTTACTATAGTGGCGACTCCTCCTCTCTTGCTAGAAACAGGATTTTGGGCTAAGTATGTGAAATATCCTGGAAGTTCTAGTTTGGTCGATTTGTTGTCAAGTCTGGTTTCAGTGACTATGACTATGTGGGCATCAATATTTAGAATGAACAGTTTGAGCTCGTCTATTTTATTATTGATCCCACCAGCGTTCCAGAAAGCAATTTTAAGGATATCCCTGTTGCACGCCCGAGTCATAAGATACGTCACTTTCTGATGCTACTAGCAAGAGCGTTTAAATGAGGATTGGATCTCGGAAAGGATTTTTTGGAGATTTTGGACACTCTCTTCCTTGGTTTAGTAGGCGGGTGACGATTTCCAGGAGATTGTTGAGCTTCTTTTCCATCCCTTCAATACGATTTAGAAGGTATTGCTCCTGACTCGGCTCCGTGGGTTCGTCATTAGGGATATCTTGTGTTATTGGGGGTGGACAGAAATGAGTGAGATGGGTGTTGGCTGGGTTTAGGACGCTGTTTGGGTTTTTGCTGCTTTCTTCTAGGGAGGCCAGTACCTTTTTGCTAGTTGTCGGCGGGCTTGTCTCCTTTCTCGGTTTCTTGTCAAAAGCCCTAATTCTATTTAAGCGTTTATTTATAGATATGTTCCTTTGCGATAACTTTTTTCCTTGGATTCTTTTGGCAGGTAATTTTGTGTTGTTTACTGTTGTTCGAGGAGGGGGGTGTGTGTAGGACTGCTTATTGCGGGGCGTCTGAAAGTGGGTGGGTTTTGGGTAGGGATGTTTATTGCGGGGGGTCTGAAGGTGCGTGGGTTGTGAGTGTAGGGATTGAGTTTTGTTGATAGATAGTCTTTGCTTTGCTTCTTGGAAAGCAGGACATCCTTTATAGCTGCTTACGTGGCTTCCATTGCAGTTTGCACAAGTAGCCGGAAGGTTTTTGGGTTTAGTGCAAGAAACCGTGGCGTGCAGCTGGCCACATTTCATACATTTAAACGGGTTTCTACAATAATTTTTTGTATGCCCAAAACATTGGCAGCGATGACATTGTGTGGGATCCTTCGATACCCGTTTCCTTTCAACCTTGACCGTTTGACCTCCAAGGGATTTTAGTAGCAGGACCTTGAGATGGCTGCCGTCAGCCTTGGGTACAACCTCAACCTCATGAATGCGCATAGGATTTCTCGTGTCCCTAAACTGCATTGCCCTGATGAATTTTGTAGCTATACCGATGTCTTGAAGTTGGCTTTCAATCCATTTGGTCGGGGTTGACTGGTGGAGGTGCCTAATTACAATTTGGAAGCCCTTTGCGCTCTTTGGCTGGTGAGAGTGTAGGGGAATGTTTGCCCCAAGGAGGACATTCTGAATTGCTTTATAGGCATCCATCGTTTTAGCCTGGATTCTAATATTGTTGCCAAGTTCAGATTTGGTAGTAAAGCTATTTACCCCGGCTTTATAGTTTAGTTTTTCTATTAGCGGGATAATCTGCTGAATATTGGACAAGAAGATTGATGGTGGTTTTCTGCTAGCTGGAACAGTTTTCCAGGGCGGTAGGTCGGGCTCAGCTGCTGTGTTTGAGGGACTAATTGCTGGTGCTGTGTCCATTTCAACTGACTTCTGCAGGGATTCTCTTCTTGAGTCTTGCCGAATTTTAATAGCTACTTTGCTTTTGAATATGGGTGTTTCGGAGAGTAGATTTGTGACCCCCAGATCATCATCAGAGAAGTCGTCGCGTATTCTAACCTTTTTGTTAGAGGTTTGAAGTAAGCCCTCATCCAAACAGTCCCCGCGGCGCTTCCCAGGAGTTTTAGGAGAACTCAGTGTTTTAGTTAGGTTTTTTCTAGCTGCACTCGGTAAGCGTCCGAGGGCGGCAGAGTCATGTTTTGCATGAGGGGGATTTTGCATTGCAGTTTGTGAGCGTTTAGCATTTTCTCTCACCAGCTCTGCAAAAGTTTTGGCAGGAAAAATATTCTGAGTAGCTGTGGGTTTGTCTGTGTAAGTGACAGCACTGATTGCTGGACTTGGGTTTGTGTCTTGGGCGGGATGCAATGCGTTTATGGCGGGCTTTATTGGTTTTGTCTGGCGTGAGTATGTGTGGGAGGGAGAAGCTGGTTTTGCGGTTTTTAATGCTTTGGTTGCATTGGTGTCGTTATATTGTGTGGGTATGTTTATATGTGTTTTGGCGGGAATAAAGTTTTGTGATGCTGTGTGTTTGTTTGTGTGGGTGAGTGTATTGGCTGCTATGCTTGTTATTTGCTTCTGGGAGAGGGGTGAGGGGTTTTTGGCGGGCTGTGTTGGCTTGGTTTCACGTAAGTGTGAGTGTGAAGAGAGGTTTATTTTACCGTCTTTTGATGCTGTGCTTGCATTAGTGTCGTTATATTGTGTGGGTGAGTTTATATGTGTTTTGGTGGGAAAAAGATTTTGTGACGCTGTCGGTTTGTCTGTGTGTGTGTGTGTCTTGGCTGTTTTGTTTGTGGTTAGCTTTTGGGTGAGGGGTGAAGGGTTTTTGGCGGGCTGTGTTGGCTTGGTTTCATGTAGTTGTGAGTGTGATGAATCTATTTGGGCGGTTTTTGATGCTTTGGTTGCATTAGTGTCATCGTCTTGTGTAGGTGTGTCTACATGTGTTTTAGTGGGGAAATTTTTCTGTGTTGCTGTAATTTTGTCTGTGTAGCTAAGAGTTTTGGGTGCTGAGTTTGAGCTTAATTCTTTGGAGGGGGGCGAGGGTTTGGCGGGCTCTATCTGTGTGTGTGTGGGAAAAATTATTCTAGCTGTTTTGGCTGCTTTCAATGTATTAAATGCACTGGCGTCATCTTCTTGTGTAGGCGTGTCTACATGTGTTAGTGGCGAGGAAGTGCTAAAATTTTTGCTTATGGAAATGGGGAAGGGGCTATCGGCAGGCTGTTTTTCATTGGCTTCTGTGGTATTAGCAGTACTCCCGCATTTATCAACAAATAAAGGGTCTGGCAATATGGTATTTTTATTTTCATTTAATACAATATTTTCAAAATCGTAAGATTTCATGTCGGCATTTGTTTGATATAGGCTTCTTCTTACTATGGTGGTTTTTTTTTTTTTTTTTTTTTAAATATTTTCAACGTCTAATGACGTTGGCATTTATTGTCCTCTGATTTTTGCTTAAAAATATATAGTGACAATTTGTGGCAAATTACATTTTCGGATTTCTTGGCCGCAGATATGCGCGCCATACTTACAAGTATTAATCTATGTTTTAAATTTGCGGGAGACATTTTTGAATTACATTGCGGCAGTTTTGCGCGCCATTGTTCAAGTGTAGAATTTAAATTTAAATATTATGTTACTTTACGTTACTTTACTTTACTTTAATTTACTTTACTTTACTTTACTTTACTTTACTTTACTTTATCTTATGGAAAAGGAGAAAAGAGTTTTGGTGAGTAATTTTAAGGTATAGTTGAGCGATGACTTGATATCCAGCGATGAGACTATGGCGGCAAGGATGAGCAGTTACCATCGTCCGATGAGATGGATAAGACCAATGCCCATCCTCCGCTTTGGTTCACGTTCTGGCCGTCCATTAGTTGTTGTTGTTGCTGCTGGCTTCACTTTTAGCTACTGTTGCGCGCGCGCCTCTGTCGGTTTTATAATCTCAACTGACTTGCAAATTTGGGCTAGGCGCGTAGGCGGGCTTTTTCGATAGCTCAAAGACACAGCGGTTGATCGATATGCCAGCAATTTTCGTGCCAGCTCGTTATCGATATTTCGCGCTTTTTTTTGGCGGGCTTATCGGCTATTATCTTTTTTTTTTTTTTTGCCGCCAGCATATCGCTTATCGGGCAAATATACTAGAATGGCATATAGGGAGAATGGTCTCACTTGTACCAAGCGGAAACGAAGCAGAAAAATCGCGTGCTATTTCTTATTGTAATATTTGTTTTTCTGCGCTTTGCCTATAGTAAGCCTCTTTCTAATTTTAGTGGTGCTTGTAACGTCGCTGATGCGGAGATGCCGGTATGCAGCAAGCATCGGCCGGCGTGGCCCGTCAACTTTGGTGCACTCACAGCCTTTTGTGGAATAGGCTTCGGTTTGTCTAAGTGCATGCGTGAGTACAGTCTGACTGATGTTACAATTTCAGCCGAGTCTAATGCTTGTTTCTTTTATTTAAGGGCGACTTGCTGGGCCTTCTTACCTCTCTCAATCGGGTGGAGCTCATCCGCCGGAGCAGCCAGGACACCTAACATTATGCAATAGCACGACTTTGGGCAGTTGTACGCTTCCGTAGGCTGCAGGCGCACCGATCTTTGAGAGCGTTTGTGATGACGGTCCAGGCTGGGAAAAAGCCGCAATGTTCAGCAAGTCCGAGATCGCTGCTGCCGCTGTTGTTGTTACTGCTGCTGGCGAGTTGTCGTCGCCTCATGATCCCTATCGCCTGAGAAGTGGCTCCAGTGCCTCTGTTCGCATAATTGAAACGCTGCTGTCCTGGCAACGGACCAGTGGGTAGCACGGGCCTGCTTCCGTCATCCGGGCGCCATCGATCACCTTCGTCTTCTCCATCATGTGTTTTGCTGTCGCAAAATTACACGGCGGCATAAAGATGCTAGCATGTACAAGGCATCAGCAAATTCGGCCCGTCAGCCCCGATGCTTGCACTCAGATTTTGGCAGAGTGAAAACATGAAGCGCCATTTATCGTCGACAGGAAACAAGCCAGTTGTCCGTAAATACAAATTCATATACAATCTTGTAAAGAAAAAACTTATCCTTGCTTATTTCTTACAGGTCGACATGCCAAAAAACATTTGTCGGTCCATTACAGCTGGGCAGGAAATTGCCATTCGGCGACTGCAGATACACATTCCCTTCTGCTGCCGCCACTGTTGCTGCCGCCGATTACTGCGCCTACGCCCCGCGGAAACCGCAAAACTGAGGACCGTCGCCAGTGCCGCCTCTTCCATCCATGGTCCGCTGACATTGCTGCTATCCTGGCACAGGTCAGGTGGGCAGTACAGGGCCGATTCCTTCTTGAGGCCGTCCACAGGGCAGATCATCGTCGTCATCTCCGTCGCACAGGCCCCTGTTACTGGCCAGGGGCCAGGCGAGAAATACGGACTTCGGAAAGTGCCAATTGGATTTTGCAGTGAGATAATTTCCTGCTACTTCTGCCGCTGTTGTTGTTCTGGCTGCTGCTGGTGAGTGTGTCGCCGCCTAGTGTAGTTCAATATAACCCAAGCTCCTTTTTTTTTTCCAGGGTAAAAGCAGCCGTCGATTTGAGATATATGAAGATCGGCCAGGGGCCAAAAAGCGTGAGTCGAGTCGTAGGATGCATGTAATTTGGCGACTGCAGCAATGAAATCTCCCTGCTGCTGCCACCACCGCTGCTACCGCTGCTGCGCATGCACTTATGAGACGCCTCTGTTGCTGCTGCTGCTTCGAGAGATGCATGCGCCGCCGCTACTTTACGAGCATGCCGCCACCGGAAGAATGGTTGCGCATGGGTATCATGTTGTTGGCGTATCTGACTAATACGCCCAGGCCACTGCCGTCTCTGACAAAACATTCCAGGCCGTACCCTGTGGATCAGCTGCTGCGGCAACGTCACCACCGCTGACTTGACTATGCTAGTATGGACACAGCATAGCAGACTATGTTGACCCTGCTTCCGCTGCCTTTGGTACCGCAGCTGCTGCTTCTGGGGCCAAGCTACACAACATGCTGATCCAGCCGCTCTTATTGCTGCATATTATCAGAAAGTTACCGGGCTTCTGCAGTTGCTGTTTCCGCTGACGTGGTAAGCTAGGGCTGTTGTTGGTCTCATGCTCCTACTAATATTCTCTTCTTTCAGGGAGGAAAGTTGGAGAAGCGCCAGATGCAACAGCAGATGGAGCCGCTGAAGCACAACAGGACCTCAGGCGCAGAGAACTCCCGGTTGGCAGGAACAATTGCGCCGCAGTCCCGCGTCTTCAACAGAAAAGGCCGGTTTACCAGGAGCGCTGACACTGCTACCTCTGCCCTTGCTGCCCCAGCAGCTGCTACTGGGGCGAAAATGCCCAACATGCTGCTCCGGCCTCTCTTCCGGCTATCGGATTTCCGACGCCTCGCCGCTGCATAAGTATCCGCTGGCGGATACTCAGTTCCCTAGCTCAGGGCTTCCAGATCGTTGGGCGTGAGCGATATGTTGTTCACCACCATGCCGGTCTTTTGCTTGCTGCATGTTGCTGGCCATGCCGCAGATATTGCTGTCGCATTGGGTGAGCCAGAGCAGCTGCTGGTCGCCTGCTGCCGATGCTGTTGTTTTTGCTGCTGTTTGGTGAGTAGTGTCGTATTTTCAACGCCCCAGTGCCAGTTTGCCGGGAAATGCATTTTAGTAGACAAGCTGTGTATGAAGAAATAATCCATGCTTCTTTCTTCCAGGACGATTCATCACATCGTTTGCCAGTCCAAGAAGATTGGCCGGGCTAAGCTAGGAGTTGGGCCGTCGGATTTTTCCAGTTGGAGACTGCAGCAAGAAAATTCCCTGCATCTACTGCGACTGTTTTAGATGTTGCTGTTGGTGTATGTGTCGCTAGGCAGAGGACTGGCGCCTGTGCCCTCATCCGCAGGTACTGTGAAGCTGATTATCACGTCGTCGCATAGATGCCGACGTGAAGCCAGGCGTCGGCCGGTCTGTCCCGTCGATCCTGATGCGCGCATCCCGTCTCTGGCGGGAGGGAAAGCATGCGCCGCAGTCCAGCACGCAGTCCAACGAGATCACATATTCTAGGCGAATGCTAGATCTGGGATTTCGTGATCAGCGTTCTTCTGAATGAACAATTTTAGGGCTCGCTCAAAGTCCCAATCGGCTTCCTCCACAATCGATGTGACCCAAGTGGAAATGAGGCCGGTTACCTCTTGAAGAAGCAGCAGTTTGTGATCCTTCACATCCAGGGAATCCTCTTCCGCCTGGCGTTCACTTGGATCCGGAAAATTTACACATAGTAGTGCATTCCGTCCGTCATCGCTTGCCTTGGAATAGTCCTTGTTGCGCAGATTTCGTGCATGCTTGTTGTGCTTTGGTATTTGACTAATCCATGCTTCTTTCTTTCTTTCAGGGCGAATCGCCAGGGGCCAAGCGAGGAGTCTGGTCGTCGGAAGTTGTTAAATGGGGACTCTTGAAAAAGCAGCAGTTTGTGATCCTTCACATCCAGGGAATCCTCTTCCGCCTGGCGTTCACTTGGATCCGGAAAATTTACACATCGTAGTGCATTACGTCCGTCTGCAGGGAGTGGAAGTCGTGGGTGACTCGCGGCAGTTGGAGACGGATTTCAACGATATATGTAGAGCCAAAGAACACACCATCGCTTGCCTTGGAATAGTCCTTGTTGCGAAGATTTCGTGCATGCTTGTTGTGCTTTGATATTTGACTAATCCATGCTTCTTTCTTTCTTCCAGGGCGAATCGCCAGGGGCCAAGCGAGGAGTCTGGTCGTCGGAAGTTGTCAAATGGAAACTGCTGCAAGACATTAAATGCTGCTACTGCCAATATCGCTGCTGCTGGTGTAGGTGTAGCCGCCTAAAGGTCGCGCTACACTGTTGAAAAATATGTAGCTGTTGACGTCGCTCCAAGGGTAGCATGCGCCGCTATTGCTGCATGGCAAGATTGTTGCCACCGGCCAATTGACTGCGCATGGCTACCATGTTGCTGGTGACGCCCACGCCCAGGTCTACTGCTGTCTCCTGGCCAAGCATTCTAGGCGGTCCCTATGGACGCATACCGCCGCGTCGGAACGCATCGCCAGACGGACCGATAACGGGATTGACTCGGCTACGCAGAGGTCGCCAATTGCCGCTGGCGTTGCTGCTGCTGCTGCCTCTGGGGAAAGACCACTCCACAAGCTGGAGCACCCTTTCCTTATAACGCCGGATTTGCAGCGCCGGCGTTGAGCTCGGAGCCGAAAGTGTCACATTGGAGTAGGATCTTCAATTTTCAGAGGCTTCAGCTCCCTCATTCAGAGCCTCCAGGAATGGTGGATGTGGGCAGCGAAATGTTCAGCAAACCGCTTGGTCTCTGCCTCCACTGTTGCTGGCCTTGATGCTGTTGTTTTTGCTGTCTTGGTGAGCTAAAGCTATTATCAGACTCCAGATGAGCTGTTGTTTTTTTATGAGAAAAAGGGAAAGAAAACTAAGACATATTATCTTTCTTTTAGGTTGGAGCGCCGGTGTGGCACCCATTCCAGCAGCAGATGGATCCATCAGGAGCCGAACGGCAGAAGGCCGCAGTCGCAGATCCCTCGGTTGGATAGGAAAGATGGATTTTCAATCGCGCCAGGAGAAACGTTTTAAGTACGCAGCCATCATGGTTTTGTTTTCCAGTAGGTGTTTAGTTAAGTTAATTTTACCATTATATCTATAAGCACATTTCCCTTTTTATGTAACCTGTAACTTAGCCTTTAGCCTTTTTGTATTTATTTCCTTTCTTTTAAATATTTTTGCCGCCCCTTCCGCTAGGTTAATTATTTCTGCTTTATGCTCCGACCCTAGTTTGTTTTGATTTACTTTTAGTCACCTTCGTAGTCGGGTAGGATTATTCGTTGTACATTTAATGGTTGCCCTCGGAATTTTTCTATAATTTCCTGCCTGGTTAGATCGCCATTTCTATATTTTTTATTATATCGGTTTATTTCCAATTCACACCACCTATCTGGAGGCCACTTTTGGTTTTCCCTTTCCCTTCTTTCCCTCTCTTCCTGTTTTTTTATTCTTTTGAGCTCTGCCTCCTCTTCCTCTAGTCTCAGCAGGGTGGGGAGTTCAGTTAGATGCGTTTGTCTTATTTTCTCTCTCTCGCTTCGCTTTTTTAAGGTTCTGCAGTCATCTAGATCAGGGATTTTTAAGAGTTTAGGTGAGAGGGTCAGTCCAGTCTGTTTTTGCGTGATATGGTCCATTGTCATTTTCAAGTACCTCTGCCTGCTTCTTTCTAGTCTGTTCGGGATATAGTGCCTAGAGAATATCCTGCGAACAGCTACATTAGGGTGCGATTTTGTAGTTTCTGAGAACCTGTGGACAGCCTGTTGATAGAACTCTTCTACTGTTTTGACACAGTAGCGGTCCCTTATAGTTTGGTTTTTCGTGTATCTTCCCGCTCTGCATATGTCTCTCATTTTTCTGTTTTCCTCAACTTGTATCCGTCTTATCTGTGCATCTGTCACAAGGGGACCCCAGGCTGCTATGGCATACTGCCATATTGGCGATAGAACTGATTTGAGGATCAGCATCTTAGTATTAGTAGGGAGTTTGCTTCTTTCATTTAAGATCCATGACATTTTTCTATAGGCTGTCAAGTATTTACCTACTACCTTCGTGACGTGAGGACTAAGTGTTAGCTTGCTATCAAGGATTACGCCAAGGTATGATTGCTTGCTTTCCTTTTTTATTGCTTGACCCTTAATCTTCATGGTCTTTAGATTTGTAGGTATGTCGTTTTTTAATGTATAAATGACATGTCCTGTTTTAGCAGCATTTACTGAGATACCCCATTTGTCTGCCCAGTCCGAAAATGTCTTGAGGTAGTTTTCGTTGTTTCTTGTGGCAGCAGTTGCTAGTATGTCTGAGCTGAGTACTATAGTGTCGTCTGCGTATGTTGAGAGCATAATTCTTTCTGTTGGGGAGGGGTGGTATATGTGTGGGAGTGGCATGTCTGAGGAGAAGATAGAGTACAGTATGGGTCCAAGGTTGCTTCCTTGGGGCACCCCTGCGCCTATTTGTCCTGCTCTCGAAGTCTCTCCAGCTTGGTCTTTAACTTCAAATGTTCTGTTTGTAAGGTAGCTTTCGAGAATAATGTATAGGTTGTATGGTAATATTTTAGCTAGTTTAAGTAAAAGGCCTTCGTGCCAGACCCTATCGAAAGCCTCAGAGATGTCAAGGAAAACCGCTGAGCAGTATTCCTTTCGCTCAAAGGCCTCGAGGATGAACTGGGTGACCCTGGCTATTTGCTGCTCAGTTCCGTGCTCTTTTCTGAAGCCAAATTGGTGCAGTGGTATGGCTTTTTTGAATAGATCTACCCTAAAAAGTCTTTTTAGAAGTAGTCTTTCAAACATTTTAGAGAGTCCCGAGAGTAGACTGATCGGCCTATATGACTTCGGGTCGTTCACACTTTTCCCTGGTTTTAAGATCATTTTCACTTGGGCATGTTTCCAGGCGTCTGGGTAGTATCCAATTCTAAGTATAGAGTTATAGATTAGGATAAGGTACAGTGTAGCTTTAGTCGGTAGGGTTTTTATAAGCTGGTTTGTTATAAGGTCTTTTCCCGGTGCTTTACTATTCTTTAAGTTTTTTATTTCGTCATTTAATTCCTTTAGTGTGATAGGTTGGTTACAGGGATTCTTGTTTACATCATATCTTTCTGTTAACATGCTTTCTTTAATTGTTCTTAGTCCAGAGTTAACTGTATTTATGTGGTAATCAGGTACGTTGTTATTTGGCTTAAATCTTCCTTCTAAGTGGGAAACAAATGCTTCTGTTGTCTCCTTTATCGTTTTTGTCCATTTGGGGCCTCTTTTGGTTTCCAGTTTGAGGGGAAAGTTCGGTTGGTTTGTCTTTTTTCCTTCATCTAGCAGTCTCCACATTTTCCTCATTCTGTCCGGGTTTTTCGTGTCTATTCCTTCAATTTGTTTATTAATTCTCTTTTCTCTCAAGATCTTTACCGCTTTTTTTAGTCGATTTTCAGCTGCTTTTAGTTTAGCTTTGTCCTCGTCCGTTCTAGTAGCTTTAAAAATTCTACTTAGTATCCGTTTTTCTTCCAACAATCTGCTTGTGTTTTCGTCTAGTGTGAGGGTGTGACTATTTCTGTTAGCTTGTCCATGCATTCTTCTGAGGTTGTCAGGGATTCTTGGGGAGGGAGTTGATTCATCAGCCGAGTCCTTGATGTTTTTGATAAAGATATTTATGGCGTCATTTATGTCTTCTGCTACTCTTATCTCCGTATTAAGAAGTATCTTTCTTTCAAGAACAGTCTTAAAGAGCTCAATGTTCGTAGTTTTCTTGAGGATGTTATTGTTTTGCTTTTGCAGAAAGAGGTTGCTTGTATCTAAGTTGATCTCAAGCAGGATGGGAAGGTGGTCTGAAGATAAGTCCGCACTTGAGGAAATTCTCTTTTCGAGCCTGCCCAGTCCTTTGCATATGGAGAAATCTATTGCTGACGGGTTTTTCCGTGTGTCGTGCGGGAAATGTGTCGCACAGCCGGTAGCAATAATCTCAGCCATGGGATCTGCTTGAACTGCTTCGTAGAGTGCGGTGCCGCGTTGACAGGCGCGGGTACAACCCCATTGCCTGTGTTTTGCATTCCAGTCGCCACATAGAATGAACTTTGTCTGCCCTCCCAGAGTTTTCTCGGCAAAATTGAGAACGTCAGTAAAGTGGTGGGGCGACCAGCTTAGCGAAGGCGGACAGTAGACAGATGCTATTACTATCATTTCGCTGCGTCTGTTGTTTTCAGGCAGCAAGACTATTGGGGCGCTCTGTATGCATTCTTTTTCAATCGGTTCTAAGGCCATGTGTCGGATACTGCTGTTTACTATAGTGGCGACTCCTCCTCTCTTGCTAGAAACAGGATTTTGGGCTAAGTATGTGAAATATCCTGGAAGTTCTAGTTTGGTCGATTTGTTGTCAAGTCTGGTTTCAGTGACTATGACTATGTGGGCATCAATATTTAGAATGAACAGTTTGAGCTCGTCTATTTTATTATTGATCCCACCAGCGTTCCAGAAAGCAATTTTAAGGATATCCCTGTTGCACGCCCGAGTCATAAGATACGTCACTTTCTGATGCTACTAGCAAGAGCGTTTAAATGAGGATTGGATCTCGGAAAGGATTTTTTGGAGATTTTGGACACTCTCTTCCTTGGTTTAGTAGGCGGGTGACGATTTCCAGGAGATTGTTGAGCTTCTTTTCCATCCCTTCAATACGATTTAGAAGGTATTGCTCCTGACTCGGCTCCGTGGGTTCGTCATTAGGGATATCTTGTGTTATTGGGGGTGGACAGAAATGAGTGAGATGGGTGTTGGCTGGGTTTAGGACGCTGTTTGGGTTTTTGCTGCTTTCTTCTAGGGAGGCCAGTACCTTTTTGCTAGTTGTCGGCGGGCTTGTCTCCTTTCTCGGTTTCTTGTCAAAAGCCCTAATTCTATTTAAGCGTTTATTTATAGATATGTTCCTTTGCGATAACTTTTTTCCTTGGATTCTTTTGGCAGGTAATTTTGTGTTGTTTACTGTTGTTCGAGGAGGGGGGTGTGTGTAGGACTGCTTATTGCGGGGCGTCTGAAAGTGGGTGGGTTTTGGGTAGGGATGTTTATTGCGGGGGGTCTGAAGGTGCGTGGGTTGTGAGTGTAGGGATTGAGTTTTGTTGATAGATAGTCTTTGCTTTGCTTCTTGGAAAGCAGGACATCCTTTATAGCTGCTTACGTGGCTTCCATTGCAGTTTGCACAAGTAGCCGGAAGGTTTTTGGGTTTAGTGCAAGAAACCGTGGCGTGCAGCTGGCCACATTTCATACATTTAAACGGGTTTCTACAATAATTTTTTGTATGCCCAAAACATTGGCAGCGATGACATTGTGTGGGATCCTTCGATACCCGTTTCCTTTCAACCTTGACCGTTTGACCTCCAAGGGATTTTAGTAGCAGGACCTTGAGATGGCTGCCGTCAGCCTTGGGTACAACCTCAACCTCATGAATGCGCATAGGATTTCTCGTGTCCCTAAACTGCATTGCCCTGATGAATTTTGTAGCTATACCGATGTCTTGAAGTTGGCTTTCAATCCATTTGGTCGGGGTTGACTGGTGGAGGTGCCTAATTACAATTTGGAAGCCCTTTGCGCTCTTTGGCTGGTGAGAGTGTAGGGGAATGTTTGCCCCAAGGAGGACATTCTGAATTGCTTTATAGGCATCCATCGTTTTAGCCTGGATTCTAATATTGTTGCCAAGTTCAGATTTGGTAGTAAAGCTATTTACCCCGGCTTTATAGTTTAGTTTTTCTATTAGCGGGATAATCTGCTGAATATTGGACAAGAAGATTGATGGTGGTTTTCTGCTAGCTGGAACAGTTTTCCAGGGCGGTAGGTCGGGCTCAGCTGCTGTGTTTGAGGGACTAATTGCTGGTGCTGTGTCCATTTCAACTGACTTCTGCAGGGATTCTCTTCTTGAGTCTTGCCGAATTTTAATAGCTACTTTGCTTTTGAATATGGGTGTTTCGGAGAGTAGATTTGTGACCCCCAGATCATCATCAGAGAAGTCGTCGCGTATTCTAACCTTTTTGTTAGAGGTTTGAAGTAAGCCCTCATCCAAACAGTCCCCGCGGCGCTTCCCAGGAGTTTTAGGAGAACTCAGTGTTTTAGTTAGGTTTTTTCTAGCTGCACTCGGTAAGCGTCCGAGGGCGGCAGAGTCATGTTTTGCATGAGGGGGATTTTGCATTGCAGTTTGTGAGCGTTTAGCATTTTCTCTCACCAGCTCTGCAAAAGTTTTGGCAGGAAAAATATTCTGAGTAGCTGTGGGTTTGTCTGTGTAAGTGACAGCACTGATTGCTGGACTTGGGTTTGTGTCTTGGGCGGGATGCAATGCGTTTATGGCGGGCTTTATTGGTTTTGTCTGGCGTGAGTATGTGTGGGAGGGAGAAGCTGGTTTTGCGGTTTTTAATGCTTTGGTTGCATTGGTGTCGTTATATTGTGTGGGTATGTTTATATGTGTTTTGGCGGGAATAAAGTTTTGTGATGCTGTGTGTTTGTTTGTGTGGGTGAGTGTATTGGCTGCTATGCTTGTTATTTGCTTCTGGGAGAGGGGTGAGGGGTTTTTGGCGGGCTGTGTTGGCTTGGTTTCACGTAAGTGTGAGTGTGAAGAGAGGTTTATTTTACCGTCTTTTGATGCTGTGCTTGCATTAGTGTCGTTATATTGTGTGGGTGAGTTTATATGTGTTTTGGTGGGAAAAAGATTTTGTGACGCTGTCGGTTTGTCTGTGTGTGTGTGTGTCTTGGCTGTTTTGTTTGTGGTTAGCTTTTGGGTGAGGGGTGAAGGGTTTTTGGCGGGCTGTGTTGGCTTGGTTTCATGTAGTTGTGAGTGTGATGAATCTATTTGGGCGGTTTTTGATGCTTTGGTTGCATTAGTGTCATCGTCTTGTGTAGGTGTGTCTACATGTGTTTTAGTGGGGAAATTTTTCTGTGTTGCTGTAATTTTGTCTGTGTAGCTAAGAGTTTTGGGTGCTGAGTTTGAGCTTAATTCTTTGGAGGGGGGCGAGGGTTTGGCGGGCTCTATCTGTGTGTGTGTGGGAAAAATTATTCTAGCTGTTTTGGCTGCTTTCAATGTATTAAATGCACTGGCGTCATCTTCTTGTGTAGGCGTGTCTACATGTGTTAGTGGCGAGGAAGTGCTAAAATTTTTGCTTATGGAAATGGGGAAGGGGCTATCGGCAGGCTGTTTTTCATTGGCTTCTGTGGTATTAGCAGTACTCCCGCATTTATCAACAAATAAAGGGTCTGGCAATATGGTATTTTTATTTTCATTTAATACAATATTTTCAAAATCGTAAGATTTCATGTCGGCATTTGTTTGATATAGGCTTCTTCTTACTATGGTGGTTTCATTTGACGTTGGCGTGGTATCCAGCGATGAGACTATAGCTGATGGCGGCGAGGATGAGCAGTTACCATCGTCCGATGAGATGGATAAAACCGATGCCCATCCTCCGCTTTGGTTCACGTTCTGGCCGTCCATTAGTTGTTGTTGTTGCTGCTGGCTTCACTTTTAGCTACTGTTGCGCGCGCGCCTCTGTCGGTTTTATAATCTCAACTGACTTGCAAATTTGGGCTAGGCGCGTAGGCGGGCTTTTTCGATAGCTCAAAGACACAGCGGTTGATCGATATGCCAGCAATTTTCGTGCCAGCTCGTTATCGATATTTCGCGCTTTTTTTTGGCGGGCTTATCGGCTATTATCTTTTTTTTTTTTTTTGCCGCCAGCATATCGCTTATCGGGCAAATATACTAGAATGGCATATAGGGAGAATGGTCTCACTTGTACCAAGCGGAAACGAAGCAGAAAAATCGCGTGCTATTTCTTATTGTAATATTTGTTTTTCTGCGCTTTGCCTATAGTAAGCCTCTTTCTAATTTTAGTGGTGCTTGTAACGTCGCTGATGCGGAGATGCCGGTATGCAGCAAGCATCGGCCGGCGTGGCCCGTCAACTTTGGTGCACTCACAGCCTTTTGTGGAATAGGCTTCGGTTTGTCTAAGTGCATGCGTGAGTACAGTCTGACTGATGTTACAATTTCAGCCGAGTCTAATGCTTGTTTCTTTTATTTAAGGGCGACTTGCTGGGCCTTCTTACCTCTCTCAATCGGGTGGAGCTCATCCGCCGGAGCAGCCAGGACACCTAACATTATGCAATAGCACGACTTTGGGCAGTTGTACGCTTCCGTAGGCTGCAGGCGCACCGATCTTTGAGAGCGTTTGTGATGACGGTCCAGGCTGGGAAAAAGCCGCAATGTTCAGCAAGTCCGAGATCGCTGCTGCCGCTGTTGTTGTTACTGCTGCTGGCGAGTTGTCGTCGCCTCATGATCCCTATCGCCTGAGAAGTGGCTCCAGTGCCTCTGTTCGCATAATTGAAACGCTGCTGTCCTGGCAACGGACCAGTGGGTAGCACGGGCCTGCTTCCGTCATCCGGGCGCCATCGATCACCTTCGTCTTCTCCATCATGTGTTTTGCTGTCGCAAAATTACACGGCGGCATAAAGATGCTAGCATGTACAAGGCATCAGCAAATTCGGCCCGTCAGCCCCGATGCTTGCACTCAGATTTTGGCAGAGTGAAAACATGAAGCGCCATTTATCGTCGACAGGAAACAAGCCAGTTGTCCGTAAATACAAATTCATATACAATCTTGTAAAGAAAAAACTTATCCTTGCTTATTTCTTACAGGTCGACATGCCAAAAAACATTTGTCGGTCCATTACAGCTGGGCAGGAAATTGCCATTCGGCGACTGCAGATACACATTCCCTTCTGCTGCCGCCACTGTTGCTGCCGCCGATTACTGCGCCTACGCCCCGCGGAAACCGCAAAACTGAGGACCGTCGCCAGTGCCGCCTCTTCCATCCATGGTCCGCTGACATTGCTGCTATCCTGGCACAGGTCAGGTGGGCAGTACAGGGCCGATTCCTTCTTGAGGCCGTCCACAGGGCAGATCATCGTCGTCATCTCCGTCGCACAGGCCCCTGTTACTGGCCAGGGGCCAGGCGAGAAATACGGACTTCGGAAAGTGCCAATTGGATTTTGCAGTGAGATAATTTCCTGCTACTTCTGCCGCTGTTGTTGTTCTGGCTGCTGCTGGTGAGTGTGTCGCCGCCTAGTGTAGTTCAATATAACCCAAGCTCCTTTTTTTTTTCCAGGGTAAAAGCAGCCGTCGATTTGAGATATATGAAGATCGGCCAGGGGCCAAAAAGCGTGAGTCGAGTCGTAGGATGCATGTAATTTGGCGACTGCAGCAATGAAATCTCCCTGCTGCTGCCACCACCGCTGCTACCGCTGCTGCGCATGCACTTATGAGACGCCTCTGTTGCTGCTGCTGCTTCGAGAGATGCATGCGCCGCCGCTACTTTACGAGCATGCCGCCACCGGAAGAATGGTTGCGCATGGGTATCATGTTGTTGGCGTATCTGACTAATACGCCCAGGCCACTGCCGTCTCTGACAAAACATTCCAGGCCGTACCCTGTGGATCAGCTGCTGCGGCAACGTCACCACCGCTGACTTGACTATGCTAGTATGGACACAGCATAGCAGACTATGTTGACCCTGCTTCCGCTGCCTTTGGTACCGCAGCTGCTGCTTCTGGGGCCAAGCTACACAACATGCTGATCCAGCCGCTCTTATTGCTGCATATTATCAGAAAGTTACCGGGCTTCTGCAGTTGCTGTTTCCGCTGACGTGGTAAGCTAGGGCTGTTGTTGGTCTCATGCTCCTACTAATATTCTCTTCTTTCAGGGAGGAAAGTTGGAGAAGCGCCAGATGCAACAGCAGATGGAGCCGCTGAAGCACAACAGGACCTCAGGCGCAGAGAACTCCCGGTTGGCAGGAACAATTGCGCCGCAGTCCCGCGTCTTCAACAGAAAAGGCCGGTTTACCAGGAGCGCTGACACTGCTACCTCTGCCCTTGCTGCCCCAGCAGCTGCTACTGGGGCGAAAATGCCCAACATGCTGCTCCGGCCTCTCTTCCGGCTATCGGATTTCCGACGCCTCGCCGCTGCATAAGTATCCGCTGGCGGATACTCAGTTCCCTAGCTCAGGGCTTCCAGATCGTTGGGCGTGAGCGATATGTTGTTCACCACCATGCCGGTCTTTTGCTTGCTGCATGTTGCTGGCCATGCCGCAGATATTGCTGTCGCATTGGGTGAGCCAGAGCAGCTGCTGGTCGCCTGCTGCCGATGCTGTTGTTTTTGCTGCTGTTTGGTGAGTAGTGTCGTATTTTCAACGCCCCAGTGCCAGTTTGCCGGGAAATGCATTTTAGTAGACAAGCTGTGTATGAAGAAATAATCCATGCTTCTTTCTTCCAGGACGATTCATCACATCGTTTGCCAGTCCAAGAAGATTGGCCGGGCTAAGCTAGGAGTTGGGCCGTCGGATTTTTCCAGTTGGAGACTGCAGCAAGAAAATTCCCTGCATCTACTGCGACTGTTTTAGATGTTGCTGTTGGTGTATGTGTCGCTAGGCAGAGGACTGGCGCCTGTGCCCTCATCCGCAGGTACTGTGAAGCTGATTATCACGTCGTCGCATAGATGCCGACGTGAAGCCAGGCGTCGGCCGGTCTGTCCCGTCGATCCTGATGCGCGCATCCCGTCTCTGGCGGGAGGGAAAGCATGCGCCGCAGTCCAGCACGCAGTCCAACGAGATCACATATTCTAGGCGAATGCTAGATCTGGGATTTCGTGATCAGCGTTCTTCTGAATGAACAATTTTAGGGCTCGCTCAAAGTCCCAATCGGCTTCCTCCACAATCGATGTGACCCAAGTGGAAATGAGGCCGGTTACCTCTTGAAGAAGCAGCAGTTTGTGATCCTTCACATCCAGGGAATCCTCTTCCGCCTGGCGTTCACTTGGATCCGGAAAATTTACACATAGTAGTGCATTCCGTCCGTCATCGCTTGCCTTGGAATAGTCCTTGTTGCGCAGATTTCGTGCATGCTTGTTGTGCTTTGGTATTTGACTAATCCATGCTTCTTTCTTTCTTTCAGGGCGAATCGCCAGGGGCCAAGCGAGGAGTCTGGTCGTCGGAAGTTGTTAAATGGGGACTCTTGAAAAAGCAGCAGTTTGTGATCCTTCACATCCAGGGAATCCTCTTCCGCCTGGCGTTCACTTGGATCCGGAAAATTTACACATCGTAGTGCATTACGTCCGTCTGCAGGGAGTGGAAGTCGTGGGTGACTCGCGGCAGTTGGAGACGGATTTCAACGATATATGTAGAGCCAAAGAACACACCATCGCTTGCCTTGGAATAGTCCTTGTTGCGAAGATTTCGTGCATGCTTGTTGTGCTTTGATATTTGACTAATCCATGCTTCTTTCTTTCTTCCAGGGCGAATCGCCAGGGGCCAAGCGAGGAGTCTGGTCGTCGGAAGTTGTCAAATGGAAACTGCTGCAAGACATTAAATGCTGCTACTTTTTAACTTTGCTGGTGGAGGTACGGAGACAGAATAAAATTCTGTTCCGCATCCACAATTTATTTTGCCTTTGATTACAGTTTTTGTAATATATAGGTACAATAATTTCGATTTTTAGATTTTAACATTGCATGTGGTGAGTTTGGGGGTTGGGCATAGTTAATGTTTTTTTTTTTTTTTTTTTTAAATATTTTCAACGTCTAATGACGTTGGCATTTATTGTCCTCTGATTTTTGCTTAAAATTTTTTTTTAACTTTGCTGGTGGAGGTACGGAGACAGAATAAAATTCTGTTCCGCATCCACAATTTATTTTGCCTTTGATTACAGTTTTTGTAATATATAGGTACAATAATTTCGATTTTTAGATTTTAACATTGCATGTGGTGAGTTTGGGGGTTGGACATAGTTAATGTTAATGTTAAAGTAGCTAGTATTTTTTGTACATTTAGGCTTTTGACAGTGACAAAGACTGGTAACATTATCATTTTGCACGGTATGTTTACATTTTATAAATAAAATTATTTTACAAAAAACATTGACATTTAAGACTAACATTGCTTAATTTGTTTCTTTTCAGGTACCCCCGCCAGAAGGACGGAAGCACCGAGTCGCAGGAAGCTTCAGGAGACGTTGCAGGTGAGTATTTGTTGATTTTTGGCAGGGGCCTGTTGCAGGCGCTGGGTGCGCGCCACTTGCAACATGTATGTCCGGCCAACGTTGCAGGTAGTTCAAAGATGGTGGCTGCATCCCGCGCCGCTGTCATTTGGTGGTTGTCTCTACCACCCTCAGTGGTAGATGTTTGCAGTTGTTTAATAAATTTATTAAATTGCAGGGCAGCTTCGCCGGTCGTCAAGAAGAGGAAAGTTGGATCCCGTGCAGAGGACTTTGCGTCGCTTTGGAGCTGCTGGCGTTATAGGGTTGGAATTTGTCTTCTTGTGGCGGTGCGTCGGGATTGGCAGCTTGAAGCCGCCGGAACAGGATTTGTTGCCGAGGACCATCGCAACGATTTGGGCCATGGAAATGAATACAAAATTAAAATTTAATAAGTATTGCATTTGTTAATTGTTTTTAAGATTGTAATAATTTTTGTTTTTTCAGGTACATTAGCTGGTAGGTAATTTGGAGGTAAGTATTATATTTGTTTTATTTGATTTATTTATTTGCATTAATTCTTTGTTTTTATATTTCAGGTACATTAGCTGGGAGGTCATTTTGAGGTAAGTATTATACTTGTATTTATTTGATTTATTAATTGCATTAATTATTGTTTTTGTATTTCGGGTACATTAGGTGGAAGCTAATCTGTAGAGATGAGTATTATGATTGTTTTTGTTTTTATGATTGCGTTAATTTTTAATTTTTCAGGTACTTTTTGTAATTAATTATAATTAATCGCGACCGGTGTGCCGTGGATTTGGAGTCGTCGAATTGGCAATTAGATAAGTATTTTGTTTAATTAAATAATTCCCAGTATTGGCTTGTGCTTCCTTGTTTCAGTATTTGCAATCTTGGAAAAAAGGAGTTGCGTGTTTGTCTCAGAAGGATGGAGTTGCATATTAGCATCTGCTAGTATGCCTGTCCGGTAAGCTATTTTCTATTTGCCCTTGATTAAATTTTTTGTATCACATTCTTATTGATTTTCCTTTCCTTGTAGGTTAGCGGAAAATTTGTGGAAGTTGCGATACTGAGAAGAAGTGTACATTTTGAGGACAAATATTGCGGTTTATTGATGTGGAATCAGCGCCGCGCTAGTGATCCTTATTATAGCGTCGGCATCAGGAGATGGAGACGGCTTCGTAAAATTGTCGATTTTTTGTATTTAAAATCGCAAAAATTGGCGATTTTGTTTTGCATTTGCGGGGCCCGTCTCCTGTTGTCTGTTGCGTTGAATGTGGATCAGTAATTGGCTGTTGTCAGTGAGGTAAGTGTTTTGTTTGATTTTATTTTATTTGTTTGTATTTAATTTGTTGTTGTTTGTTTTTAGGTTTTAGCGTCAACTCGCTGTTGGCGCTCGTCAGGCTGGAGGTTTTTGAGAGCAGCAAGGTGTCCTGATCGACTCGGAGACGACATGGTTGACCGTCTTTTGCGCTGCATCAATGTATGTAGATTGCAGCGGTGATGAGGGATATTTCAAAAGGAACGCATGGCAAGAAGATTCAGGTAAGTGACGTTGTGCATAAATTGCTGCAGCGAGTCGCCTTAAATTCATCATGTTTCTGCCGCACTAATCCTTTTATTTCTATCTATCGATTCATCTTTTATGTTTCGTCCGGATCAGCTGGAGTGCGTTGTCATAGGCTTGTTCATCCGGTTGCGTTAAGGTGAGTGTATTATAAAACTTTTATGCCATCATCTAATTGATTTATTTTCCCCAATAAATTAGGCTTTGCTTGGAGGAGGATGATGTCAAGAAAGGAATTTGAGACCAGACGGAGGTGCACTATTCATCGGATATAGATATAGTCAAAAATAGAATAAGCAAATGTAGATTTAAGTGGATGTATCCATATCAATGTTGTTATTCCTTCCTTCTATAATTAACGCCATTAAAATGTCAATTTTTTGCTCTAAATTAACAACTCTATTTGCTAGGTTTGTGGTGGGGTCGTCCGAGGAGCTTTTTTGTTGGTATGGGTTGGAGTTTCTTGGCAATGGCGTGTTTTCTTCAATGACTCTTGGTTTGAAGCTAGCTCTGGCGGCTCTGCTGGTGGTCGGAGGGCTGTCATTGCCGAGTTGCATGGGGTTTGGGGTACCTTTTTCAGGTTCCTGGCCGTTTGTTTCACTCCTTTCTTTTCGGAGCTTGTCCTGGTAGTTTTCCAGATGTCTTTGCGCTGGATTGCTTGTCTTGGTTATCGGTCGCGGTTTTACATTGTTCTTTGGGACTGTTCTACCCTTTTTGGGTATCTTATTAGTGTTTCGGCGCCATTTTTTCAGCCGCTTCTGGATGGCAGTGTCATGGGAGGAAAAACGTGGCCTTATGTCGTTCATATTTGGCCGGAAAGGGTTTAGCATAGACTTTCTGGCTGCCTCCTGGCGAGCTTCGGCGATTGACTTGCTCAGAATTGCTGAGCTGTGTGGCAGCCGAGGGGTGTTATTGCGAGGAGGAGGACCTTGACGTCTATATATGTTAGTTGTTGCGTCTTTAATTGTCCGTATTTTATTTATGTCAATGTTGTTTGCTGCAAGCTTTTGTTTTTCGGCCTTATAAACGGGGCATCCCTTGTAAGCACTAATGTGCTCTCCAGAGCAGTTGATGCAGGTGGCGGGGGTGGATCTTGGTTTGGTGCAACAGGATGACAGGTGATCGCCAGCGCATTTCATGCATTTTGGCGGCCTCATGCAAGAGTTTTTTGAATGCCTGAAGCCCTGGCATCTGTAGCACTGGACCGGCTCACGTGTCCTATTTTTCCTTTCTATATCAACCCTTTGCCCACCGATTTGTTTGAGTGAGATAATTCTGTCGTGACTGCCGTCTTTGGCCATGACGATCTCCACTTCAAACATTCTCATGGGGCCACCTGTGGCCGGATTCGTCATATTTCTGACGAAGCGCGCATGGAATCCGAGCTTCAGCAGTTCCTCAACTATCCACGAACATGGTGTGGAATGGTGAAGATGTCTGATGACTACTCGGAAGCCCCTTTCGGACTTGGGCTGGTTAGTAAAAAGAGGGAAGCCGTTTGCTGTAAGAACTTCTTTAATTTTGTGGAAGGCGGTCATGTCCTTGGCCTGGATCCTGACCCCGTTCCCTTCTATTGCCCTTGTGGTGTAGCTGGAGACTCCTGCTGTATAGTTAAGCTTTTCCAGGAGTGGGACTATTTCCTTTACATTATCGACAATGATGGGAGGTGCTCTGCGGCTCTGGGGCACAATTTTCCAAGGAGGCAGCTCTAAATCTGAGTTTTGAGGGGGTAGGGGGGCAATCCCGTGTGGCGCCGCTGCGCTGCGAGCAGATGCATTGATGCTGCAGGGTAACGGCTGGCGGGGGGGTCCATTTCTGGCTTTAGATTCCTCGTAAACAGATTGAGCTGCCTTGCTTTTGAAAACGGGTGTGATGAGCGGAGGAAAAATGCTGGGAGTTATAAAATTTGTTGTAGCACATAATCTTTTGTTGGGTGTCTTAAAGCTTGAACTGTCTAGATCGTCATTTGTCCGCTTGCCTGGAGTCTTAGATTGTGGTGCTGGATCAGGAGATGCCACAAAAATTGTACCCGTTCCAGCAGCCACTTCGGAAAAACTCATAGGCTGCTCGTCTGGGCTTTTGGAGGGTGATTTAAATAAATCCCGCTTGGCTGCAGGCCGGCTTAGTGTGCGGGCTGCGTATATATTCTCCACAGTGGGCATGGCGGTAGTGTTGGGTTTTGAATTTAAATCGCCCTGAGCAGAAGGGCATAAAGAAGTTTTTCTTTGGTGTGGAGAAGTGCTTCTTTTCCCAGTATTTGCATTGCGATTGGTGGGTTTCCTATTTAAACTGAGTTTTGAAACGTCCGGCTTGGGGTTGAAAATAGACCAAAAAGCGTTAAGAGTTGTGCTTGGCCTTTCCTCTTGCTTGTGTTTATCAATTTGTATTTGTGAGGAGAATATTTCCCCACTGTCACTAACATTAGCTTTTTTGGAGCTTGCGTCTGTAATAATAAGCGCGGGACATTTTGAGCGCCTTTCTGTGCTTGAGTTTGTGGCCTTGTTTGTGTTAGTGTGTGCATGAGAAAGAGGGGAAATAGTATTGCGTCCAATTTTGGTGGAAGAGCTGAGGTTAATGCTGCCATCACTGTGTGAGAGGGAGGGGAAGATTTCCAAAGCTTCGCTCGTTTTGGCGCTTTTAAGTTCTGCATCCGTATGAGTGGGTGCAGCTGCGTTAGTGCATGTCGCTGAGGTGAATATATTCTCTTCTTGAGAAGCGTCGGTGTAAGTGTGTGTAGCTGCTTTAGTGTGAGTCACTTTTGGGAGTAATTTCCCCTTTAATGTGTGTGAAGTGGATGGAGGAGAAGGCAATTTCCCCTTCGAGATGCTTCTTTTGGCGCCAACAGTGGCTGCAACAGTATTAGTGAGTGAGAGCGGGTCTTTTTGGGCATTATTGGTGTTTGTCTTCTCTTTCCCCTCATGTGAAAGAGAATTAACATTTTTTATGGCAGCCCCAGAAGAGTTTTTCGAATTTTTATTTGATTGTTTTAAGGGCAATTTCTTCGGATTAATAATGGTTGTATTATTCTGAGAATTGTCTGATTCGTGGGACATGGGCGATATATTAAGGTAGAATGGGGAGGATCGCCGTTCTGGGCTTGAAGAAATTGAATGTATTTCTTCGTCAGAAGAGGAATCAGTAAATAGGTGGTGGTCGGACATGGTATTTGTTGATTTTTAATATAGTTTTTGATACTTGTAGGTATAAATACCCTGGCTTTTGTTTGTGGCGTCTCCTTTAGTTTAGTTCGTCTTCTTTATTAGGCTTTCTCCTTTCCTCCTTTTAACTCTTCCTGGTTGCGGTCGACTTTCTTCTTTTCGTCTCTATGGATTTTCTTTTCCTTTTGGTTATGGCGGCAGCTTGTCAATTTGCACAATTTTTACACAATTAATTGTTCACCCTTAGTTTGTCCACTAAATGTTTATTGTTGTCGCGGTTTTAACTTGGCGGCCGGAAGACAATTTTAAACTTTTAATTTCTCATACTAAGAGGCGATTTAAATTAAATTTGCGCGTGAGAAAATTATGCAGGTGAAAGCGCGGTTTATTTTATTAAGTAGGTTTTATTATTAGTTTATTTAATTCGTTTATTTTATTTGTTTAATTTATATTGTAGCTTGCTTTGAGCTTTAACTTTGCTGGTAGTTTAACTTTAGTTCTTTGTGGTTATTCGTCTCCTTTTTGTTATAACGGCAGCTTGTCGATTTTGCACAAGTGTAATTGTTCGCTTTTCGTTTGTCGATTAATTGTTTTTTATTGTCGCGGTTTTAACTTTGCGGCCGGAAGACAATATTTAAACTTTTAATTTGTCAAAAAGAAAAGGCGATTTAAATTATATTTGCGCGTCAGAATATTTAGCAAGGGAAAGCGCGGATTATTTTATTAAATATTTATTTAATTTATTATTTATTTATTATTTGTTATTATTTGTTTAAATTATTTAATTTTATTTTATTTATTATTTTTTTAACTTTGCTGGTTTTTTTTTTTTTTTTTAACTTTGCTGGTGGAGGTACGGAGACAGAATAAATTCTGTTCCGCATCCACAATTTATTTTGCCTTTGATTACAGAGTTTGTAATATATAGGTACAATAATTTGCATTTTTGAATGTAACATTACATGTGGTGAGTTTGGGGGTTGGACATAGTTAGTAATAATGTAAAAGTAGTTAGTATTTTGTAGACTTAGGCTTTTGACAGTAATTAGGACAGGTAACATTATCATATTGTATGGTATGTTTACAATTTACAATTGAAATGATTTTATAGAAAACATTGAAATTTAAAACTAACATTGTTATTGATTTATTCTTTTCAGGTACCCCCGTCGGAAGGACGGAAGCACCGAGTCGCTGGAGGCCTCAGGAAACATTGCAGGTGAGTAATTTTGGCATTCTGGCTGGGGCTTGTTGTGGACTCTGGATGCGTGCCACTTGCAATATGCATGTCCGGCCAGCGCTGCAAGCAGCCTATTATAGGTGAGTGTATCCCGCGCCGCTGTCATTTAGTAGGTATATATTTCAACCTCAGTGGCAGATGATTGCAGTTGTTTGATAAATTGTTAATTTGCAGGGCCACTTCGCCGGTCATCAAAAGAAGGTAGAACAAGGAGGGTCCAGCGCAGCCGTCGTTACAAGGTCTTAAAGCTGCTGGGATCGTAATGGAGGAATCTGTCTCGTTGTGGCAGAGGAGTCGTCAGTAGAATGCAGCTTAGTTGTTCGCCAAGAGTTGCCAGGAGCGCCTCGTCTATTGGCCATTGCGTCGGGATTGGCAGCTTGGGGCCGCCGGTTCAAGATTTGTTGCAGAAGTCCGCCGCAGCGATACGGGCATGGAAATGAATGTAAAGTTAGAGATAGGTAAGTATTGCATTAGGATTGTTTTTTATGATTGCATTTGTTTTTGTTTTCAGGTACAATGTGATGGATAGTTTGATGGTAAGTATATTTGTTTTTATTTGTTTATATAGTTGCATTAATTTTTTGTTTTTCAGGTAATAGCTAATCTGGGGGTAAGTATTATATTTGTTTTTATGATTTCATTAGTTTCTGTTTTTCAGGTACATTTTTTGAAAGTTATTTTGGAGGTCGTTGTAGTTATGATGCCGCAGCTTTGAAGTCGTCAATTTGGCAGTTTAGATAAGTATTTTGTTAAAAATATATATTTCCCAGTATTAGCTTGTGTTTCCTTTTTCAGCTTTTGCGGTCTTAGGAGAAAGGATTTTCGTGCGTGACGTCAGCATGATGGTGTTGCAAATTAGCATCTGCTAGTTTGCCTGTCAGGTTTGTTATTTTTTGTGTGTTATTTCTTAATTTTGAGTCGCATTCTTATTTGTTTTTCTTTTTATTTTAGGATGTTCCGGGTCAGGAGTTGTTGCTGAGGACCGCCGCAAAGATTGGGCCACGGAGATAGATGTAATATTAAAATTAGGCCGCAGCTTTGAAGTCGTCCGGTTGGCAATTTAGATAAGTATTTTGTTAAGAAGTATATATTTCCCAGTGTTAGCTTGTGTTTCTTTTTTCAGTTTTTGCGCTCTTGGAGAAAGGATTTTCGTGCGTGACGTCAGCGGGATGGTGTTGCAAATTAGCATCTGCTAGTTTGCCTGTCAGGTTTGCTATTTTATGTGTGTTATTTTATTTGCCTTTTATTTTAGGATGTTCCGGGTCAGGAATTGTTGCTGAGGACCGCCGCAACGATTGGGCCATGGGAATGGATGTAATATTAAATTTTAGGTAAGTATAACCTTTGTTATTTATTTTTGTGATTTCTCTAATTTTTGTATTTCTCAGATACATTAGGTGGAATGTAGTTTGGATGTAAGTATTATATATGTATTTATTTGTTTATATAGTTGCCTTGTTTTTGTTTTCCAGGTATGTTTTTCGGGAGGAAAAATAGTCTGGAGGTAAGTATTATGTTTGTTTTTATAATTGAATTAATTTTTGTTTTTTTGTTTTCAGGTACATTTGTAGCAGCTAAAGTTAAGGACATCGCCGCTGGGATCCCGTGTTTTAGGAGAGAGAATTTTCGTGCGTGACGTCAGCAGGATGGTGTTGTAATTTATCGTCAGCTAATTTGTCTGCCAGGTTTGTTGTTTTTTTTTTTGTGTTATTGCTTAATTTTGAGTCGCAATCTTATTTATTTTCCTATTATTTTAGAATGTTCCGGGTCAGGAATTGTTGCTGGGGACCGCCCAAAGATTGGGCCATGGGAATGGGTGTAATATTAAAATTAGGTAAGTATAGCATTTGTTATTTATTTTTGTGATTTCTGTAATTTTTGTATTTTTTCAGGTACATTAGGTGGAATGCAGTTCGGAGGTAAGTATTATTTGTGTATTTATTTGTTTATATAGTTGCATTGTTTTTGTTTTCCAGGTATGTTTTTCGGGAGGAAAATAGTCTGGAGGTAAGTATTATGTTTGTTTTTATAGTTGAATTACTTTTTGTTTTTTGATTTTTGTTTTCAGGTACATTTGTAGCAGCTAAAGATAAGGCCATCGCCGCTGGGATGCCGTGGTTTAGGATTCTTCAAATTGGCAATTAGATAAGTATTGTGATTTAATATATTTTTCCCAGTATAGCTTGTGTTTCCTTCTTTCTGTTTTGCAGTCTTGGAAGAAGGATGCATGGATGCGTGTCTTCAGCAGGATGAAGTAGCATATTTATATCTGTTACTTTGCTTGTCCGGTTTGCTATTTTCTATTTGTTTTTAGTTAATTTTGTATCACTTTCTTATTAATTTTCTTTTTATTTCAGGTTTGCGGAAAATTCGTTGGGATAGTGGTACTAAGGAAAAATATTAATTTTGAGGACAAATTTTTCAGCCTTTTAGTGTGCTGTCGGCTCCGCGCTAGTAATCCATATTGAGGCAGTGGCATCGGGAAGAGGAGACGGCATCATAAAATTGTAAATTTTTTTGTGTTTGTAAGCGCAAAGTTGGCGATATTGTTTTACGTTTGAGGGCCCGTCTCCTCTTGTCTGTTATGTTGGATATGGATGTGTTGCGTGCAGTTGGATGCGGTCAGTGAGGTAAGTGCTTTGTTTTATTTGAATTTTGTATATTTGTATTTCATTTGTTAATAAATTTTTTGTTTTTAGGTTTTAGCGGCAATTCGCTGTAGGCGCTCGTCGAACAGAGTGTCCTAATCGGCGCTGGGTCAGCTTAGATGGCCTGTCTTTAGCAATGCGGCGATGTGTGTGGATTGCAGCGGTGATAAGGATCTTCAAAAGACTGTGCGGCAAGAAGATTCAGGTAAGTGACGTTGTGCATATATTGCTGCAGCGAGTCGCCTTATATTCATCATGCTTTCGCCGCACCAATCCTTTTCATATCCATCTACCGATTCTTCTTTTATGTCCAGGTGGTGATTTTATTCGCATCACTTCGTCATGATCAGCTGGAATGCGTTGTCGTTGGTTGTTTTTATCCGGATGCGTTGAGGTGTGGTTATTATTTGTGTTTTTGTATCATCCATCTAATTGGTTTGTTTTTCCACAGAAAGATGCTGACTATGGAGAAGGAGATGTGTATCGCTATTGTAGGAAGAGAAGCAGGTCGGCGTGCGTCTTTCCGTCGGTCATAGTTTGTAGTTTGTATTTTGATTAGTTATTTATAATCAATAGCTAACAATTATGACAATCAATTATATTAATAATTATAATTGTTATATTATAATCACCAATTATACAATCAATGATTATTGTAAATACATGTACTTTTGGTTTTATTTGCTTTTATTTAGTTTTCAAGACTTTTTTGTTAGGTCGTCTTCGGGTTCATAGTCTGGGATTACTATTTTGATTACAGTGGCGGGTTGTCCGAGCATTAATTCAAGGATTTCCTCTCTGGCCCTTAGTCCTTTTCTGTATAATTTGCTGTATTTGTTTATTTGAAGTTCACACCATCTATCTGGCGGTCCCTTCTCTAAGGCTTTTCTCCTTTCGGATTTTTCTTTTTCCTTTCTCTTTTCCTCAGCTATGGATTGTCTTATTTCCAATTCTTGGTCAGCGATCCGGAGGAGGGTTGGAAGGGTCTGTCTGAATTTGGTTCTCATTTTGGCGACTATTTCAGCTTCTTCCTTTTTTGTATAATTATGTATGGAGCTGTAGATGGGTTCTGCGGGTGGTTTAGGTCGGTGTTGTTGAAGGGGCAGTATATATTTTGATAATTGCTTGACGTATCTGTTTTTGCTTAGTTCCAGTCTGTTCGGCTTGTAGGCGTTGATAAGGAGGTCATATATTAAAGGGTTTTCATGGTCAGTGAGGGAGTTGGCGTAGCGTTGGCTTGCTTTGTCAAAAATTTCATCAAATGATTTAATGTTATATTTTGTCCTTATGTCTGCTTGTCTCGTGTATCTGCTGGCGTTTATGATTCGTCTGATGTATTTGTTTTCCATTGTTTGAATTTTCTTTGCTTGGGTGTCAGATACCAGCGAGCCCCAGATTGCTATGGCGTAATGCCAGATGGGGGAGACAATTTGCTTCCAGAGGAGAATTTTTGCATTTTTGGGTAGGTGGCTGTTTTTTCCTATTAGCCATTCCAGTTTTTTATATGCAGCTATAGTCTTTCCCTTTAGCAGCGTCATGTGTGCACAAAAGGTCAGTCTTCTGTCTAGCATAAGTCCGAGATAGCGTTGTTTGTTTAGTTTGGCAGCTCTTTGTCCGTTGATTAGTGGGGGAGTGTATATATTAGTTTGTTCTTTTTTTAGGGAGAAAAGAATGTGTCCGGTTTTTTTTGCATTAATTGCTATGTCCCATTTTTTTGACCACCTACAGAAGACGTTAAGGTAGTTTTGATTTAGGTTGATCGCAAGCTTGGTATATTTGGACCGGCTAAGAATTATGGTATCATCTGCATATGTAGCTAAGATAATATTAGTTGGGTGGTAATCAGGGAAGGATATGTTACGCATATAGTCTTTTACGATGGGATAGGGCATGTCGGATGAGTATATTGAGTAGAGGACCGGTCCCAGTATGCTGCCCTGGGGCACTCCTGCTCTAATATTACCTATCCTAGACGTTGTTTCACCGTCGATCCTTACTGAGAAGGTTCTATTAGATAAATAGTTTTCAAGTAGGTCGAATAGGTATCTGGGGATGAGTCTGGATAGTTTATATAGCAAGCCGTCGTGCCATACTCGGTCAAAGGCTTCCGTAATGTCAAGGAATGTGGCAGAACAGACATCTTTTTCATCAAAAGCTTTTAGAATAAATTGGGTCACCCTGGCCAGCTGATGTTCCGCTCCATGATCCTTTCTGAAACCAAATTGATGGGAAGGGATTGCTTTGGCAAAAGAGTCAATGTCATACAGTCGTTTCAGTAGTATTCTTTCGAGTAGTTTGGAAAGACCAGAGAGTAAGCTGATTGGGCGGTATGAATTTAGAGCAAATGGTGATTTCCCTGGTTTGGGAATCATTGAGATGCTAGCGTGCTTCCATTTGTTCGGGAAATGTCCAGTTCTCAGGATGTTGTTATAAATAAGTATTAAATATATTCTGGCCTTTGTAGGTAAGTTTATTATGGTCTTGTTGTTAAGATTGTCAGTTCCTGGGGCTTTCTTTAATTCCAGTGAGTTTATCAGGCCATTTAGTTCAGCCAGAGTGACTGGTTTGAAGTTGCTGTTTCCGGATTCGCCGCTCGCATTTAATGATTTAAATTTGTTTAGCTCATTTCTGACGAATTC